>NW_027397072.1:38624267-38694104 GCF_003265705.2 Callorhinus ursinus | reverse complement strand
TGTGTGTGTGTGTGTGTGTGTGTGTGTGTGTGTGTGTGTGTGTGTGTAGACATGTAGACATATGTCTTCCTTTGGCCCGGCTTTATCATCTGGTTTTGTCATTAATAAGTTAAGTGAATCTTTGACATGTGTTCATAATATATATGCATGATAACTGTGTCTTAACTTTTTAAAAAACTTATACCTTAAAAATATAAATGGAAAAATTTCACAATGGAAGGACAAAGAAGAGTGAATAAAAACACACAAATCCAGCCATACGTATGCCGCTTACATGAGATGCAGCTCAAACAAATACATAAAATGATTGGAAGAACAAATGCAAAGGAGGAAGACGTGTCAGGCAAGTGCTGACAGGAGGAGGAACGGTATGTAATGTCAGAAACACTGAATTAGAGGAAAGAGCACTTCCAGGGACAAAATCCAACATGGTAAGTGACACATAACAACAACCAATTGTAAGACTGAAGATCCTAGACTGTGGAAATATATTCATATGAGATTCATTTGTTTTTGTGAATATCTTCTGGGAGCCATGGGATCAAGGCAGTGGGTACGGTGACTGCCAGTTTGCCTCAGCACAGGAGATGGGTAGGTCTTGGGACTCAAGGAGGGGCCTTTCCCTTGGGACTCAGGGATCAGTAGGGGCTGAGAGAGAGGCTGAGGGTGGTGGTGGTAGTCCGAGAGGCGGGGAGGGTCAAATCATATCTGACATCATGAATGTCACTGGCAGGGCAGTGCCTCCAAGCCTCTAATTTATGTTCACACTCACGAATGTTCGTATAGTAGAAACAGTCTGGTCAGGTTGCTGTTATTAAATGGAATGAAATGCTTTCAGTCTACTGTGTCCATTTCCTCAAGATTCAGCGAGCAGCGAAGCTTGTTAGGCCTCGCTGGAGTCAGGTGCTCACCCCTGGGCTAGGAAAGAGGGCGCCCCATGACATTCTCACCTGACTGTATCCAATCAGAAAGGAGAAATTCCTCAAGAGGTGAGGTCAGTGTGCTCTTAGAAAAGGCAGGGATGCAGTTAAAAGGGAATATCCATTGTTCTCTGTTCCTTCGATGTATTTTGAACCCAAAGCTGGTGAATTATGATATTTTGACTATTGATCAGTTCTTACTCACCGTTGTGCTTTCAGTGACTAACAAATGTCTGGCATCCAGACACGTTTACATATTTATTGAATAAATGGATGAAATGAACAAGGATTGTTCAGGAGTCAGGGGAATCGGTTTTCTCTTTGCTCTGATGCCCTCTCGTCTTTGGTAGTTTCTGAAACCCTGGAAACTCACGGTGGTGCCTTAAACTGGGATTGTCTTCATGACAGCCGACCCTGAAACCCTGTTAGAATGAATAGAAAATAGACTCGGTGCTTCCTTGGAGGGGTTTTGTAGGTCATGGACTGTTGGAACTGGAAGTGACAATCTGTGTCCAGCTCCATTCATAACAAACAGGAGAAAACTGGGTCTCTAAGACAGGAAATGATTCGCTCGGGGCTACATAGGTAGGGAAGGACTGGGTTGGCGGAAGCACCAGACGTCCTGCCTCCCAGTTAAAGCACCTCCGTCACATTTCCTGAGATGCTTGACAAAATACTTGCAGACCAGGAAAATTCTTTGCAGAGTTGCTGTCTGGTCCAAGTCGGAGGGGACTTTTTAATGCATTTTCTGAAATCCAGTGAAAGACTGCAACACGGACATGTTTCTTTTTTCAGCATGACCACCGCTGTAGGACTCAGTCAGGATACCACACACCATTTTTTAAAGCTGGAAAGAGCTGTTAACTATTTGACTTTTATAACTGAGGAAACCAAGGCACCCTTTTAATGATATTAAGGTTGCAGGCACACAGTCAGGGTCTACACCTTTGCCTTCCAGGAACCAGTCCAGTGATTTTCACTAAATGGGGCTGATGCAGCCAATCTGCAGAACGCTTCCAGTTGGTGCAAGAATAATCTTTAGGCTGGTGAGTGTATTAATTAAGGGCAATAATAGCTACTCTAATGGATATGCTCCCAAGCTTGAACAATTTAATGTATTAGAAATTTATTTTTCACTTGTATAAACTTCTGGCAGCAGAGGGTGGGTTCTCTTTCATGCTGTCCCTGAGACACCCAGGCTGACAAAGACCATCTTCAGCATAAGGCTTCTGTCGTGAATTGCAAGACTACTGATTATGAAAGAAAAATCAATCTCAGAATCCCCCACTGCCACTGAATTGGGCTGGACCCAGACTAATGTGGAAGCTTTGGGGATGAGGAGCTTTATACATAATAAAGTTCTCCATTGCTGCCAAGGAGTCCATGGCCATTTAAGGAGAGAGTGAAAATTGCATGAACACAAACTCTCCAAGTGGGTCACGCAATTCCTTTGGTAATGTGATTTACCATACTTCCCACATCCTGCCTTGTTTCATGGGATTTTGTAATCAGATTCTAATCTTTCTGCTAGAGACTGAACAACTTCAGGCAAGTGACCTCATCCAGGTAGTTCGGTATTCTCCATTGTGTCTTGATACTGAGTATTCAATGATTGCTCTTTTGAACTGAATTTGATAAATATGTGTGCTTGAGAATATATCACATTGAAGCTACTTGGATATATAATTTAATTAGGAAAAAATTAGAATTTTTATGGATTCATCAACAAATGTCTTTCCCTCCCTCCCTTCTTCCCTCCCTTTTTAAAACAAAACAAAACAAAACAAAACAAAAACCTCCAGGCTGGTATTGCAGCGGTCCAGTATTATGCAGATGGCAGTAACATAATGTGAGCCCATGAGATATGACAAAAGATATGATGGTATGTATCGATCCCTGAAGAAGATGGAGAACTAGATATCTTATGAAATATTTTCTAGATGGGTTTGGAGTCTCTCCTGCTCCGTGTCACGTGAGCTTCATTCCAAAAGGTGCCACGGCCTATTTATATCTCCCAGAGCAGTAAGACAGTGACTAAGGTGGGAGACAAATTGTAGCATTGAGACTCACATGGAATAATCACACAGAAAGAAGATGATAAATACAGAAAGTCCTTCCTTCTAGACAGGTCTCTTCTGTTCTAGCCTGAGAGATTACTGCTGACTATTATGTCTTCCCACGGGACTTGGGACTTGACTCCTCATAGTGTTGGCATCAGGACAGATGATTGGAGTAAAGGGGGTTGTCCAGCTGGTTGGCAGGTGCTGCTCTGTATGAGCCCATGTGCTCCAGTTAGGTTATCCCTGCTCAAGCAGAGGGAGGAAAGTGCTGGAGATCAACAGGAAGGATAATCTCTAGGGAAATAGCAATAGGCACTGGATGCATAGACCAAGAAGAAAAGTGCATATACTCTTGAGTCAGAAACCATATGGAACTGAGAAAGAAATGTTCAGGATCAGATGGATTCACTGGTGAATTCCGCCACATAATTAAAGAAGAATTGATACCCAGTCTTTCCAAACTCTTCCAAAAAATAGAAGAGGAGGGAATATTTTCATACTCATTTTATGAGGCCAGCATTACCCTCATGCCAAAACCAGACAAGGACGTTGCAAGAAGAGAAAATTACAGACCAATATCCCTGATGAACACAGATACAGAAATCCTCAACAACATATTAGTAAACTGAATTCCACAGTGCATTAAAATCATCATGCACCATGGTCAAATGGGATTTATTCCAATTTCCTAATTGGAAAAGAAAAAGTAAAATTGTCTCTATTTGCAAATGACATGGTCTTAGACATAGAAAACCCTAAAGACTCCACCAAAAAACTCTTAGAACTAATAAGCGAACTTGGTAAAGTTGCAGGAAATAAAATCAATATACAAAAATCAGTTGTGTTGCTATACACTCATAATGATCTGTCAGAAAGAGAAATTAAAAAAACAGTCTCATTTACAGCTGCATCAAAACGAGTAAGTCCAGAACTATGAGAGGAGACATTTCTGTTGTTCCAGTCACCCGTATGTGACGCTTGTTGTGGCGGCTCTGGGACACTCATACAGGTGGAGAGACCATGAAGGGACTGTGGGACCCGAAGAATGACAGGAAACTGCCTGGCTTTTCTTTTTGTCTTGTAAATCACAGACCGGGTGCTGGAGCAGTTTGTAACCCAGCAACACAAATGGACATAGATGGATGCTGACTCTCTGGACAGAAGGACTAGAAGGGGAGCCTAGAAGAACAAAACATTTAGATGATGACCACAGAGACAGCCAAATATCACAGAAAGGATTGTGGTCCCACCTTCGCCTATGCCAGTAAAGGCCAAGTGGGGAGCCCAGCTGGCTACCCTTTCCAGGCTGTAAGGAGGCACCCGACCGCCTGTGGGGATGGTGTCTGAGAGGCCTTAGTGGGGAGCCAGGACTCTCATCCCTGCTGCGTGGTGAGGTGACAAGGATGTCCATCCCCCAGTGCTAGTGGAGAGCACACAGGGAGCCTGGAACAGCAGCAAGGCATTTTTCCCCCTTTGTCTTAGTCCGTTCTTCCTTGGGCTGCTCTAACACAACACAGGGCAGGCAGTTTACTTTATTTTTTTTTAAAGATTTTATTTATTTATTTGTCAGAGAGAGAGAGAGAAAGCACAAGCAGGGGGGAGCTTCAGGCAGAGGGAGCAGCAGGCTACCCCCTGAGCAGGGAGCCCGACGCGGGGCTCAATCCCAGGACCCTGGAATCATGACCTGAGCCGAAGGCAGACGCTTCACCGACTGGCCACCCAGGCGTCCTGGGGTGGGCAGTTTATCTACAACAGAAATGTAGTTCTCACAGTTCTGGAGGCTTGGAAGTCTAAGGTCAAGGTGCCGGCGGATTCAGTGTCTGATGAGGTCCTACTTCTTCCATGGATGTTGTTTCGCTGTGTCCTCATGTGGTGGAAAAGGAATGGGAGTTCTTATAAGGGCATAAATACCATTCTTGAGGGCTCTGCCCTTATGACCTAAACACACCCAAAGGCCTCACCTCCAGATAGGGTCACCTTGGGCATTAGGTTTTCAACTTCAGAATTTGGAGGGGGTTGGGGAACGGGATGGAGAGGAACCTGAGTCCTGGGGCGGCAGTTCTATCCCTGAACCCCTGCCTCAGGTTCTGTGCGGAAAAAAACACTCCCTCATGTCATCGGGCTTCTCTGGTTAGATTCCTACCATGGGTGGTCAGATGAAATTACAACTGGTACGACTTTCTAACATTTTTCTTGCATTGAGGATTATAAGTGAGTTTGGTCTCTACCTTTCTTTATGTTGAGTCTTTGATTTTGGTATCAGGATTATCCTAGTCGCATGACATGATTTATATTTCTAAATAATGGTGGTTTGCCCTCCTTTACTATTTCCTGGATAAATTTTTTAAAACAGATTTTTTTTTGAGGTTTTGCTAAAACTTAATTAACCATACATTTATGTGGACCTTGATTTAAGCAGAGTTACTGTAATGGCAGTGTTTAGAGACAACCAAGGAAGTTTGAATAAAAACTGGGAATCAGATGATATTAGAGACTTACTTTTAATTCTGTACCATAGTATCATAGTTATTTTTAAAAAGTCCTTATCAATTAGCAGTGTACTAAAATTCTTGACGGATTGGCTTCAAAATACTCCTCTGTGTGTGTGTGTGTGTGTGTGTGTGTGTGTGCACGTGCGCGCGGGGGGGGTATGTGATCTATCTTTGTATACGGTTGGCCATTTCTATAAACATTAAAAATGAAAATAATATTAGAAAAGAACAGTGTCCCTGCTGACTCACCCCAGTGAAGTCAGGGTGCAGTGGTGAAGTTCTGCCAGTAGACAGCAGTGTTGTATAAGCCAACAAGCCTACATTCATCTATCTAATGGGTCCTACTGAGGTTTCTAGGTAACACATTTTTCTAGTGTTACAAGCCAGGTGAGATTGTATTGCTTTTAGACCAAAAGCCATGGTAATATTAGAAGAGCAAAAACAGCAGGTATAGAGCAATCATAAATGATTTTTAAAATAAGTGATTTATAAGTCCTATAGAGAATTTAGGTAGATGGTAAAATCAACCCCTGTAAACTTATTACCCCTGTATAAACATTTGATCTCTTTGTCTCTCTCTCTCTTTCCTTTTCTCTACTTCCACCTCTATTTCTCCATCTCATCTGCCTACCTGTATTTTTAACATACATATTTTTTCTTAGCATACATGTATTATATGTATTTTATATATATACATAATATATAAACATTTTATATATGCGCTTTTACCAATGATTTTGGACTTTGATTTGTTTAAAGACTTATTTATTTATTTTAACGAGAGAGGGGGAGAGAGAGAGAGCACGAGCAGGAGGGGCAGAGGGAGAGGGAGAGAGAATCTCAAGCAGACTCTGTGCTGAGCATGGAGCTCGACGCGGGGCTCAGTCTCACAACCCTGAGATCATGACCTGAGTCAAAACCAAGAGTCAGATGCTTAACCAACTGCGCCACCCAGATGCCCCTTTTGGACATTGATTAAAGAAATTATATCATAAAGACCATCATTATAGTTGATGTAGTTCCATCTATAGAAAGATTAAGAGATTTTTTTTGTCTATAACAATTAAGCAACATTCTTCAACCAATACCATTGTATTTTAACTTAAATTGACTTAGGTTATCTAAAATCATTTTAGGGAGAGGTTGTGGAATATGATCTATAGAAATAATACCCTGTCACTGGGCCAACTTGGGTTAGAATCATTTCTTGTGTGATTGTGAACAAATTACTTAATTTTGGGGGGGCTCCAATTTTGTTATTTTAAAAAGGCCTGTAATATGAGCATTTTTATGAAGTAACAAAACCTAAAATTAGATGGTCAGTGTTAAAGAGCTAGTTTCCTTTCTCAGCAGGTCAAGATGACTCTAGAATTTGTGCACAAGTTAGTCTATTTATCCTTTGCTCCTTCCCCCCAAAGTATTTGGGTTTAGTTAAAAATCTGTAATGACGTTAGAAAAATAAGAATAAAAAGGCAGAAACCACACTGAGATAAAACAACAATGCTAACCATAAAGATTAAAACAGGTGTTTAATGATCCAAAAAGAAAAGAAAAAAACAAGATCAGACTTCAGTAAAAGTCCACTTCTGCTCTTCTAAAGACACAGGTACAAAAATGAAAAAGATAAGCTGCCCACTGAGAAACTAGTCATAAACCATGAGTGTGAGAGAAGAACTGAATGCAGAATGTACAAAGAACTCTCACGGTCAATAGTAAGAAAACAAACACGCCAATAAAAACTTGGCCAAAAATGCGAACAGATTCCTCCTCAGGGAAGATCGACAGTAAAGTCACAAGACCAGGCTTGAGCAACGGGAATGCTCATACACTGCTGATGGGGACACACTTTGGGAAACTGTTGGGCGGTTCCCTATAAAGTTAGGTATACACCTACCTTATGACTATAGTCCGTTACTGCCTATCTATCTCGTCAAGCAAAACTAGAGCCGTAGTGGAATCTTACTCAGCAGTAAGAGGAATAGACTACTGATGACACACAAGAAGCTGGGGGAATCGCAGTGCTTTCTACTAAGTGAAAGAAGCCAGACTCGAAAGCCTGCACACAAGTATGGTTCTGCTTATATGACATTCTGGAAGAGGTAAACTGGAGGATCAGAAAACAGATCAGTGGTTGACCAGGGCTGGAGAGAGGGGAGGTTGCCAGCAAAGGGACTCAAAGGCACTTTTAAGGGCGATGGATCTGTTCTCTGTCTTGAACATGGTTGTGGTTACATAGCTATGCACTTGCCAAAATTCATAGAACTATACACTAAAAAAAGGTATATGGTTTTACTGTAGTAAACTATATCTCAGTAAATGTCATTAAAAAAATGCTGTGATTGCGCATAAAAGCTGATGCTGAGCTTCTTGGAAGCCAATAAAAAAGAAGTAAATGTGCTAACTTACATACTTCTATCTACAAGAAAAAGTTCCATTTCTCTGTGTGACTAAATGTTTTCCTAGTATCAAAGTTGACAATTTCTCTCTTGGTGACATTGCATAGGAGTTGTGCATGGGATAATATTCTAAATAACAATTTCATAGAAATTACAAAAGTGGAATTCATATGACTATTTCCTATACAAATGTTGACTGTGGATAGAGGACATCAGGTGGTAAGGCTGATGTGTGGCCTGGGAATCCGGTGGATTATCCACCCAGTGACCTTAGAGGGATTTTTCCTTGGTGAATGCACCAGAGCCGAGGGGCCACCTCTTAGCCTTGCTTGCTTATAATCCCCTGCTGCTGTTTCAGAGCTGGATGGATTCATCCTAATGCCAACCCAAAGGCCAATTTATTCATTTGCAACCAAAAGCCTAACCATCTAGCAAGCTGGAGGGTGGCATCCTCTGGCCAATACACTCGTTCCCAGCTTGAGGAGGCATGGTGAATTGTTGCTCGAATATCAACTCAGAGATTTGATTAGAACACCGACTCTGTGTTTTATGAGTTGAATGTGACACTGGGTAAATGACCTAACTTTCCCTAAGCCTCAGATTTCTGAAATGTGGGAACAATAACACCTCTCTTATAAAAGGTGCTGTGAGGAGTAAATAAAATAGTATATATGAATTACTTAGCATAGTGCCTGGGCATGTAATAAGTTCTTAGTACATATTGATTCTAACTGGGTAGCCTCACTCACAGCAAATTTGCAGATAGGTGGTTGATGAGCAATAGGTCTTTTGGATTATTATCCTTTGAAACCAGAGTGATCTTTTTTTTTTTTTAAAGAAACTAGATGTAATTATTCCCCTGCTTAAAAGTCTTCAAGGATTTTGCATTGCAGTTAGAAACTCCTTATCATATTCTCCTAGGTGGTTCTCATTTTTGGCCACCGTGGTTGGAATCTCCTAGGGAACTTTAAAAACTACTGATGCCTGTTTTTAAACCCCTAGAGATTGTGATGAAACTGGTCTGGGTGGTGACTGGGCATTGGGATTTTCATGAACTCTCCAGGTGATTCCAGTGCGATATGACCTGACCCCTCCCTACTGTCTAACCGCCTGTCTCACCACGGCTTCTCTCCCTTCAGCTCCAGCCACCAGGCCTCCTTTCTGATCTGTGTGTTGAGTTCTATCTCCCCTCGGGAGGACCTAGTTCTTCCTCACTACTGAGCCAGATGCTACCAACCCTTTCTGTGCCAACCCCACATTCTACCTGTTAGCACCCCGGCCCCTGATCAGAACATGGCGTCCTCCTTCATATCGGGAATCTGGAAGTTTGGAGGGCTGGGAGTTTAACAATTAGAATCTTCTGTCACTGGTTGTACTTGGAAACGTGTGCATCTTTAGATATCAATTACAATATTCACAGGGCTAATCTGGTCTTCACAGTGAAGATGTGTAAGTCTGAGGTACTCAGAAGCCATCCAGGCTCTTTGGAGCCCTTTATGCAGGGTCAGGACCAGAGTGAGGCAGGTGACAAACTGGCTTCAGGCACAAAATTTAAGGAGGTACAAAAAAAAAAAAACCTTCAGTAATTCAGATAAATAATATTTTAATGCAATATTTAAAAATCAAAATTTATGCAAAAATGCATGATGAAAAAGTATCGGAATTGGAAGGAAAGACTGGCTCTATCTTGTGGATAAAGAAATATCGATGGGGACTGTTTTATCTCGTAGCTGTAGTGTACTTGGGAGAAGTTGATTCTGCTTGCTTTCTTGGGTTGTATTTCTCAAACTAGGGTGATAGGGATTTCCAGAAGTATACAATTTGTGACGAAAGTATTTTACAGTAAAACACAAATAGACCAATCATGGGAAAGAATGCAAAATTTTCATGAAGGATTAAAAGAAATCAAACAGAAAACTGAGGAAATGTTTCCTCAGAAAGCTTTAGGGTGAGTCCTCAGAATCCTGGAAGAGACACATTTTGTTTATTTGGCCACTGGTGGGATCAGTGAGTGCGAGAGGCAGGGTCATAAAGCTTGTAATTAAAAAACATCAGAGTACAAGACAGTAGAGTTGGAATAATACGCAGATTAGCTTGTGGCTCTACTGGGCTGCAAACTGGGGGGATGGACTTGAAATAATGGGAAGAGCCTCAAGTCTGATGAACTTCATAAATGACCTTACACAAAGCTTTCCTGGCTGAGCACCTGCTCCCTAGTGCAAAATGAAAATGTTGGGACAGAGGAGGTGTAAGGTTCTTTCTAGTTTTAATGTTCTGAGATATTTTAGGGGCACCTGGGTGGCTCAGTCAGTTAAGCGCCTGACTCTTGATTTCGGCTCAGGTCGTGATCTCAGGGTCGTGAGATCAAGCCCTGGGTTGGGCTCCCCGTTCAGCCACAGAGCCTGCTTAAGATTCTCTGCCCCTCCCTCGCTGCTCATGCTCTCTCTCTCTTTCTCTCTCAAAAAAAAAAAAAAAAAAAAAAAAAAAAAGAGGTATTTTGAAAGACAAAGGCTCCTTAGACATCTTCCTTTAACATGTAAGGCATGAATGTGACCAGCAGAGGGCAGCAAGTGCCCCCAACCCCTCACCCCCACCCCTGCCCTGCCTTGTTTTTAAAGTAATTTTCTAAAATTTCCACCCGCCCAGGGAGGAGTTGTGGTCCTATAAAGGAAACTGTGTTTGAACCATTTGACAAGAGCCAGTGATGAAAGAGATTCTCCTTTTCTGTTTTTAAATTTTGTTTTGTTTTTACATCTGTAAACTAAAAAGACATTCTTGAGACATTTTCTTGGCTCTGGGACTTTACTCTCTCTTGGTTTGGCTCCTGCCTCACTGGCCACTCCTTCTCTGTCTCTTGCTGGTTCCTGCTCATCTCTCTGACCCTTACATATTACCTGACAGGGCCTGGTCCCTGTTCCTGTATTTACGCTCACGGCCTCCTGACCTCATTCTGTATCCGAATTCACATCCATATCCCAGACTGCTTTCCCTGAGCTCCAGACTCACGTATCCATCTGCCCAAGGGACATCGCCAATTGGAGTTCTAACAGGACAAAGTCCAGTATGTCCAAATCGAAGTCCTGATTTCTGTCTCCTCCCTCAAAGTTGCTTTCCCTCACTTTTCCCGATCTCAGTAAATGACATTTCAAATTTTCTAGTTGCTCACGTCTTTCATTTTTCTGTCCCAACTCACATCCCATATGTCATCAAAATGTATTTGTTCTACGGTAAAATATGAGCAGAATCTAACCACTCTTCATTGCAGTCACCACAGGGTCTCCTGACTAGACTACCAAGAAGGTGGACATGTTCTGGGCTGGATGGAAGTATAAAAGGATGTTAAAATGGGACTTTTGGGGTATTTGCTTTGTAAGATGCCCCAGAGGTCTATAATAATACAATAAGGATCAAGTGAACAAGCTTCTTACATAACCTGACCCTGAGTTGCTTCATACCCCTGCAGGATCCGACTGCTACTGCTGTTCTCACCTCATTTCCCTGACCGTGCTACCTTAGGTACTCAGGTCACAGCTGAAAGGCCCCGTTTATGTGGAGTCTCACGCTTCTCCTCTTGGCAAGCTTGGTCTATGTGCTCATATGTCCCGGATGTGACTGTGGAATTTTGCGGACTGATGGTACAATTTTCACACTTTTTGTTTTTACCAAATCAATAACGATAATAATGAGTTTCCTAGACTCTAAGATATGTCTTCGATGTAGAATGTTAGTATTACAAGTATGGAAATTTTGATTTAAAATCTGCACTAAAATACATTTATTCATTCTAAAAAAGCCACTTTGCTAGTGCCAGTCATAGTTTGAGTCTATGCCTTCTTTTGTAATCCATGCCAGACTCATTACTTCTGAGGATTAATAAATTATTTGGAAGATTATCAAAGAAATACTCCTAGCTTAATGTATGGAATTGATTGGTGACTGATTTATATCCTGGGACATTGTACAGTATGTGAGCTTCTTCCGCAACCACCCCTCCACTCCCCTCCCGCGATGCCGAAGGGAGACATGAAGTCTCCGCTGAGTGGGAGAGTCATCAGGGACCCAAATCTGCCAGATTATTGACTTCAGAGATTAAAAGCCTAGTGGATAGGCAATAGGTGGAGAGGATTTCAAGTAATTTTAAAAAGAGACAATTCGATGGGTTGGCCTGATTCCCTGTCCACTAGGGTTAACCATTCCAGTTTTCCTAAGAATGAGGGTTTCTCAGGGGCTGGGATTTCAGTGCTAAAATCGAGAAAGTCCTGTGAAAACTGGGTCGCGTGGTCCCCTATCTATCTGTGCACTACTCTGCTCTTGTGAGGAGACCAAGGTTCAGGGAAGGGGAAAGAGATAGAAGTGAAGACAATTAGTGTTTCTGTGAGCCATAGAGAGCTTTGAGAAAGGAAGAGAAGTGATCGGAGTGGGCCATTGAGAGGACAGTGGGGAGACAGAAACAAGTGTAATGCTTGGAATTCTTAGAGGCCTAAGTGGTGGGGCATGAGGTATGTGAAGAGTGTTACCAGTCAGGGTTCTCCAGAGAAACAGAACTAGTAAGATATGCATGGAGAGGGAGATTTTGAGAATTGGGAGTGTGGGGACTGGCAAATCCAAAATCTGTAGAGTCGGTTGGCAGGCTGGAAATTCAGGTTAGTGTTGATATTGTAGCCTTGAGGTCGAAATTTGTAAGCTGGCAACTCAGGCCCAGTTTCTATGTTGCCTCTTACGGAAGAATTGCTTCTCCTTTGGGAAACCTCAGTCTTGGTTCTTAAAGCCTTCAACTGACTGGATGAGCGCCCCGCCCCCCCTCCCTTATGGAGGTGTTCTGTACAGATAAATGTTTCTGTGATTTGTCCCACATAACCAACCACCTGGGCCCGCATGCACATAGGCGGGCTAAAGAATGTTATTTGTGAGACTCGTGCTGTGTGAATAACCTTGGGAGCCTCATTGTTTAAAATATATTGGGTGGCCTCCAGGTCTGGCCCTTCTGTTCTGGATGCCCCTGCTCCAGGCGGGGCTGGCCCCTCAGAAGGGAATCTGGGAGGGGAGGCAGACACACATAGCGCAGGCGCCTTGAATATATAGAAACATGATAACGTGGAAATGTAGCTTGCTCCAAACTGCACGTAGGCGAACAAATGTTTAATTTCAAACCCCGTGTTTTCCCCTATAAATATGGCCCTTGTGGGGATGGTCAGCTGGAAGTGTCTCCTAAGGGGAGGACGCTCCGCCCAGGCCTCTCAATCCAGACTCCAGCCTGGCTGTCTCCACGGGGCTTCCCCAGCTGGTGAGGTGGGTTGTTGTAAGTACCCGATTCGATGTCACTTGGCCTTATTCTCATTTTTTGCCTGCTATTCCCTTCGTCTGTGTGTAGATTCCTTTCCTCTTCTGTTTCTATTAGGTTTCTAATAATAATTCTAATAATAATAATAATAATAAAATTTTCTTTCCTTTTCGAAACCGAAACAGGGCTATGGTAAATCTTTTGGGCAGAACGGGTGGGGACTCTGTGTTATGTAAGGGCTACTAATGTAAATGTTAATCACACCCAAAAAATACCTTCGCAGCAACATCTAAACTGGCATTTGACCACACCACTGGGTGCCCTAGCCTACTTGAGTTGACACATAAAATTAACCGTCATCAGGGGCAAACTGAGGGGTGGGGTGATGGGAGAATTGACCCTTTGTGAGGATGAGGTATGGATCCCCAAGTAGGGTCTACTTGATAACAGGGGCTAGCTGGGTCTTAGGAAATGGCTCATGCCACGAAGCGGTGCAGCGGCCATGCGGACCCCCATAGAACACCCAGTGTGCCCCCTGACAGAGGAAGCCTCAGGCACCTGCCCCAGTCAGAGAAAAGATGGCGGAAGTGTCCGTAGCTGGACTTGTGTACCCAAGGCCACAATAACCTCTCCGCTCCTTACTGGGACTGCATGCTCCGTGTCTTAAGGGAATTCCACCCCTGCCCCCTTCCCTCTGCTTAAGAATGAACAGCAGGACGAGGAACGGGAAAAGGAAAGTTTATACGGTACCCAAGCAACCCTGAGCTGACTTCTCAAACCACTGGGTGGAACTGAATTTTCTTGAAGGCACCTAGATTTCATAAATTGGTTAATTTAACACAGAACGGAAATATTGAACCGAAAAGATAGAGTAACTAAAATTCAGGACTCAGACTTCCCCTAGCTCAAATGAGGGTCCCGCATGTCTCCCTGAAGTGAGTAAATTCTGGGCCTGTCTTCCATCTCTCTGGTCCTTCCTTGCACAGCCCGGGAACCCGAGCTCAAGTGTTTGCCACGTCCTTACCCATCTGCAGGAGAAAAATGGCCTTAGAGCTCAACATTTTCTGGTCAGAGGTTTTTATAAAAAGTTGGGCCCAAAATTCTCCACTTTCTTTTTGTGCCTTCCTATCCCTTCCCCCCTCCCTCCCATTGTTTGTTTGCTTCCCAGCATATTTTATTATTTTCCCAGGGTTATTGATATGAAGAACCAAGCTCATCATTTCTGGAAACTGAACCCATTTAAAAACATTTTTGAATTTAAAATAGAACCTCTTCATTAGATCTTGTAGCAGTTTGTCATTTTAGAACTTCTAAGTTGTTCTAAGAGATTCTAAGTTGACCTTTGTGTTTTCTTTTCATGCAACTCTCTTTTGGGGATATTTTTAGCTCTTTAGATTTCCACTGGGTACTTTCACAACCCACCGCTCATGTAATTTGCTTCTTTACTCACTGATTACTTTGCATAGGCCCCTCCAGGCCCAGGCCAGCTGCTCCGGTTTTATAAGAGGGGCCTTTGCTACGTGAGCTGAGCTGCATTGGGCAGGCAGGGACAGCAAGATGGTGTCACCGAGGCAGGTCCTCATATCCTTGTTGCTGTGGGTCTCAGGTGAGAAATTGAAAAGTGCCATAATCTTTTTGGAGTAGTGTCATTTTAGAGTTAAAAAAATTTAAGATATATAATGAGAAATCCTGGCTATTTCCAAAATAGACCCAATTATGTACTGACATGTAGTACCATTAGAAAGCACATTTACAATGACATATTTCGGCGTGTCGGTGATAAAGTGTGTCTGTCTCATCATTATCTATTCTGATTGCAGGTGCCTGTGGGGAGATCACAATGACTCAGTCTCCAGGCTCCGTGGCTGTGTCTCTAGGTCAACGGGTCACCATCAACTGCAGGGCCAGTCAGAGTGTGAGCAGCTACGTAGCCTGGTACCAGCAAAAACCTGGGCAGGTTCCCAGGCTCCTCATCTATAGTGCATCCAACAGGGCCACTGGCATCCCAGACCGGTTCAGCGGCAGTGGGTCTGGGACAGACTTCACCCTCACCATCAGCAGCCTCCAGGCCGAAGATGTGGCGGATTATTACTGCCAGCAGCATTATAGTACTCCTCCCACAGTGCTTCAGCCTCGAACACAAACCTCCTCCCCAGGGCCACGGGTCAGGGAGGCTTTGCTGCCCCACCTGCTTCCTCCCCACTCAGCCCTGAACATGTGCATTCCCGTATCTGCCTGAGAAGTCACGTCTCCTGACTCACTCCTTGGAGGGCTTCTAAGGCCCAGCAGAAAATAAAGGGAGTTGGCTTTTCCTGCATTCCTTTTTGTGGGAGATGAGTGAAGACAAATGCTGGGAAGATGTCTTAGGGATGCCGTCAGGAGTCTTTGTGCCCCAGGAACCTGCACGTTTCCCAGGGACCGACGGCAGGAGTGAGCCAGGAAGGTCTGTCTCTAGCCTCTGACGAAGCTTACTTCTCTTCTCTCTTCTCTCCTCTCCATTTCTCCCAGGCGTGCTCATTCTCACAGAGGCAATTCTCTCATTCTTTTTTTTTTTTTTAAGATTTTATTTATCTGTTTATGGGGGGGGGGACCGAGGGAGATGGAGAGAATCTCAAGCAGACACCCCGCTGAGTGCAGAGCTGACACCCACTCCATCTCACG
Organism: Callorhinus ursinus; assembly: GCF_003265705.2. Lineage (NCBI taxonomy): Eukaryota > Metazoa > Chordata > Mammalia > Carnivora > Otariidae > Callorhinus > Callorhinus ursinus. The sequence continues at coordinate 38,678,294 of NW_027397072.1, read as the reverse complement.
ACCCCGAGATCAGCAACTGTGCTGAAACCAAGAGGCGATGCTCAACCAACGGAGCCACCCAGGCGCTCTGATTCTCTCAATCCTTAACCCTGTCACTTTAGGAACAAGGGATACTGTTCTTCAGCAACCTTTCTCACCATCTGTCACCTTTTTTCTTTAAAGTCATCCCTTGGGCATTCAGGTCTAATCTTGTGACCGAAGGAAATCAAGGCTCTAAGTGTGCCATAACTTGAGTCCCTTGGAAAACATTTCATTAACATGTCCAATTCCATGTGAAAAGAGAACAATTTCAAGCATCTTCGTATTACTTCTTCACCTCCTTCTGAAATACATGGGTTGATGAATTCGCTTTGGGAAAGACCGCAGCAAACCTGGTCACTCTTACCTACAAAACAGCTTCTCAAATAATTAGAAATATATTTCAAGGATCGATATTAAGGGATTCATATCATTCATTCAAGGTATGTTTTCTGAGCCCTTCCTCTGTGTCAAGAGCAAAGACATCGGCTTTCGCCCCAGCTGGGAGAGCCAGACACTAAACAACAGCATCAGTAAATATTTACTATGTTATGCTGGAGGAGCTACAAAGGAAAATAAAGGAAGGAAGGGAATAAAAATCTTGCTGGGAATTCAGCCGAATAGGGATCAAACCATTCTGAACACCTACAAACTCAACAGGAGATCGAAGAGGAGAGTAGCAACAACTCTCTGAACAGAGAAGCGACCACTTACTGGAAGGTAGGACGTGCGGAGAAGTGAATCCGAGGCGATATTCGGGAGGAGAGACGGCGGGGGAGGGGCCTCCGCCGGCCGCTTCTGGCAAGTGATAGAGCCGCAGAGCACAAAATCGGACCTTTTAGACGTCGGCTGGGCTGAGGGACGTCGCTGCAGTGGCTAAGCAGGGGGTGGAATCCTCCCGGGACAGTGTGGTCTCAGGACTCTTGGGGTCACAGAAAGACCGGGGGTACCTGAGTGCGCCAGAGCTCCCAGGTATCGGAGCGGGGAAGCCGGCTGCAGAGACGGAGCCGAGGCGCGGGCTCTCAGCTCGGGGTGGCCTTAAACTGTGATCCGCGGCCCAGTCAGGCCACTGCTCCTCCAGCAGGGACCCAACAAGCGGCAGAGCGGGGGAGACTCCCCTTCCTTCCCGGGGAGGAGCGGTGCGGGAGCGCACCGCAGGGATCTGCTGGGTTTGGAGACTCCACACGGGGTCGGGTGCCAGAGATAGCAACGCTCGGTCACAGTCCGGGTGAGCACGGAGTGCAGCCGGAGACCGGGGACACGGGAGTGACTGCTTTTCTCTGGGGACGCACTGAGGAGCGGGGCCCCGAGTCCTCAGCTCCTCCGGGTGGAGATTGGGAGGCCACCATTTTCGCCCTGGTCCTCCAAAGCTGTACCGAGAGCTTGCAGGGAACAAAAGCTCCTGAGAGCAAACCCGAGCACCTTGCTTAGCCCGGACTGACAAGGGCGGGGCAATTCAGCCTCCGGCAAAGACATTTGGAAACCACGGCAACAGGCCCCCTCCCCCAGAAGATCAGCACGAACAGCCAGCAAGCCAAGACCAAGTTTACCGATCAAGAACGGGAGAACTCCAGCGCTAGGGGAATACTGCACATAGAATTCATGGCTTTTTTTTTTTACCATGATTCATTAGTTCATCAAAGTTAATTTTTGTTGACTGTTTTTTTTATTTTATTTTTCTTTTTCCCTTTTTCAACCAACATCTTATCAATCCCTTTTTTAAAAAAAAAAACATTTTTTATTTTTCATTTTTAGAGTCATATTTTATCCCTTCATAGTAGTTACCCTTATTTTTGGCATATATATATAAGTTGTTCTCTCTTTAAAATTTTGAGAGATACAGTTTCTTCTAACAGATCAAAATATACCCTAAATCACTAGTGTATGGCTTTGTTCTAGTCTCCTGCCTGATCACATTCTCTCCCTTTTTTCTTTTTTTTCTTAAATCTTCTTTCTTTTTTCAAATAACTTCTTATCTTATCAAGTCCTTTTATAAAATCTTTTATAATTTTCATCTTTACAGTCATCTTCCATCCCTTCATTGTATCAACCCTTATTTTGTACATATACGTCTTTCTTCCTTTAAAATTTTAGGAGGCACTTTTTTCTAACAGACCAAAATACGCCCAAAATCTAGCGTGTGGCACTGATCTATGCACTAGCCTGGTCATATTTGATCATATTCTGCTTTTTTTGTATTGTTCTGTTTTTGTTTTTATCTTTTTTTTTTTTCTCTTTCTTTTTTCTTTCCTTCCCTTTCTTTTCCCCTGGTTTCAGGTCTTTTCTGATTTGTATGGAGTATATTTGCTGGGGACGTTGTAAACCTGTTAACATTTTGTTCTCTCATTCATCTATTCTCCTCTGGACAAAATGACAAGACGAAAAAAATCACCTCAGCAAAAAGAACAAGAGGTAGTACCGTCAGCCAGGGACCTACTCAATACGGACATTAGTACGATGTCAGACCTAGAGTTCAGAATCATGACTTTAAAGATACTAGCTGGGCTTGAAAAAAGCATGGAAGTTATTAGAGAAACCCTTTCAGGGGAAATAAAAGAACTAAAATCTAACCAAGTTGAAATCAAAAAGGCTATTGATGAGGTGCAATCAAAAATGGGGGCACTAAATGCTAGGATAAATGAGGCAGAAGAGAGAATCAGTGATATAGAAGACCAAATGATGGAAAATAAAGAGGCTGAGAAAAAGAGAGAGAAACAACTACTGGATCATGAGGGCAGAATTCGAGAGATAAGCGATACGATAAGATGAAACAACATTAGAATAATTGGGATCCCAGAAGAAAAAGAGAGAGAGAGAGGGGCAGAAGGTATATTGGAGCAAATAATAGCAGAGAACTTCCCTAATGTGAGGAAAGAAACAGGCATCAAAATCCAGGGGGAACAGAGAACCCCTCTCAAACTCAATAATAATAGGTCAACACCCCGACATCTAATAGTAAAACTTACGAGTCTCAGAGACAAAGGGAAAATCCTGAAAGCAGCTCGGGAGAAGACATATGTAACCTACGATGGTAGAAACATTAGATTGGCAACAGACCTATCCACAGAGACCTGGCAGGCCAGAAAGGACTGGCAAGATATCTTCAGAGCACTAAACGAGAAAAATATGCATCCAAGAATACTATATCCAGCTAGGCTGTCATTGAAAATAGAAGGAGAGATAAAAAGCTTCCAGAACAAACCAAAACTAAAGGAATTTGCAAACACGAAACCAGCCCTCCAAGAAATATTGAAAGGGGTCCTCTAAGCAAAGAGAGAGCCTAAAAGCAGCAAAGATCAGAAAGGAACACAGACAACATAGAGTTAACAGTCACCTTACAGGCAATACAATGGCACTAAATTCATACCTTTCAATAGTTACCCTGAATGTAAATGGGCTCAATGCCCCAGTCAAAAGACACAGGCTATCAGATTGGATTAAAAAACAAGACCCATCAATATGCTGTCTGCAAGAGACTCATTTTAGACCCAAAGACACCCCCACATTGAAAGTGAGGGGGTGGAAAACCATTTACCATGCTAATGGACACCAAAAGAAAGCTGGGGTGGCAATCCTTATATCAGACAAACTAGATTTTAAAACAAAGACTGTAATAAGAGATGAGGAAGGACACTATATCCTACTAAAAGGGTCTATCCAACAAGAAGATCTAACAATTGTAATTATCTATGCCCCTAACGTGGGAGCAGCCAATTATATAAGGCAATTAATAACAAAAGCAAAGAAACACATTGACAAGAATACAATAATAGTGGGGGACTTTAACATCCCCCTGACTGAAATGGACAGATCATCGAAGCAAAGGATCAACAAGGAAATAAAGACTTTAAATGACACACTGGACCAAATGGACTTCACAGACATATTCAGAACATTCCATCCCAAAGCAACGGAATACACATTCTTCTCTAGTGCCCATGGAACATTCTCCAGAATCGATCACATCCTAGGTCACAAATCAGGTCTCAACCGGTACCAAAAGATTGGGATCATTCCCTGCATATTTTCAGACCACAATGCTTTGAAACTAGAACTCAATCACAAGAGGAAAGTCGGAAAGAACTCAAATAAATGGAGGCTAAAGACCATCCTGCTAAAGAATGAATGGGTCAACCGGGAAATTAAAGAAGAATTAAAAAAATTCATGGAAACCAATGAAAATGAAAACACAACTGTTCAAAATCTTTGGGATACAGCAAAGGCAGTCCTGAGAGGAAAGTATATAGCAATACAAGCCTTTCTCAAGAAGCAAGAAAGGTCTCCAATACACAACCTAACCCTACACCTAAAGGAGCTGGAGAAAGAACAGCAAATAAAGCCTAAACCCAGCAGGAGAAGAGAAATCATAAAGATCAGAGCAGAAATCAATGAACTAGAAACCAAAAGAACAGTAGAACAGATCAACGAAACTAGGAGATGGTTCTTTGAAAGAATTCACAAGATTGATAAACCCCTGGTCAGACTGATCAAAAAGAAAAGAGAAAGGACCCAAATCAACAAAATCATGAATGAAAGAGGCGAGATCACAACCCACACCGAAGTAATACAAACAATTATAAGAACATATTATGAGCAACTCTATGTCAGCAAATTAGATAACCTGGAAGAAATGGGTGCATTCCTAGAGATGTATCAACTACCAAAATTGAACCAGGAAGAAATAGAAAAACCTGAGAAATAGAAAAAATAGAAGCAGTCATCAAAAATCTCCCAAGAACAAAAGCCCAGGGCCAGATGGCTTCCCAGGGGAATTCTATCAGACATTTATAGAAGAATTAATACCTATTCTCCTGAAACTGTTCCAAAAACTAGAAATGGAAGGAAAACTTCCAAACTCATTTTATGAGGCCAGCATTACCTTGATCCCAAAACCAGACAAAGACCACATCAAAAAGGAGAATTACAGACCAATATCCTTGATGAACATGGATGCAAAAATTCTCACCAAAATACTAGCCAGTAGCATCCAACAGTACATTAAAAGGATTATTCACCACGACCAAGTGGGATTTATCCCTGGGCTGCAAGGCTGGTTCAACATCCGCAAATCAATCAACGTGATACAATACATTAATAAAAGAAAGAACAAGAATCATATGATCCTCTCAATAGATGCAGAAAAAGCATTTGACAAAGTACAGCATCCTTTCTTGATCAAAACTCTTCAGAGTTTAGGATTAGAGGGTGCCTACCTCAATATCATAAAAGCCATCTATGAAAAACCTACCTCCAATATCATTCTCAATGGGGAGAGGCTGAGAGCTTTTCCCCTAAGGTCAGGAACGCGGCAGGGATGTCCACTCTCACCACTGCTATTCAACATAGTATTAGAAGTCCTAGCCACAGCAATCAGACAACAAAAAGAAATCAAAGGCATCCAAATCGGCAAAGAGGAAGTCAAACTCTCACTCTTTGCAGATGATATGATACTGTACGTGGAAAACCCAAAAGACTCCACCCCAAAACTGCTAGAACTCATACAGGAATTCAGTAAAGTAGCAGGATATAAAATCAATGCACAGAAATCAGTGGCATTCCTATACACCAACAACAAGACAGAAGAGAGACAAACAAGGAGTCGATCCCATTTACAATTGCACCCAAAACCATTAGATACCTAGGAATAAATTTAACCAAAGAGGCAAAGGATCTGTACTCAGAAAACTATAAAATACTCATGAAAGAAACTGAAGAAGACACCAAGAAATGGAAAAACGTTCCATGCTCATGGATTGGGAGAACCAATATTGTGAAGATGTCAATGCTACCTAGGGCAATCTACACATTCAATGCAATCCCCATCAAAATACCATCCACTTTTTTCAAAGAAATGGAACAAATAATCCTAAAATTTGTATGGAACCAGAAGAGACCCCGAATAGCCAGAGGAATCTTGAAAAAGAAAAGCAAAACTGGCGGCATCACAATTCCGGACTTCCAGCTCTATTACAAAGCTGCCATCATCAAGACAGTATGGTACTGGCAAAAAAACAGACACATAGATCAATGGAACAGAATAGAGAGTCCAGAAATTGACCCTCAACTCTATGGTCAACTTATCTTTGACAAAGCAGGAAAGAATGTCCAATGGAAAAAAGACAGTCTCTTCAACAATGGTGTTGGGAAAATTGGACAGCCACATGCAGAAGAATGAAACTGGACCATTGCCTTACACCACACACAAAATTAGACTCCAAATGGTTGAAAGACCTAAACGTGAGACAGGAGTCCATCAAAATCCTAAAGGAGAACACAGGTAGCAACCTCTTCGACCTCAGCCGCAGCAACTTCTTCCTAGAAACATCGCCAATGGCAAGGGAAGCCAGGGCAAAAATGAACTATTGGGATTTCATCAAGATAAAAAGCTTTTGCACAGCAAAAGAAACAGTCCACAAAACCAAAAGACAACCGACAGAATGGGAGGAAATATTTGCAAATGACATATCAGATAAAGGGCTAGTATCCAAAATCTATAAAGAACTTATCCAACTCAACAGCCAAAGAACAAAGAATCCAATCAAGAAATGGGCAGAAAACATGAACAAACATTTTTCCAAAGAAGACCTCCAAATGGCCAACAGACACATGAGAAAGTGCTCAACATCGCTCAGCGTCAGGGAAATCCAAATCAAAACCTCAATGAGATACCACCTCACACCAGTCAGAATGGCTAAAATTAACAAGTCAGGAAATGACAGATGTTGGTGGGGATGCGGAGAAAGGGGAACCCTCCTACACTGTTGGTGGGAATGCAAGCTGGTGCAACCACTCTGGAAAACAGTATGGAGGTTCCTCAAACAGTTGAAATTAGAGCTACCGTTCGATCCAGCAATTGCACTACTGGGTATTTACCACAAAGATACAAATGTAGGGACCCGAAGGGGTACGTGCACCCCAATGTTTATAGCAGCAATGTCCACAATAACCAAACTGTGGAAAGAGCCAGGATGTCCATCGACAGATGAATGGATAAGAAGAGGTGGTATATATACACAATGGAATATTATGCAGCCATCAAAAGGAATGAGATCTTGCCATTTGCAACGACGTGGATGGAACTGGAGGGTGTTATGCTGAGTGAAATAAGTCAATCAGAGAAAGACATGTATCATATGACCTCACTGATATGAGGAATTCTTAATCTCAGGAAACAAACTGAGTGTTACTGGAATGGTTGGGGGTGGGAGGGATGGGGTGGCTGGGTGATAGACATTGGGGAAGGTATGTGCTACGGTGAGCGCTGTGAATTGTACAAGACTGTTGAATCACAGATCTGTACTTCGGAAACAAATAACACAACATATTTTAAGAAAAAAGAAAAAGAAGAAGATAACAGGAGAGGAAGAATGAAGGGGAGTAAGTCAGAGGGGGAGATGAACCATGAGAGATGATGGACTCTGAAAAACAAACTGAGGGTTCTAGAGGGGAGGAGGGTAGGGGGATGGGTTAGCCTGGTGATGGGTATTGAGGAGGGCACGTTCTGCATGGAGCACTGGGTGTTATGAACAAACAATGAATCATGGAACACTGCATCAAAAACTAATGATGTAATGTATGGTGATTAACATAACAATAAAAAAATAAAAAAAAATCTTGCTGGGGTGAGAGTGAGTAGAAATTTAAAATCAGATGATGTATTAGTTAGCTATTGTCATGTCAAAAATCACCCACAAAATGCAGTGGCTTAAAATGGTAGCATGTTGGGCGCCTGGGTGGCTCAGATGGTTAAGCGTCTGCCTTCGGCTCAGGTCACGATCCCAGGGTCCTGGAATCGAGTCCCGCATTGGGCTCCCTGCTCCTTGGGAGCCTGCTTCTCCCTCTGCTTCTCTCTCTCTCTCTCCCTCTGTCTCTCATGAATAAATAAATAAAATATTAAAAAAAAAGAATTAAAAAAATGGTAGTATGTTTACTGCTGTCACGTTTATTGGTTGGCTGAGTAGTTCTCTTAATATGGGCCAAGTTTGATTGATCTTGATTGATCTTGGCTGGCTTGCTTGTGTGTTTAAGGTTAGCTGACAGGTCAACTGGGTGCTCGTGATACAGAAAGGCTCACATTTCTTCCATATTTTTCACCTTTCTGTGGTCGGCTGACCATCAGCTGGTGCCGTCTGGGTGACTGGTCCTCCTGTCTCTCATCATCTGGCAGACTAATCCCAACTTTCTATGACAGTTAGTAGGGTCTCAAGTGAGAAAGTAAAAGCACATAAGGCATCTTGAAGCCTAACCTTAGTACTGACACAATGTCCCCTTTGATGTGTTAATGTATTCTTCTTTTTTTTTAATTTTATTATGTTATGTTAGTCACCATACAATACATCATTAGTTTTTGTTGTGGTGATCCATGATCCATTGTTTTCCTATAACACCCAGTGCTCCATGTAGTACGTGCCCTCCTTAATACCCATCAGTGGGCTAACCCATCCCCCCTCCCCTCTTCCCCCTCCCCTCTTAAATCCTGTTTGTTTCTCAGAGTCCATAGTCTCTCTTGGTTAATGTATTCTAATGATTGATGCGGTTGATCCCATTGAAGGAGAGGGTAAGTAGGCCCTAGCTCTTGATAGGAGGAACTGCAAAGTTACATTGCAAAAAGCGTTGGTAAAGGGAAGGATCAAGAATAGGGGAGCCGTTTTTGCAATCAGTCTACTATAGATGGTCACGGAAGGCTGCATTGAGAAGGCTTCACTTAATGTTTTAATGTGGTGAGCAAAGGAACCATAGGAATATTTCCAGACAATAGTGGTGTAGTTGGTTCCAGTTCGAGGAAACAGCGCATTTCTGAGGCTGGAATGTGATCAGCATGTTGGGGAAGTAGAAGGAAGCCAGTGTTGCTACAGTGGAGTGTACTAGGGGGAGGGTAGTGCAAATGAGATCAAAGAAATAACAAGGAGGCCACCTTCTATAGGACTTGGTGGGCTTCTCTAAGGACGTGGCTTTTATTTGGAATGATGTGGTAAGTGGGAGAGTTTTGAATAGAGCAGGACATGATTTGATACGTAGTTTAACAGGATCCCTCTGGGAGGTAAGACTGGAACGATAGCAGTTGGGAGGCCGTTGCTGTCATCCAGGCTAGAGAGGATGACAGCTTGGGTCTGTGGCGGTGGCGGTGAAGGAGGCGAGGAGTGGTATATTTTGAAGATAGAGATGACCATATGCTGATGGTTTTGACAAGGAGTGTGAGAAAGAGAGAGATCTCAAAGTGACTCCAGAGTTTTTCTCTGAGTACTAGAAGGGTGGAGTTGCCATCTGCTTGGATAGAGAAGACTGTGGGAAGAGTGGATTTGGGGAGGAAGATCAGGAATTTGGTTTTGGGCATTTTAAGTTTGAGATGCGTATTAAACTTCCACGTGCACCTGTCAAGTAGACCATTGGGTATATGAGTCTAGAGTTCACGGAAAGAATTGGACTGGGGAGCTTGGAATATGATAACCAATGGAATGAGCATTGACTAGATCAGAGGCCCAAGGGCTGAGTTCTGAGGCAGCGGAGATGAAGAGGAACCAGTGAAGGAGTCTGTGAAGGAGCAGTCGGATGGAAGACCAGCAAGATAGTGGGATGCCCTCGAGTTCAGAGCAAAAGGTATATTAAGGGGGAGTGTGTTGTCAACATGTTAAATGGTGCTGCTGGGTCTATGAGATGAGGACTGGCATTTGGCCATCAGACCTGGCAATGTGGAGGTCACTAATGACCTTGAGAAGAGCAGTTTCAATGAGATGGCAGAGGTAAACGCTTGAATGTAGAAAGCTCAAGAAAGAATGGGGATAGAAGATCTGGGAATGGTGACTGTAGACAGCTGTTTCAGTGAGCTTTATGGTGAAGGAGAAAAGTGAAACAGACTATAACTGGAGGGAGATGTGATGTCAGGGAGTTTTTTAAAAAGATGTTTGCGTACTGATGGGAATGATGCTTAAGAGAGGAGAACATTGGTAACTCAGGGAAGAGGGAGAAGTGCCAAGCAATACCATTGAGGAGGTAAGAGGTGTGGGATCAGAGGGAGTGGCCTCAGATGGGAGGGCTGGCTACCTCTCTACAGTGCCAGGAAGGAAGGCGGAGTGTGGCGATGATACCCATATCAGTGGATCAGAAGACGGATGGGCAACCCGGGGACGTTCTCTTCTGAGCCCCTCTCTTGACCTAGGAAATAGGAAATGGGGTAATTGGCTTTAAGTTAGGATGGAGGAAGAGCTGTTAGAACTTGAAGAAAGATGGAAAGAGAAAGAGTGAAGACTGACTAGAACAGGGAAATGAGGTATGATTGTGGGGCAGGAAGAAGGGCCCTCAGGAAGTGAGTGGTCATGAATCAAAGTTGGAGAAGTCAGGACTGCTGTGTGTTTTCCACCAGCAGGAATGTGGAGCGTTGGGACTTTGCTACGTGAAATTAATGAAATAATGGAAGGCTGAGGAAGTTCTTGTGTATAAGGGAGTCGTTATAAAGAAGGATCATGGAATTTAAGCTGAGGAAGAAGGGAAATGAGACCGTAAAGGGCTTAGGGACAGAGAAAATGTAGAAAGGTCAATAGATTTGTTAAAAGCTAATATTCAGAAAACAGTAAAATTATGACTTTCACGGAGATATGGTAATGATGAACACATGTTAAATTATTTTACTCACATGGTATGAAGGAACTAGGAAGATGTAGTAACTGGTTCAAAGGAAAAGTCAAAACACACAGATATATATGGAGTAAAGGAATGAACTGCAGATAGAGGCAAGCTGGTTTTCCAAGGTGAGGTAAGAAGTCAATTTAATCACTACTAGACAGGACAGAATCATCCATCTATCAGTTACCAACAATTTATAAAGAGTTGCAAGATAGCTCAAAGACAATGACCAGGGGTGGACTCTGATAACCTGGAAAGGTACGCTACAGACACGCCGAATTTTCCACGGAAACACAACATATGTTTTCCTATAGATTTCAGGTCTTACTCTAATGAAAGCTAGAAATTATTGGCTGTGGCATACCCAGTGGAGTGAGCTGCAGAGCTCTTAGAAGTGGACAAGGCTGAGATACTCAACATTTTTTTTTTAAAGATCTTTTATTTATTTATTTGAGAGAGAGAGAGAGCGCACTCCCCATGAACAGGGGGGAGCGGCAGAGGGAGAGGGAGAAGCAGACTCTCTGCTGAGCAGGAAGCCCAGTGCCAGACTCCACCCCAGGATCCCAGGATCATGACCTGAGCTGAAGGCAGAGGCTCGAACGACTGAGCCACCCAGGCGCCCCTGAGATGCTCAACATTTTAATGATGGAGAACTTGTCCTTATTTTGCGATGACGCATCTAAGGCATGGCCACCAGAGTGAGTGATCAAGATTGGGTGAGGAAGAGACAGTTTGGAGGAGGATCAACCCAACAACTGAGAGAGCAGGATAATGGAAGGATCATATATTGAATATACCGAAACCACCAGGAATTGTGACAGGCATGTGAGAGACTCTAGGAGGTGGGAACTAAAATAGTCCAGAAACAGGGAGATGCTTTGGGGCTGGTGTTTGTCTGCAATAAGGAGTGACACTAGAGGGGCATGGGCTACCTATCTTGATCTCAAACATTGTTCTTCCACTTTCTAGGTAGGTCTAGGAGTCTAGAAGTGGCTGAACGGGGCAACAGAATCTCCGTAAGAAGGCTGAGTGCAGGGGAAGCACAAAAGCTCAGGGAGCTTTTAGAAGAGACGCAGGCTACTGCACATGTCCATGGTTCAGAGGTTTGTGCTTTGGGGAGAAGGCTTTCAGGTACTGAGTCCTTTCTCTCTCGCGTTTTCCATATTTTTGTTTGCCACTCTCTTATAATCTGCTTTGCTGTTCTTTTCAAATTTAAAATATTTTCTATTGACAAAAGGAACCTGCTCTTTGCTCCTGGTTTTGCACTAGAGACCTTTTTTTTTTTCTTAACATTAAAAAATGTGTTGGGAAAAGAATAATGTGCATTGATTCCAGCACAAGGATAGACCGAGATCTGGTATTTCTTCTTGGTGAGATGTTTTCTCTGGAATAAAATTTGAATGGCAAAGTCGGGAAATAGGGATGCTCAGCAGACGGTGACCACAAACTTCCACCTAGGAAGGAGGTCCTGTGTGGGGACAGCAGCTGGAGGGGATGGGAGGGGTGGTTGGGACCTGAGTGGAGAGTGCCAGACTGGGGCTGTCATGACTAGCACGAGGCCCAGAGAGAGGGCTGAAGTCAGATTTAAAGGAAGTGAATGGGAAAACAGAGAAGGAGACTAGAGCTCTTTTGAAGAGGAGTCCCAGCTGCAGATTTTAAAATGACACCATGCCGATCTTCTCCCCCACACCCCGAGCTGAACAAAACAAACAAATGAACTGCATCTGTAGTAGTGGCTAGTAAGTGAGAAGCAGCTGGGACACCTGCCCCCTTGCCCAGTTGTGATGGTTTATATTTGGGGTCATGTCATTGTGACAGTACATCCTGTTGTTGCAAGGCCGTAGTTGGTCATATTGTCTTTAGCTTGCAGGCTGCTGATGGCAAGAGTGAAGTCTGCCCTAGAGCCCCTGCTACTGAACCGGGTGGGCACCCCATTAACTCAGGTGGAAAGGAGGTAAATGAGGGCCTTCAGCCCCTCCAGGTCCGTGCTGGCACAGGTTAAGCAGTGCTTCCTGGCCATGCAGAGGAGGCTCTCACTGGCCCTGCAGCCAATGGAGACTCTCTCCTGGGAAACAGACAGGGACCCAGCAGCTTGGGGGAGTGCCATGTGCCCACTGGAACCTGCCATCAGAGGCACCCTGGGCTGATGTGGAGATGCTGTGATTCCATTAGAGCCAGAATGGGCCTCCCAAGTTGAGGCCAGGCCCTAAGCAAGCCTGTGCGGTTAGTGGCATTCACTTCCTGTCCCCTCCCAAGACCACTCTTCTCAGGGAGCATGAGGATCGCCCCTGAGGGAACTTCGCTCAACTTGGGGACATTCTGTCTCCTGGAACACAGACAAGAGCAGGAGCCCGAGGATCTGGGATGGTGGCACCACCTGGCTGCCTCTCACCCTCCCGAGGCTGCTCGGACCCTGTCCCTAGAAAAGACCACGTGATCAGCATGGGGCTATAGGGCTGGGCCTGTAGTGGAGGCAGTAGGGGTGGGAGGATGGTGCAAATCTCTGTGGAGGATGAAGGCAGAGCTGGCAAAGTCAAAGGTTGTGGTGATGCCTGGTGAGGCAGCCTGCCAGCCACTCTCCTGGGCCGCCTGCCCTTGCCTGGCCCTACCCCTGACAAATGACCAACAACTAGAATTACTGGTTAGGAGATGACAAATCCCATGTGGCTTAGCCTGCTCCTGTTTGGGAAGAGTCACTGGGAGCCACTTGGGAGGGCATTTTGCAGAAGACAGAGAATTAGCTCATGGGAGAGGAAGGGTTGAAGTGATAGGTAGAGAATATGCTCTTGACCTGTGGGCTGGGAGTCACACAGGTTTGTCCTCTGTGCTTTGTCATGGTGCCTGTACATGACACGTCAACGTTAGAGGCAGGGTGAACCCGAAGACGGGCACTGACTGTTCTCCACTTTGAGCAGGAGTGACCACTCCACCTGGGAGGGCCTCCGGGGGGACACGTCCTTGGTTTCCAGGATGGAGCAGATGGAGAGTCCCGGGCTTATCCACACCAAGGCAAGTGCCTTGATTAGTGTTGGTTCCCAGCCTTCACCAAGGTTCCGCCCTCAGCCGTCTCAGCCTTTCCAGGTCCTGAGGGCATTTCAGGACTTGGTTTAAAGGCCATCTACTCAGTGGGGCCGACTTCCCCTCCCCATCTGAACCAGGCCACCCTGTTTCACTCTTTATAATCCCATGGCTTTCTCTTCCTGACAATAATCACAACTTGAAATGCATTATTGTGGTAATGTATGAGATTTTAATTCTGAGGATTAAGAGTGTTCCTGAAATAACCTAAATCCTAATGGTAGGACAGCCCCAGGGCACTCCCCGGCATGGCTTCTCAGACAGGCTAGAAGGCAGAGATTCAAGAAACTGGTCCCTTGGGACATGCTTGAGCTACACTTGGAAATTTCTGGTGACCCCAAGTCCCACAGGGTGTTCTGAGAGCAGGTGTCCCCATTGAGCACAACCTCAAGCTCTTCTGAGCTGATTTGCATGTCGTATCATTAGACAGAGCTCCAGGCTGCTCTCAGCATCCTTAAAGGCAGCTGGTCAGGCCCCCTGAGGAGCAGCCTCTAGTCCAGCTCTCAGAGATGGGGTTTAGGGCTCCCCTGCTGTGGATCCTGCTGCTCTGGGCTCCAGGTGAGAGGGGGGCATATGGAGAAATGGTGGGCAAACCTCACTGTGGCCACGATGCTTTTGGTGTCTCTGGGTTCCTGGTGGCTGGAATTCAAGCATTTGGTATAGGTTTCCAGTTGCCCAGTTACCTTTTGTCTTCTGGTTCCTCAGAGTGCTGTGCATGACTTTGACTACAAGGGTCCTCAGTGCTGCGGGCCTCCACTGGGATGCTCTCAGCACATCTGTTAAATTTGTTGTGTTTATCATTCCAGGCTCCACTGGGGACATTGTGCTGACCCAGTCTCCAGCCTCTTTGACCATGTCTCCAGGGCAGAGGGCCACCATCTCTTGCAAGGCCTGTCAGAAAGTCAGTGACATTTGGGGCATTACCCACTACATGACCTGGTATCAACAGAAATCAGGACAGCGTCCTAAAGTCCTGATTTATAAAGCATCCAGTCGAGAGTCTGGGGTCCCAGCCAGGTTCAGTGGTGGTGGGTCTGGGACTGATTTCAGCCTCACAAGTGATCCCGTGGAGGCCGGCGACGCTGCTAACCATTACTGCCCGCAGAGTAAGGAGGCTCCTCCCACAGTGCTCTGGGTCTAAACAGAAACCTCCCCAGGTGACTACTCAGTGAGGCTCAACTCCCTCAGATGTTGCTCCTCATAACCCGGGGTCTCTGGGTGGTTTGGGTAAAAGGGTCAAACTATGAAAGTGGAAGATCTCAAACTGACACGTGTCTGTGTGTGTGTATTTTCCACATAGCCTGTTTTATAATGTAATGATCATGTCACTACAAGACTCACATAAGCACCCTCCATGGTTGTTTAGAAACCTAGGAATTGTGATGTAGTCATCTGTGCTCCTTTGGTTCTGATTTCTCCATCTCTGTGTCTTTCTCAAAATCTAGTTCTTCTGTCCTGGGTCTATTTACTTGTCCTTTTCTCCTTGTCCAATTTTCATGTCCTTTTTCTATGATGCCCACCATGGACCTGGCCAAGGTCTTCTCTTGTCCTCTCTCTTTTTCTATTTTCTGGAACATTACAGGTAGAGTGGTCTCCAGAAGCTTGAGCGTGCACGGTGATGAGGATGGAACGGTCAGTTTTCACACCCCTCTCCGCCCCTACCTTGGCCTCCCTTGGGCTTCTCTATCCTCCCCAGGGGGAGCTGGGGAAACTGACAAATAGTGCTCCGTAACATTTCCGTCTGCTCAGATTTCCCTTAGTTTCTTAAGTTTGTAACACTATCTCAGCACATAGGAAACTTTCTTGTTGTATTCATTTCTTACTGTTCCATAACAAATTACTACTAACTTAGTGGCTAAAACAACACACAGTGATCATCACAGTTTCTAGAAGGCAGGTGTCTGGGCAGAGTATAGCTGGGTTCTCTTCTTGGGGTCTCCCAGGACGGAACCAAGGTGTTGGCCAGACTCCATTCTCATCTGGAGGCTTGAAGAGTCTGTGTCCAAGGTCATTCAGGTTGTGGGAAGAATTCTTTTCTTTGTGACTATCTGACTAACGGTCCTGGCCTTTGGTGGCTGCAGGCCAGAGGTCACATCAATGTCCTAGAAGCCACTCAAAATTCCTGACATGTGAGATCCTTACTAATCAAACCAGCAAGGGGAAATCTATCAACAACAGAGAGGGCTTAGTTCCTCCCTTAAGGGCTTTGTCCTGATTTAGGGAGGCCCACCCAGCATAATTTTTATTAACTAATTTTTATCAATTAATTAATTAATTTAACTAATCCATTTTAGTTAACTCAGAGTCAACTGACTTGGGATCATAATGACATCCGCAAAATCCCTTCACCTCCGCAAGATTGTGTGGGCTACAAGTAAGTCACAGGCTCTGCCCGCACTGGATGGTAGGGCATGAACCGTGGGCTGTAGGTGTCATGGGGCCACCCTAAAGTCTTCTACAACTGTCGTACTACATAGGGTTTTTTGTTTGCTTGTTTCCATTCTCTTTCTCCCAAAATGTTCCTGTGCCTAGGACATCAAATATGAAAACTCCTCCCAGGTAATGGATCATGAACAGCATCAGACCGACCCCTCAAGGCCCTGTTTCCATTCTAACTTCTCATATTTCTCCTATTGCTTCCCAAGTGAAGAAATAGCCAATGTTTCCCTCAGCCTAGTGTTAAATTTGTAATAAAATGATAAACAAATAATATTAGAAATGTTATTTGAAAAATGCCTGAATTAGAAAAGAAAGAACCATCTCTAACCAATGACCTAAGCTTCTACCCTAAGAACCTAGAAAATAAAGAGCAAACAAAATCCAAGCAGGTAGAATGAAGGAAATACAAAAATTAGAGTGGAAATTAATGGAAAATATATTCTAGCTCCTCAAAATTTAGGATCCTTTTGAAACCAGCATGGGATAGAGAGCTAAATGTATTGTGCTAATGAGCCAACAGCTGCATGTCCTTCAGTTTCAGACGAGAGGTATTTTGGATCAGCCTTATGGGCAGGTTCTCTTTAGGTGGAACCAGTGCCTATTATTCGTGGAACATCCTTGAGTATATCTAGGCTCCAGATCACACACTGGGCTTCTAGTTTCCCTATGCTTTGGGGGTTCAGAGGTATTTGCTGAGACCTTAATGAACGGACAGGGTCTCAGTTCAGCAGCAGCCGGGGAAAGAGGAGGCAGACCTGTGGGGGTTGGGATTTTCTGATGGAAATTATGTACAGCAGATTCTTATCACAAGAGGGAATTCACCACAGAGGAAATTCACCTCCCGCACTGCCCCTTTCTTTGCTAATGGGATTGCATTAAGCTGTCTGGACAGGAACATGTAAGTGATGCCCTGGTCCAGAGATACACACACCTCACAAAAGCACCGAGAACCTTCCCTCTCCTATGCCCGCCTAACTTATACAGGTGGAAGGACCACAGAGACTTACAAGCCAGGACCTCCTCACCAACACCCAGCTGATGTGCATCTTCCTCTGGAACAAATAATCCTAAAATTTGTATGGAACCAGAAAAGACCCCGAATAACCAAAGGAATGTTGAAAATGAGAAGCAAAGCTGGCGGCATCACAATTCCGGACTTCCAGCTCTATTACAAAGCTGTCATCATCGAGACAGTATGGTACTGGCACAAAAACAAGACACATAGATCAATGGATCCGAATGGAGAGGCCAGAAATCGACCCTCAACTCTATGGTCAACTCATCTTCAACAAAGCAAGAGAGAATATCTAATGGAAAAAAGACAGTCTTTTCAACGAACGGTGTTGGGAATACTGGACAGCCACATGCAGAAGAATGAAACTGGACCATTTCCTTACACCACACACAAAAATAGACTCCAAATGGTTGAAAGACCTAAAGGTGAGAGAGGAGCCCATCAACATCCTAAAGGAGAACACATGTAGCAACCTCTTCGACCTCAGCCGCAGCAACTTCTTCCTAGACACGTCTCCAAAGGCAAGGGAATCAAAGGCAAAAATGAACTATTGGGGCTTCATCAACATAAAAAACTTTTTGGTAGAAATAAAGTGGTGGTAGAAATAGAAAAAAAGGGAACTCTGACAAAACAGTTACAGCCTACATCGTACCATTATTGTGCTAGTCAATGTCTGACAACCAGCTCTCCAGAAAAATACAAGTTCTGGTTTGTAGTGTTTGCCAATTTCCATAAATGTAGTTAAATTTAAATATCTTACACACTTGATAGAACAGCTCTATTGGCTCTTGATAGAACAAGATGGAAACCATTAGGGAATAGAAGACATAAGCGACATTACCAACCAACTTGAATTAATTGCCAAAGGACAGTAAAGCACAAGTGGAAAAATGTGTATCCTTGTGGAGAGCACCTTGAACATTTGCCAAGACGAACCATTCCCTGTGCCATAAAACAAGTCTAAGTAACCCTAAACATGGGGAAATTTTACAGAAAAATATTCTTTGACAACAAAATAATTAAGTTAGAAGCAGTAACAATAAATTATTCACAAAATCCTCACATATGATGGAATACCTTTCTATATAATGTATGGATAGAATAATATATTGTAATAATTATAAGTGAATATTACATAATCGGATAATAGCAAATACAGCTAAATGATAAGCGTGTCAAAATTTGTGGGAGGTTAAACAATACTTAGAAGGAAATAAATAGCATTAAATGCCTATATTCAGAAAGAAGAAATATTTATTTATTTAATATTTTTACAGCATAAGGAATCGAGTCAGTGATATTGTAAAGCATTGTCTGGTGACAGATGTGAGCATAGAATAATGTATAAACTTGTTGAGTCACTATGTTGTACACCTGAAATAGTATATAGCATTGTTTGTCAACTACCCTCAAACAAAAAAAAGAGGAAACATTTAAAGTCTATGATCCAAACTTCTTCTGTAAGAATCCAAAGAAAAAGTAGTTCTGGTCCAAGATGGTGGTATAGGAGGCTTCTGAATTCACCTCCTCCCATGGGCACATGGAATCTACAGCTACACGTGGGACAACTCCCACTGTAAAAAATCCAGAAACTAGCTGAGGGACTCCTACACATTGGGTTAAAGAGGAAATACCCACACTGAAACAGATGCACAAAGCTGGGACACATTCTTGCCATAAACTCCACCCCCAACGCACAATATATGATTGGAAGGGAACTTATAAATACCTGCTTCTCCCTGAAGAGTGAAGGGTTTGGACCCAACTTCCAGTGCCCCAACTTGTAAGACTTCCACCTGAGGAACCGTCCCCCAAACACCTCCATCTGGAAGCCAGGGGGGTGTGCACGGAGACCCCCAAAACAATAGTAGACAAAGAAACAGGGAGCAGACGGAACGGCCCACCTCCCAGTCTTACCCTCAAAGAGGCCTATTTTCATTTCTTAAAAGCTGCTGCCTGAGGGTTAGGCTGCTAATTCGGAACACATCCAGGGGCTGACTACATTCCTCCCTGGAAATCCAGGGAAGCCTGTGTTTGCACTCTGCATTTTCTCTCTGCCCAGCTCCAGGTCCCTGGTGTCTCCCTGGAAAGAGCTGGTGCACCCGTCTGGCGTCCGGGTTTTATGGCTGCCATCTAGACCAGTACCCCTTGACAACCTGGCTCTGGTGGCCAGCAGCGCTTGAGTTCTCAGACCCACAGGGCTAGAGCAAATAAAGACAAGTATTTGCAAAAATGACATTTGTGTGTTAGAACTGGCAAGATAATACTGGCAATAAATTTGCAAATGTTCCAATAAACTTGTAGTAAACTTACAAACAGATAGACTTGCAAGAATAATATTTGTGTGTTATAATTTTATATAGTACAATAAATATGTATGTATAATAGATGATTAAGACTATGAATTTGATATTTTACTGATTATAAGATTTTTCTGGATTGCTTTTCTGCAATTTCATTTATTATGGCATCAACATTTGTACTTTTAGCAAATTCAATTTCCATACATAATTGAAAATGACATCAGTCTCTTTTGGCCAATACAAGACCTCAAATATTTTTCAAAAATTTTTAACTTTGAGAAGGCTTTTTTTTTCTGATGCAAAAAAAAAACCCCCCAAACTTGAGCTGTTAGGAATATTTTATAGTCTGTGACAGCATTATGATGCCTTTCTGATAAATTATTTTGAAATAGGAATTTTAATATTTCTAGACCTGATGAACCATTTTTTGAAAAATGACTTAACTCTTCACACAAATCGGTTTTGTGTAAATCTGAATTTAATGTCAGATATAAATGTATACAATGATATTTTAATGTTTCTTCTGACATTTCTTGCAATATGTGGATATAATACATGAAACTGAAAGTAGCTCCATAATTTGCCTACCTCAAAACACCTGTGTAATGCACTCGCTCTATCACTGTCTCTTCCATTACAAAGAAAATAATCTTGTCTTACTACAGATTGTTTTGTTTGAAGCTTCATATAAAACGGTGCTCTTTTCCCTCGAATGTGACAATATCTGAATTTAATATTTACTTCTAAGACTGTGGATACTTAGTTTACATTGCTGTAGCAGTTTTCAAAACTGAGATTCTAAATTCCCTGAAGAATTCTCATAATTCTTTTTTGACATATGTGTAGTGCTAGTCTATGCTCATCACAAGTGTAGCTCCCGTCTCTCCCCATACAACACTACTCACCGTTGACTCTGTTCCCTGTGCTGCACCTTCCAACCCTGTGACTCAGTTATCCCATACCTAGAAGCCTGTACCTCCTAATCCCCTTAACCCATTTTGCCTTCCCCACTGTCCCCTTCCCCTCAGGCAACCACCAGTTTGGACTCTGTATGTATTCATGGGTCTTTTCTGCTTTTGTTTGTTTTGCGTCATGTTCTCGAGTGCACATATAAATGAAATCATATGGGTTTGCCTTTCTCTGTCTGACTTATTTCTCCTCGCATGATACCCTGACGGTCCATCCATGTTGTCGCAAATGGCAAGATTTCATTCTTTTCTGGCTCAGTAAAATTCCATTGTATATGTAGGCCACATCTTCTTTATAGGATTAGGAGCTTATATCTGTTATGAATTTGAAAAAGTCTACTTGGTGCTTGAAGAACAAAATTTTACTAATCGTTCTCAGCCATATTTCCTGTGGGGATATCATGTGTAGAATGCTATCTAGGGAACATAGTGCAAGAGCGGTTAGGGTAACTGGGAAAGAAGAAGTTCAAGGAGTGGGAAAATAAGCAATAATAAATTCTGAATGATATCAAATATTATCCTATTGAAAAAGTAGCAAAATCTGTTAGCTCCAAAATGTATGTGATTGTGCTGTCATCAATATGCCTCACGTTTCTGACTCTCAGGCTGACTAAATGTAACTGACCAGCGCACTGGAGGCCGGGAGGGTCGGGATGAGGTTCAGGTCAGCTCTCCCTTCCCGCTTATTGCTCACACAGCAGGTTGATCACGGCCATTCCGGAGCTGGTTCTGCCCCGCTAGGGGCTGTTGCAGCTGAGGGGCCATAACATGGTCCAGAGCACTCAGCTGCACGTTAGTGCCCTGATTCTCCAGCATCTGCCACTCACGCCCACTCAGAGACTCTGCTGGGCCTGCTCCCCACTCAAGCAACACATGTGCAGAGTGGTGACAGCCAAACAGAGAGGTTTGTGTTCGGGGCTGAACCACTGTGCTAGGATCATGTGTACTTTGCCCGCAGTAATACACTCCCGTGTCGTTAGCCTCCACCCTGCTGATTCTCAGGGTGAAATCCGTCCCTGACCCGCTGCCACTGAACCTGTCTGGGACCCCAGTGAAAGGGTTGGAAACCTTATAGATCAGGCTCTGTGGAGACTGGCCTGGCTTCTGCCGGAACCAACTCAAATATGTGTTTCCATTACTGTGTAGGAGGCTCTGACTGGCCCTGCAGGAGATGGAGACCGGCTCTCCAGGGGTGACGGGCGGGGAGAGTGGGGTCTGTGTCATCACAACCTCCCCACTGGATCCTAAAATAATGAGAGATAAGTACAGGATATTTAGAAACATTATAAGTCATTTTTGTGATTTTAAGTTTTGTATATTTTAGGCAAAACCATATTTTGTGATTTGATTCATACTCTAAATAGATCCAATTTCCACAGATAAGCCAAGAATTGCAGGGCACAAAGTGGCCTCATTCTTTTTCAGCATCTCACTAAAGCACTGTTCTTTGTTCCTTTTAGTTTATTCGTAATTTTCACAGGCCTAAAAATTAAATTGCCCTTATTGGAGGGCAACCTAACACATGGACAAAATACACCTGGAGAGCAAAGCGCCCCCAGAGCCACCATTCCAACCCAGTTCTCCCTTACCATCCCCACTCTGCTCTTACCTGCCATCCAGAGCATCAGCAGCCCCAGGAGCTGAGAAGGGAACCTCATTTTGAGAAGTTGAACTGATGAGACCTAATTAGTAAAGACAAGCACAGAGCTGACCTTTATCTCAGACTTACAAGGGGAGGTCCTCCCCAGGGGACACTATGCAAATCCCCTGGTGGGTGTAGCAGAGTGGAAAGAGCCAAAGGCAGGGTGCAGGTCCCTCTCCTATGAGCCAAGTAGCTTAAAGTGTCTTCTGGGCTTGGAAGAAAACTCACAGAGACAAATTCCTTACTGCTTGAGTGTGAAGAAGAATCTGAGAAAATCAGGATCTGTGGCAGGACACAGTGCTCACAACCCTGCCTTTCTGGGAAAGCTCCAGAGACCCTGAAGACATAGACATGAGTGTCCGGAGTCCATTTCTGGCAGGTGAATGGCCATCCTGCTTGGATTCCTCTCAGCTAATGTCCAGGAGGAAACAGGTCCCACTCCCACTCCAGCTGATTGGCAGCACTTCTGCAAATCACAGCACAAAGTGTAGAAAGTCTGGAGTCTCTGAGATCTGAGTTTCCAGGGTCATGGTTTAGACAATTTAATAATGATTTAATAATAAATTAAACTCGCCCTGGGACGTCATGAATATACTCTTTGAGAAGATGAAAGTGAGAAGAACTTGACAGCTAGAGGAGAATCTCTCACTTATAGGTAGAGAACTAATAGTCCTGTTGAAGAGAATAGAAGAGAAGACAGATTTTTATGCTTCAGGCAGTGAGTATGAAATTTGTGGTAACCATTTGTTACAATGTGATGTGTCTCCTGTCATACTTCTCTCTCTCTTCCCCTCCCCTCCCCCCCCGATATAGAGAGATAGAAAGACAGATAGACACACATACCATATGGTATATATGAGGTATGTCCACACACAGCCAGACACATACACACAGACACATCCCATAGCAATCAAAGAGATTTCTTTTTTTTTTTTTAAGATTTTATTTATTCATTTTCAAGAAAGACAGAGAACAAGCAGGGGGAGAGGCAGAGGGAGAGGGAGAAGCAGACTCCCCGCCGAGCAAGGAGCCCGATGTGGGACTCGATGACAGGACCCCGGGATCATGACCTGAGCCGAAGGCAGACACTTAACCATCTGAGCCACCCAGGCGCCCCAATCAAAGAGATTTCTTAAGGGCAGCACTTCCTAAGAGGATGGGACAGAATGAACAATGTTTCATTTTGTAATGTTTCCTTTTACATTATCTTTTTGTTACTGATGCTCAGGAAACCGCTTCCGTAAAGAGGCTCATCATGTGTAACCAGTTTCTGTCAGGGGTTCTGGTTCTTTGTTAGCTCTGTGTGAGAAGTTGTGTCTTTCACTTGGCTTTTAGGTTCGGCATCCACAGCTATGAGTCTGCAGTTCCAAAAGAGATTCTGTGTGTGAGAATAGCAAAAACTGGGATAACTTTTTAATGTCTAACAGTCACCTGTATCTATGACTGACATTTTCTTGGGTCTTCAGTGAACCACAGTCACCGTGGAACAGGGTGCGGGGTCAGAGCTGCTTGAGGCATCAGTTTACCAACCATCCTTCATTAAAGTAGGGACATAACCTAATGATTCTACACGTGCCAGCCTGACGTATGTCATATTCAGTTGTTTGTGAGAATTGTGTCAACTCTAAATTACCTCCCACAGCTAAAGTCACTGTCCTGCAAATAAAATCCTGGAGAAACTGAATGAATAGAGTTTGTAGTTCTGTTAGATCTCAGGTAATTTAAACCCAAAGTCATATGAATTGGGGGAAAAAAAAAAACAAACTAATACACACGGTTCCAAGCATGATTACTCAAGAAAGCTCAGTCTGAATGTCTTCTAGGAAGTCCTCCAATAATAAAATTTTGTACCAATGTTGGAAGAGTTATGGTGTAAAAAAGGTATTGAAAGTAAACCCTGAACTCTGTGGAAGGACTCGGGTGCTAATGACAAATTGTGATAGAAGTAGGAGCATAATAGCCCATGTTCCATATGTTACTAGCTGCATTTTATTTACACTTTTTGTGGGTTTTTTTCTTTGATCTTTTCTCATAGTACTAGCCAATGCAGTCCACAATCTTACTCTTTTTTTTTTTTTAAGATTTTATTTATTTATTTGAGAGAGAGAGAGAGAGAGAGAGCAGGGTCAGAGGGAGAAGCAGACTCCCCGCTGAGCAGGGAGTCCGATGTGGGACTCGATCCCGGGACTCCAGGATCATGACCTGAGCCGAAGGCAGTCGCTTAACCAACTGAGCCACCCAGGCGCCCCACAATCTTACTCTTGAAAATGCCAGCCCTCCTAGTGAATCCTGCTAGTGCATGAATTCAGAGAGTTAAGTCACTGAAAATGAAAAACATAAGGACAAAAACAAAAGGATGAATACAAGACAGTATTATACATCTTAAAGTGAGTTTAAAGATTTATTCCTTAAAATTTTAAATTACAAATCACATTACCAGTGTGTGTCAACTATACTAAAAAAAAAAAAGATTCACATTATGCATTATCCTATGTGAAAACTCAAACTGTGGAACTACGACTCAATATTATTCATCTGACATGTTTCTTTTACCAGGTATCAGTTTTGAAAATGTTATTTTTATTAAATATTCTTTAGATTGCTTGAATTTCAAAGAATGTTACTATTCCTATGAAGCTTAGCATGAAAACTTTAAAGTCTCCTTTTCTGTTTGGTTGCTTGTCTCATAATTTTTCCTCTAAAATATCCAGAAAAAGCAAAATTGTATAAAAATTCTTTCGTGATCAGAAAAAGGGTTTGAAGTTTTCCTGTACTACCTGTAGACTGAAGGATGAGTATTCCTAATTCTAAACAGGAATCCATGTCTCCTGTATGTTTACAAATTATGTTGTACCCTGGACAATGAAACTGACCCCATCAACACTGGTCACTGCACACCACGCAGAAATAATAAGCATTTGTAAGGGGTGTAAGGAGCACTTCCATGAGGTCCAGGTGGGGAAAAGGACTCCAGAGTCTCTAATCTTGACCACCATCAACTGAATGAGCAAGGACTTACACAGGTGGGTTTTATTGCACTTTGTCTCTGTGCCAAAGGCTGTTCATTTGGGTCCGGAAAACTGGAAGCCAGTGTGTGATTTGTGTATCTTGGGAAGACTGTCTTATTGGTGCAACTGTGTGAGTCCATTAACCTGGGGTCAGAGTGTGTGGTATGGGGAGTGCGATGCTGTTATATATTCTGTAGACTTTGATCTATACATTTTATCAAGCCAAAAGCTCAAACTCACACTGCTTTGGCCAAGATGAGAGACACACAGAAGTCTGTGGTCCGAGTGAGCCCAAATGGATGTTTTTTCAATAAAAGGTGAGCTTGTTCTTGCCTGAGAAATGAGATCAAGCCATCCAGCAAAGGGAGCATCTCCAACTTCATGTGTGTTGAGTAGATTCTTAGGACCTGTGATTGAAATAGGTCACCTTTTCTAAGTGAATGCAAATTCTCACCACTAGGGGATAAACTTACCAATAAATAAACTAGTTGACAGTATAAGTTACTTCTGAACCATGTGAAGCAGGTCATTCCTGAGCTTCAGTGATCTAGATACTTCAAAACCCTGATCTCCATCTGCATGCTCTGAATTCCTTCCCAATATTGTCATTTCTTTCCTTTCTTTTTCCTTGGAATAAATAAATAAGTAAATAAACTTTGAGAGATGCCTGAATTTCATCTGAGTCCTGTGGAGAAATGGGAGCAATGTCTTATGTTGACTGTGAAGGTTATTCCTGTATCAGGGCTAATCCTTTGGCAAGGCCCCGAATCACCCCAGTCTAATTGGGAAAAGTGAGACGGAAGTTCCCTTTGACGATAAGCCACCTTGTACTCTCTCGATTTTTATAAAGACAAATCCTACTTTGTGTAGGAATTTGCATCCCTGACCGGAAAGTCTCTCCTATGAGGGCTAGAACTTCTGTCCTGAGGAGTTGTCATGAAATCCTACCACTTTTCTTGTCAGTTCAAAAATATGCTTCCACAGCTTGATTGTGAGATAGACGGATTGTTTGTTTGCTTTTTCTCTGTGGAAAGTTTGATTCACCTGAGAGACGGAGAGGAAAGAATACTAAAAGAGGACACTAATCTTGTTGATCTTTACGTGATACGGTTATTGAAACTGCCTGTTCTTTAAGTAAGAAAGGTATGAGTTGAGTGTAAATTTGCACAGCATTAACATATCCTGTCAATGCAAGACTCCAAAAGAAAATTCTGGCACCATCCAAGCCACCTAAATATTTAGATATGAATCATCAGTTTTGTCCCATGTAATTTCTCAAACACTAAACACTAAGCCCAGAGAAATGTTCCTTTGCCTCCTCCACCAGAGCACTGCCTTCCACTGTGTGTCCTCCTAGCAGAGAGCTTTCACATCAGGGCAGAGAGGGAACATTCTGAGCTCAAGCCCAGAGCCCTGAGTTCCTTAGGGAAAATAAGGAAGAAAGATTTTCTCAATACATCTATGGCAAAACTTTAGGGTCCTTCCTCTGAGACCTGGTCTTCTCTCAGTCAATGAGCTTGAGAGTAGGAACTGACTTAGGTCGAGGAACGGAGTCAGAAGCCATGGTTTTAGGCTTCAGCTCCCCTGACCTAGAGTTTTCCAGTGATAGAGACAAAATACTCTAAGAGCCTGCACAAAGATTTAATTTCTAATAATATGTGCAGTCAATGATCTACTGTGCCACCTTCTGACATTAACATGTCCTTGTACATTTTGGAAAATGTACGCCTTCTGCCTGTGCAGGTTATTATGACCATCTGGCCTGTGATACTCTCTGACGTCACTGGGCATAAACATTGTTTCCTGGAAAGCAGACTCACATCGAATGTAGCATGTGGGACGCTGGTTGGGGAAGGTTCTTGAGATCACCATCTCTGGAAAGAAAGCAGGATTGGGCAGAGAGGGAGTGGAGCTGGATGCGATAGAACAAAAGTCTAAGGCAGCCCCCCCAGGGGGTGCAGCCCTGCGGTAGGTCTCCAGAGTGGACCTGAATGGAGACACATGGGTCAGATCCTTAACCAGGATATCATCTCTTCCTCTCCTGCTGTACCTTTGTGCATGCTTGATGCACCTGCCAGAGAAGCAGGTCTTTGCATATTGGTTCCTACTTTCTCCCCAGATTTCCTCAGTGTCACTTTTATTTTTGCTGTTTATTGAAAGTATGGAGAGTCTATAACGTTATTTTTGCCATCACACTAGGATTTTGTTTTTATATTAGAGCAAGTTTTGAACTTGGTTACGGGAAAGAAAATGACTTTTAGCTTTGTTTCAGGGAAGACCTCAAATTTGGGCCTATATGCGTCCCATGTGTATGTTTAGGGAGGAGGCAGATGCACATCGTGGAGAAGGTGTCACCACTCTCGCAGAGACTGGGCACCAGCAACCACCCGGGAGTGGAGAAGCTCCCGTGCATAAAAGCCAGGTGGCTCTCCCTGACGAGCTGTGGGGACGACACCAAGCACTTTCATGATGGAGTTTCCCCAGGGGCACAGCCTCCTGGGTCTGGGTCTGCTCTCAGGGGCTTCTGTGTCCATACTTCATCCTCCATAGCAGTGCCCGTGGCTCTACAGGGCGGTGTGGAGGCCCCAGCTTGAGAAGGACTAGCCCATCAGGGGTCTCATCGTCTAATGGGAGTGAAGAAGGGATCTTTGCCTCTGACCAGATACAGGTAAAGGGTTCCCATGAACCCCTCCTCAGGTTTGATTAGTTTGCTAGAGCAGTTCACACCAGTCCAAGAATTACCTACTTATGTTCACCAGTTTATTAAAGGATATGATAAGGATACAGATGATCAGCTAGACAGAGAGATACATAACGTGAGGACTGGGAAGGTCCTCAGTGCAACAGCTTCTGTCCCCATGGATTGGGGTGTGTCATCCTCCCAGTATGGATGTGTTCACCAACCTGGGAGCTCCCTGAACCCTGCTCTATTGAGATTTTATGGAGGCTGTGCCAAGGAAGGAGTAGGCTTTGTGTATATTCAAATAATAATGTTCATACTCCTTCACTCATGCTTTACACTCTAATTTCTTTATAAGGATCAATGGCAGGAGATTCAAATCTTATATTCTGACACCTCTTTAGATACATTTCTGGTTTACAGTGTTCTCACGTCTCTAGGATTTTCCCAGCCTTGCCTCCAGGAGGGCCCAGGCTTCATTCGCAGCAGCTAGCATGGTGCAGGGAGGGGCCATCCTGTCCGTGGCCAGGTCAGCTTGGCCTACGTTGTCACAGTGCAGGAAACGACTACACATATTTTCAACCATATCCAATACTATGGCTGACGTGGAAGAAGGGAGAAAGAGCATGTCTGCGTCCTGAGCAGCAGTTTCTGCTCTAAGTGAATCTGCTTTGCTTGGTCATCGTTCAGGTTCTCTTCTTGCTGAGCGGCTATTAATGCATCCCGGCCAGAGCAGACCGGTGAGCTGGAGCAAGTCAGATGTCAGAGCAAGTTGGGATCTCTGTCTCTGCTGTTGTGTTTTCTGCTGCTCTGTGTCCTGCCTGAGAAGGGGAAGGTGGAAGGGAAATGATACTCTGAGTGTCCTTCCCATGAAAGCTGGGATTGGGAGTCACAGAGGGTCTCATCAGGTCAGCTATGTGCCCGAGAGAATCTTTCTCCAAGAAACTGATCCTTCATCCAAAAGTACTTCCTTTGAAAATCCAATTACATACACACGCTCATACGGATCAATTAAATTCTGTATTTGTGTTGACTTTCGCATATCTCCTGCAATTGTAAGTTGTAAAATGGACAATACTGTGACACAGTCTCCAGCCTCCCTGACTCCCAGGGGAGAGACACATCATCACCTGTAAAACAAATCCCGGTGACATAGTAAGTTTGCCTGGTATCAGTAGAAACCAGGAGAGAGTCCTCAAGTCCTGGGATGTGACACTTCCATCCTCACGGGTCCCACATGGCCCAGGGGCAGGGACTCCAGGACCGATTTTACTCTCATCACCAGCAATGTGGGCACAGCTGATGTTGCTACTTATGACTGTCACGAGTGGCCAGGACACCCCAGGGTTACCTTCGTAAACAAAACCCTTCGGCTCTTTAGGGCACAGCTGCTTCCTCCAGGAGCATGGGGCACGGGTTCCTAGGTGGGACGCAGTTCTCCTGAGGGGTCTTCTTGTTCTTGCCTCTGGGGAAACACCTCTCACTGAGATTAGTCATCTTTTTATATCTAAAGACCTGAAACTACGATTTCAGGGGAAAGATAGTAAAGCATAATGAACTTCTTGAATGATTCTAGGTGTTTGATTACTCATGACATATACAAATAAATACTGATTGAACACTTAATATTCACAAGGAGCCACTTTACTAAGGCCCAAGGACACAGCAATTATCAAGGCTGAAAGGTTCCTGTCCAAATGGAAAATTGAATTTTAGTAATGGAGACAGACATAGAGCAAACATTTTCCAGTGATGATTTATTATGTTGGTAATTAGAAATAAATTGTAAGCTGAATGTACACATGAGAGGACATGCATTGTTACATGCCAGGGCCATGCACCATACAGACCCAAAGATAATAAAACTTTGCTAAGAGAAAGTAAAGGAGACCTAAATAAATGGGGAAATATTACACGTTCATGCATCCGAAGGCTCAGTATGTCTATCTCAACAAATTGATCTCTAGGTTTAACATACTCCCAATCAAAACCCAGTTACTGGGCGCCTGGGTGGCTCAGTTGGTTAAGTGACTGCCTTCGGCTCAGGTCATGATCCCGGAGTCCCGGGATCGAGTCCCACATCGGGCTCCCTGCTTGACGGGGAGTCTGCTTCTCCCTCTGACCCTCTTCCCTCTCGTGCTCTCTATCTCTCATTCTCTCTCTCTCAAATAAATAAATAAAAGAATCTTTAAAAAAAAAAAAACCCAGTTACTTTTTTTGTAAAGCACATTGTAAAATGTATAGGGAATTCCGAGAACTAAAAAAAACCAAGACAATTTTATAAAGGGACAATGTTGGGAGAATAGTCTATTGACTATTAAGGCTTATTTAAATATACACAGGGCTCCTGGGTGTCTCAGTCAGTTAGGCGTCTGCCTTTGGCTCAGGTCATGATCCCAGAGTCCTGGGATGGAGCCCCGCCTCTGGCTTCCTGCTCAGTGGGGAGCCTGCTTCTCCCTCTCCCTCTGCCCTCTCCCCCTAGCTCATGCTCGCCCTCTCTCAAATAAATAAATAAAATCTTTTTAAAAAAAGACTTAAAGACACAGTAATTAGGACACTGTAGTATTGCCACAAAGATATGCAGAGAGACCAGAGGAATAAAACATAGTCCACAAACAGATAATATCTACTGGGACACTTAATTTGTGATGCGTGGCTCATAAGATAATTAACAAAGGAATGTTCTTTCTAATATAGTATAATGGTTAAAGTGGGCATTCATACTGAAAGAAAAATTAAATCTGGTCCCCTACTTTATATCATATCCAAGAACCCAATCCAGCTGGATTATAGAGCTAAAGTACAGTGATAAAGCTTAGAAAAATAATAAGTAGTAATATATTCAACAATTTGAGGTATGAAATGGCTTTTCAGATAAGACATGAGGAGCACCCCATATGAAAGATTGATAATTTGGGCTGCACCAAAATTATCACAGGTTTCAAAACCACTCAGATAAAGCACAGAGGGGAGAAAGATATTTGCAAATACCATAATTTAGGCATCCATTCCATTCTAGATCAGTAACTGGTTGTTTCCAGTTTGGGGTTGTCATAAGCAGAGCTATGATGACATTCTTCGAGCACATATACTCTCAATTCTGCTGGATATATTTAGAGTAGAAAAGTACTGAGTCCCAGGGTGTGCGTATATTCATCATTTGTAGATAACGACAAACAACTTTCTGACATGAATGTGCCAATACGCATTTTCGCCAGCAGCATGTGAAATGTCCAATAGCTCTTCAGGCTCACCGCAACTTACTGTTGGCAGTTTGTTCGACATTAGCCCATCTGGTTGCGATGTAGCAACAACACAGTGAGATTTTAATTGGCAGTTCCTTCATTACTGATGAAATTTACTCCCTGTGTATATAATTATTAACCATCTTTGCAGAAGTAATTGCTTATTGTGGCTCTTTTTTCCCTTACTTGTACTAGTTATTTTTCTAGGCTTATTGGAAGCTATTTGATGATTATATGTGTTGGAAATATCTGGGGCTTCCATGGTTCACTCTGTGTCCTTACTGAGGCAGATCTTCCCCCAGAACACTGACCCAGGCATTGATACGGGTTCTGGACAAGCAGGGTGGGCTGCAGAGGGGCATCTGGGCTTCCAGCTGCTGAGACCATTTGCCTCCTCTTCTCTGGCCTTGAGCAACCCATCTCCAGGTGGTCATGGCAGAAGGTGCCGTGGGCTCAACTTGAAGGAAGAATTTCTCTCCTGTATCCTTCTGCCTTACCTATCACTTAAACTCCTCCAGATGGTGTTTGGCACAAGCCCGTTGAGAAGAAAACAGAAGCCAGGGTCCCACTTCTCTCTTCTACTCCCAGCATGTCTCGCTTAGTGCACAATTGTTATCTGGGTGAAATGAAGAATTGATCAGAACTTTATCTTCCAGATATACCTTTCGTTTGATGCTTAGTATTCTCTAATGTCCTCGAGTCATCTCATTCTTCGTAAGAATTAGTGGAAAACAACACACACGTAGACCCAGCGAGGTGGGGGGAGGGACAGCCACAACTTCACAGGTGAACAGGACCTGGGTTCTCACCCTCAGAGCACAGACACCATTTCCCTGAAGACAGAGGTAGTGCCGTCCATGCAGGTAGGGAACTCACCCCTGGGTGATCCTCTGTCTTCTATACCACTTCATTCTGCACAAGGCACCCATCCAAGCCAGACTCAGGCCCTCTTCCTAACAATTTGGAAAAACTATGTCTACACTCTAGCTCTAAATGAACTCCAACCTGGGTTTTTTGTGTTCCTCAGAATTGTGCACATGTAGTGCTATTGATCAAGGCTGTTCCCCTGGGCAATCTGAGCAGCTCTTTGGGTTACATTTGCCAGTTCTGATCCTTTTTTCCTGAAGCCATTCAACTCTCACTTTCCCAGCCTTTTTGTACATTTCAAGGAAGCAGTTTTATCAATGCTACTCCAAATTCCAAATGAATTTTCATCATTTCAGGAATTAGAGTTTTATCCACAGTCAGACATTATCCATCCAAAGGTCCTGATGTTATCAGAGAAGTCCCTGAAGTCATCCCATTTGGGTTGGGGACAAAGCTCCATTGCTTGTGGATGTGTGATATTGATCTCATTCACTTAACTTCCCTTTGTCTCAGTTTCTCTGTCTTTGAAACCATGACAATAATGGTTCTGTTTGCAGTTTAAACAAAGTAAGACATTTAGCTCTGTATCAAACACATAATGTATTTTCTTTTTTTATTTTATTATTATCATCACTGTATTCAGTACTCCCATAATCATGGTCATCATGGGTATACCGAGGAACCTAACAGAGACACGTGGAAGACAATCTTAAAACTAATCCAAGTATGTCTCATCCACAACCACATTAGGTTCTAGGGCTGTTTTTCAGCAACTAACTCACAATTCCTAAACATAGAATTATTTTGTCATGATCTATACTAATTGCTCAGGGGTTCAATCAAGCCTACCAAACCTGTTCATTGTGTTTTTTCTCTTTTCTCTCTCTCTCTCTTTTTAAGGTTTTTATTTATTTGATGGAGAGAGAGCACAAGTAGGCAGAGTGGCAGGCAGAGGGAGAGGGAGAAGCAGGCTCCCCGCTGCACAGGGAGCCTGATGTGGGGCTCAATCCCGGGACCCTGGGATCATGACCCGAGCCGAAGGTCCCCGCTTAACTGACTGAGCCACCCAGGCGTCCCCCCCCATTGTGTTTCTTTTCACCACCCAGTATCGGAAACCTTACCCAAAAAAGGTTCAAATAGCATAGGGCTGTTCTTCTTTCTTACATAATCCTTATATTGTCTTTTAAATCTTTTCTTTAGTTCTTTAATACTTGACCCATGACTCACAGTAAGGAAAAATTACCTCCAGCACGTTGGGGGACTTGCTCTAGCATAATTTCAGGTTTTTTGGTCTAGGGCCTCTATAAAATGTCACATTGAGAAATATCCCCTAGGGCAGTATTTTATAAAATGAAGGATTTTATCTGTTCATGGGCTAAGAAATTAGGGCCATGATCATATGTTTTAATGATAAAAGCTAGAATAATAGATTAAAACAGAGTACAATGTAGTAAAATAGAAAACAAAAGTATGTCGTATGGATTCATGGTAAGAATAGCTTCATGGATATTTTCCCTATTAGACACATGCTGTGTAATGTGTGAATGATGATCCAAAAATAAAAGCGACACTGTCTTAAGGAATGCCTGCAATACACTGAGGCTTGCCCACTTTTCCTATTATGAACACAAGACTTCTATACTATTCCTACGAATGATAAAAATAATTGTCATGTATTTATGTAATAGTGAACTATTCAGCAGGAAAAGAGTGAATTATGGCCACACCAACAATATAGATGAAGTTCAAAGAACATGTTGTTCAAAAGAAGCAAGACATCAAAAAAGTACCTACCGTACAATTCCACTTATATGAAGTTCAAGAACAGAGAATATCAGCTCAGTATGGATAGAAAACAGAAGAGTGGTGGTCTCTGGTGGTATGTATGGGGGGATGGGCATGGAATTGACAGGGAAGGAGAATGGTGGAGTCTCGGGCTGAGGAGTGGGTCTCCATCCCCCCACAGGGAGGATGTATATGTTTGTGTTCATCTGAGTATACACTTGCAATTAACTTTCTGTACAGTAAGTGCACTTCACTGTTTTTAGTTGTACTAATTTTTTTAATGTATGTAGTTAAATAATGAGTAGAAATTATGGAGTCAAAATAACAGATTCTTTTTCCATCTTCTTCCTTTACAACCACTGGCACGTGGAGTAACGTAAGCTCTGAGAACCTCTGATTTCTCATCTCTAGAGGATTATTGTAAGGTGAATTGCACTAGATGAGTAAGTCCTTCGTACAGTATTCAATAATAGGAAGTCCTCAAGATTTCACTCAATGGCAGTTGGCAGTGTAGTTGCTGATGTTTATTATTTTTATTATTAGTAGTAATATTATAGTACTAGTACCCCAGTATTAGTACTAGTGTTAGTAGTACTCCTGTTTGCAATACTGGTATTAGTCGTAGCCATGTTAGTAGTAGTAGTAGTATTTCCTTGGATGTGGGTTCCCTTTCTTTGCCTACTTCACAGAGTGTTTATCAGAGATAGGATTCAAAGTCCATCCCATGGATGAATTCCTTTGCAGGCCTGCACGAGAAATTTCATTTTTAGAATTACTGAAGTTTGGGATTTGTGTCATCAGGAAAGGAAGCTTTCGAAGGACAAGGTCCCTTGCAGGTCATGACCCTTGAGCCCTGCAAGCCCTTCCCCAAAGCAGCCCCTGCCCCGACGAACAGACCACAGAGCAGAGCGCAGGTGCTGGAACGCCCGCCGCACCCCTCCCCCACCACAGCCCGGGGGACAGTTTATGCTCAGGGCTGTGGCACCGTGGGAGGAACTGTATAATCCTGCTGGCAGTAATAACTGGCAGCACCCCAGCCTCTGCTGTGCTGATTTTGAGGATGAATTCTGTGAGACTGAATCACAGAGAACCGATCTGGGACACCAGACATTAGGTTATCAGCATCATAGATGAGAAGCTTAGGAGCCTGGCCTGGTTTCTGCTGATACCAGCTCAAGTAATCACTGATGCTCTCGTTGGCCCTACAGGTGATGGACACACTCTCTCTCAGGGACACAGAGAGGAAGGCCGGAGACTGGGTCAGCCCAGCGCTCCCGCTAGCGGCTGGGAAGGAAGCAAAACACAAAGTCACCATTGTCTACCAGGTCCCACTCCACTTTCCTCCCAAAGATTCTGGCGGCCCTGATCCCCTAACCTGAGAGCACCTGGGTCTCCGAGGGGAGGGGAGACCCCGGGTCAGGGATCCACAGAGCCCTGGGGCGATCCCACAGTCAGGAGGAGAGGACCCCCCACCCCATCTCGGGGATGTCCCCTGCACTCCCCTCCTCGCCTGGGAGGCAGGCCAGCAGAAGGCAGAGGAGCTCGGTCAGGACACCCATGATCGATCCAAGGCCCTGCCTGAGGCTTTTGTTTGCCCCAGATGTCTGAGCAGCCTATTCATGAGGATTCTGAAGAGCAGAAATGGGCTCTGGGGGAAACACGCAAATCACCGAGGGGTTGGGTCTGGCTGCAGCTGCAGAACCAGTGTCTCCTGGGGAATCACACAAACCCAGGATTCACGTCCAGTCCCAGAGGAGCTTCTGTCAGGTGTTTGTCAGAAAAAAACCATCTCTGTATTTTGTGGTCCTTGTTTGTTCTCAGAGTCTAAGACTTTGTGATTAGAACAGGGGGTCTTCCTTCTAAGAATGAGGAAAGAAAAGAAGATGATTCTTTAAGACCTAACCTTTCATATGAATACACACTTTTTACGGTGGGTTACCTGAGACATCATGCCCTAGAGATGCGTGTAAGGCCAGCTTCATACGTTACCTAGAATAGATGCCGTGAGCCCTGGGGGAGAAGAGGGGAAAAAGCTTAGGGCCTTGGAGCAAGCCCCCCGCCCAGTCTCCTGCATGCTGTGCGGTGTGCGGTGAAAGCGCCCTGTTTACTGGAGTCTATTTCCGTGGCCAGTACATTCCATACTTTGGAGATTTTGTATTTTATATATTAACTTTTTCTCACTTCTCTAAGTTTCA
Organism: Callorhinus ursinus; assembly: GCF_003265705.2. NCBI lineage: Eukaryota > Metazoa > Chordata > Mammalia > Carnivora > Otariidae > Callorhinus > Callorhinus ursinus. The sequence continues at coordinate 38,642,431 of NW_027397072.1, read as the reverse complement.
TTGTGTCATCATATCTGAGGGTAACTAGGTCTTTTTTTTTTGTCTGATACAGATCCAGTGTTATCATTAATACCATTACCTTTTTATTTTCGTAAGTGACCCGAAGTCTGGGTGAAAAGGTATCTGGTGACCCTAGATTCTGGCTCCATTCCTAGTATATTAACTGTTTCTTACTTGAAAATTAGAAATGTGTGTAAAAATTTGTTACATATCTTTGTATCATCTACCCATGTGATTGAAAGGTTTTATGATGAACCCATTACATTACGATTACATTGGTAAATCATCTGCGCTCACTGGAGCTCCAAGGATCGTCATCCCTGGTTAAACATACAGTGCCCCAGAGCTGCTCTTCTCAGAAGACGTCTGTAACGTTGCCCAGGTGGGAAGCGGCTTATTGTAAATCACTTTCAATCCCGAGTACCTTGTGATTTTTTTATTTGAGCTTTACATTGTAAACCTGTGGAATTCTTTGGAGGGAGATGGGTCAGTTTGTCCTATTTTTTCTTAGGTCAAGATCCACAGAACCTCCTATGTCCCCTCTCCCACTGGCAGCCTCTCGGGACCCACAGTTGCTCCCATGCGGTTGCTCAGAGGGTGGCTGTCCATCTCCCTGGTGTCCAGCCACAGCTCTGCAGGTGAAGTCCTGTCATACCACACAACCCGCACTTGGAGATAAACTCCTGACCTCAGAACACCATGGAAATCTGTCCTCCCTCTCAGCTGCTTTGTGGCTGAGAGGACCAGTGCCCTGTGTTCTGCAGGTGCATTTTACACATGAGTCAGAGGCTATATTGTCCTCAACCTTCACAAGAATTCCCTGCACAATTGCCAATGCTCTATTAACTATTTCCATGTGATTTAAAATCAGACAAAAAGAAAACCATGGTTTTCTTCATATAAATTTCCTAATGCTGAAGTATTTTTACATTCTGGTTAACTCCTAATATTCTTGAAATTTACTATATCTTGTCATCATATTTTTATAATATCAGGGGAAGAAAATGTTAATATTTTATTTACATTTATGCATTTATGTTTATAGGTGACATTGGCCTATTTATTCCTTTTCATATTTTTGTATCAAAATTAACTTCTTATAAAAATCGTATAAAGATTATTCTCCATATGATCTAATCTAAAAGAAATAGTTCGTGGGATTCAAACATATTTGTAAAGCCAATGTATATAATACAGAAACATTTTTATTCATACTATGATGCACTTAAGGGGAAACAAATCTGTATCAAAGAATAGGTGATACTTCCAGTTCTAAAATAAATAAGTCATGGGGATGTAAAGTACAGCCTAGAGCATATAGCCAATGAAATTTAATAACTTTGTGTGATGACAGATGGTAACTACACTTACCGTGGTGAGTATTGCATAAGGTGTATACATGTTCAATCACTATGTTATAAACCTGAAACTAATATTGTATGTTAACTATACTTCATAAATGAATAAATAAATAAAATAGGTAATATATTTTCACTCAATCTGTGGCTTATTATAGTTCTACAACTTTGTTCTTAAATCTTTTTTTTTAAGATTTTATTTATTTATTTGACAGAGAGAGACACAGCGAGAGAGGGAACACAAGCAGGGGGAGTGGGAGAGGGAGAAGCAGGCTTCCCGCCGAGCAGGGAGCCCGAAGCAGGGCTTGATCCCAGCTGAAGGCAGACACTTAAAGACTGAGCCACCTAGGCACCCCCATAGTCATTTATTTTACTAGCAAAATGAGCTTATTTGAGAAAAACAGAATTGCAATTCGGGACAAAGCAAACTATGGCAAACCACAGGTGAGTCTGAAGAGGCAAAAGGAAAGTGAGCTTTTATTATGCTTTAGGAGGAGACTGGGGAGGATTGTTTTGAACAAACTCTCCTTGGAGAAGGACAAGAGTTTGAGGTTGTGGTGGTTTCTCATTGGCTGCAAGCAGTGGTTGTTGCTGGGGCAAGGGGAGATCTTCCTTCTTTTTCTTAAAAGCAGGAAGTGAATTCCCATGTGAAAAATGTCCTTCCTTGTCAAGATAATTCTTACAATCCTTCTTCCCGTTGGTTATGCAGCCTCTAATCATGGAATGGTATGTGTGTGAGAGCTTCCCAGCTTAAGTGAGGTTTCCTTTACTCTTTTTCATCCAACAAAACCAATATTGCTTGTCAAGAAGAATAAACACCACAGGACAGATGCGTCTATGACTACTCTTGGTAGCACCCTCCTGTTAACAAACACATAATAGCTGTGTTTTTCTCAGTGGCATCAGGGCATTACTGTTCTCATTGCTCTGTTCTTGTTGGCATGTCACTTCTTTATAGATTCATGCAGAAAAACTGAATATGGTCTTTGTCGTGACAAGGAGATATCATATTTCTCCCCCCCCCCTCTTTTTGTTTGAGGCTATTCTTCAATGGAGGTCATGATCAGAGTTCATTATTTGAGGGCTTTGAGCAAGAGGGATGAAATCAGGAGATATCTGTTAAGAAGCAAAGGCTGGGGACTCAGGAGTACTCTGTAGCACAGTTTGTGCACTGCACAGATGTGCCCAGCTGAAGGGAATTAGTAGGGCTGAAAGGTAGCTACCTATTCGTTTGCCAAACCATGTGAATAGAGTTTTGTGAGTAGGACTGTGCATCCATATGGTTAATTAGTACATGGACATTAATTCTCTTGGTCACCCTGTGAAATTGGATAGACATCATCCTCAAAGCACTGTATCTTCCTCTTCTGATAGAATATTCACTACAGGACAGAAGGAAGTCCATTAGCCTTCAAACTGTCTTCAAAACAAGAAAAGGCATTTCATGGTGCTATCACAGAGGCAGGAAACTCTACATTTAGAAGTAGGGCATCTGAGTTCTAGCTGGAGAATTACATACAGCATATCAGCTATGAAGCCAGACCAGTATTGTGCTTGTCCTGCATCTCTGACTGGTAGATGATGTCATAATTCCTGCCTGACCCATAGTGGAGGCTGTGAATTGTGTCAGCCTGGCTAGAATTCGGCAAACTTTGGCTCATGGGCTCCATCAGGCCCACTGCCTGCTTTTGAGGGACTTGTACGCTAAGAACTGCTTTTTCATTTAAATGGTTGAGAAAAATCAAAAGCAGATAAATTTTATGTGACACAAGGAAGAGTAGATGAAATTCAAATTCACTGCCTTATAGGTAGATACGGTTATAATCTTTCACTGAAGTATTGACTATGGCTGCTTTTGTAATGCAAAGGTGCACTGACTCTCAGACACCAGGTTCTGAAGTGTGGAAAGTACTTTAAGGGGAAGACAGGGAGGTGGGCATTTCCATCTCCAGCTGCTAGTCACACTTGCCGATTCGTCAAAAGTTAAAGCCAGAAGTGAGCTCTCATTCTCCCATAGATTTGCACAGAACATATTATCTGTTGGAACTTGAGGCAAATGTGAAAGAACCCGCCATTTTTCACAATTCTGTGTAATTGAGGAGCTTCCACGTTATCTTCAATTGGAATGAGTTAATCCTCAATGTAATAATAAGCTGAAAGAGTCCGCCTTTGGCTCATGTCATGACCCCAGGTCCTGGGATCGAGCCCCGCGTCGGGCTTCCTGCTCAGCGGGGAGCCTGCTTCTCCTTCTCCCTCCTGCTTGTGCTCTCTCTCTCTCCTTCTCTCTCTCTAATAAATAAATAAAATCCTAAAAAAATAAGAAGCTAAAAGACACATCTCAACAAGACTTTCCTAAATTCTGTATATGACTTCCAAGTGATGAATGTGCTCAATCAATATCGCGCGTGCTTGTGAACTGCTATCAGTATTTGGCAGTACTTATCTGTGTGCAAAAGACATTTACAAAGATGAGATGCATATCATCTCATTGCAGATCAGCTTAACAGGTTTGCAATAGGTTTTGATAATAGAGATCATATACATTTAGCCCCATCTACATGAAAGGTTATTCCTACCAAAAAAGAATGCTATTCTTCTCGTTTGTAGACCTATATTACAAAAACTCTTACTCAATTACTATTACTGCATTTTGAAATTAATAAAAATTTGTGGAAATTTGTTTTCTCTCTTGTTACATAAGTGCCTGAAATATATCCTCAATCGTCCTTTGGCCGACACATCCTAAAATGTTTATTATTTGACTCTGGATTTAATCTGATAAACTTTACCTTTTAACTGTAGAGTTAATCTATTTACCATGATTATGACAATTATATATAATATACAGATTATTATATTATACATAATATATTATTACATAATATATAGATTATTATTTTATTATAAGGTCCTGGGAAAAACTACCTAAGGTTTACAACTTGAAACACAGCATATAAATCAAGATCTGAGAACTAAGTTGTTTGTTTTTTTTTTTTTTAATGTATCCTCAGGGCTGAGTATGAACTAGGAATAAAAGAGAGGAAAGGAACATTGTCAGCATGACATAAATAGTTTAAGCCACTCCCTGAATTCCCTCACACTTTCCAGACTGGACCACACCCCCAGGCAAAAATCTAGGTGAAGGGGAAAACAATAGGAAACAGTGGTTTATAGCAAACATATCATGTCTTATATGTAGTTACCTATTAAGTTTCTTTCTTACTTATCACCTCATATTTGAGGAAAACCTCCAGGAAAATAAGTCACGGGGTGTTTTATTATTGGGGAAGCACTGTAACACTGTCCCTATTATTAATGCCAGATGTTCACCATAATTGTCACATGTGAAGTTTGCTGGACTCTTTGCCTTCATTCTCCTTACGTGTTTCTGGGACTTCATGTTGGAGGGCATGTCGCGTCATGAAGGGAGCGGTGCCTTTGGACCCAGGACTATGCCTAGGGAGATTGTCTGTTTTGAAGGAGAGTAGATACTTCCAGTAAAGTTCTCTGTTAAAACACTTGGTAAATTTTTATTTTTTTAAATTTTTGTTTGTATTTTTGGTATTGATTAGAAAATTTTTTTAAAGATTTTATTTATTTATTTGACAGAGAGAAAGACACAGTGAGAGAGGGAACACAAGCAGGGGGAGCGGGAGAGGGAGAAGCAAGCTTCCCACAGAGCAGGGAGCCCGATGCGGGGGGCTAGGTCCCAGCACCCTGGGATCACAACCTGAGCCAAAGGCAGACGCTTAACGACTGAGCCACCCAGGCGCCCCTTGATTAGAAAATTTTTAATGAAAATCCTCTCTTTTTTTAATACAGTGAGGTCTTCAAATTTGCTCAGTTGAATTTTTTTTTTAAACAACAAAAAGCTGTCAACTTAAAAATGCCTTCCGTTGTCTGCTTAGAAGATGATTCTACAGAGCGAGTGATCTTCTGTGTGGGACTTCTCTTGGTAAACGCAGGAGGGGCCACAGCCCGCTCTGCAGAGCTGTCACCTTGCCATCATTTGCTCGATTCCAGAAGGGCACACAGTGAAAAGCTTTTGTGGGAGATGCCTCTTATCCGTTTTTGCTGGCGGACCTATGAGTGTGGCCTTCCTCCCTTTTGTACACGAGACACTGCAGCTCCATGAGAAGCCAACGGCTCCCCTGGGCTTATTTTCTTGCACTTCGACCACATGGACAGGAAGGCTGTGACAACCATTCAGTGGGGTTGGTGATTGTTCTTGGTTGCAAGTGTCAAGGCCACTGAGCAGAGTGGGATTCGTTATGGAATACTGAACTGCTCACAAATTGTTGGGAAGGAAATGGCTCCAAGCAAAGTCTCTAGAAATAATGCAAGCATCAGACTGCAGACACAACTTGTACAGAGCCCCATCTCACTATGGGCCCCAGAGGAACTGGGGTACTGCCACCAGGATACGGGAGATCTGGCCTCTTGAACTGCAAACCCTCTCCCTGCCGTTTACCACCCCTGGTGAGTCTCAAACAGATTCCCCCAGCTCCATGGTTGCTGGGCTATTTCTGGCCCAGGCCTCCCTGGGGCTTTCCATCATAAACGTGCATCTCCCTACGCTTGAACTCCTGCTCCCGAAAACATCAAGACCGTGTGCTATCATCTCATGTAAGGCAAATGTTTCCTTTATAAATAACAGCATATTCACCTCTACCCAAAAGATAGGGGAGCCCAAATCCCTTCAGTTTATCTCCTTTCCTGGGAGTTCATGATCTTCCTGGAAGAGTCAAAAACCCATCTGGATATCATTCACACTATTGTCTAAATTATAAAGATGTAGTTTCTTTACATATTTTGTTAAAAAATGAAATTCAATCCAGTAAATTTGAAGATTAAAAGGCTCTGTTAAACAATCCAGGAATCTGGCAGCATCTCCTCCAGCCAAGTAGAGGGGAGCTCCATTGAGCTGCAGAAAAGGAAAGGTTTTGAAAGGCAGAGAGAGAGAGAGAGAGCGCGAGCGAGCAGAAAAAAGAAAGTTATTAGCAAAGAATGCCTTGTTTTAGGGAAAGCTGCCCTCCCAAAAGGAACGGAAGGGGTCTATATCTGTGGATTGCCTCCTGGTTCTGACAAGGAAATTCCAGTTTGGCTGGTTAAAGGTCACATTCCTGGGGGCAAAATTGCATTTAGGTTAGGTGTTAAGTCTTGGTTTGCTAACACAGAGCCTTAACATAAGTGACACCATTTTGGGCCTGTGGGGGTTTTTTTTGTTTTGTTTTTGTTCTTGTTTTGTTTAAAAATTTAAAAGAAAGAGAGTAGAGAAAAGGAAATTATTTAACAGACATAAATGAACTCCTGACTTATGCAATTATTGTGAAAGAGCTTCCTTAGTATTTTTGTCCTCAGTGTTCCCTCAGGTCTTTCTGTGTGGAAGGTTCTGGAAAGGCTACACCACATGGCCTTGGCACTCTTCGCTGCAGGTGCCATCAAGACTCTATCGGATGCACTCCCGTAGAGCGGTTCTCGACATAGAGAGAGGGGAGGAGAAACATATGACCAGAGGGGCTCACTTCTCTGGAGTGGGGTCCAGGCAGCTCAGTCTGAAGGACATAGCTCTCTGATTCTCCAGATTGCCGTTGCCAGAGCAATTGCTTTTCTGATCAGAGAAAATACCAGGGTATTTGAGGGACTGAAACAGGGAGTTGCCCGAGACTGTTCATCGGGCCTTTCTACACATTTTTGATTTACCCAATTCATGATAATAAATACCTTTCTGCTTGAATTAGCCATAATGTCTTCTTTTATCAAATGACTCCATCACAGAACATGTGCTAGTAATCCCGCCACCTTCAGTTGGATGAATCCCTACCCTTGGGCTTACACATGGACTTCCATCTCTGATGTCATGATGTTTGTTTATTAGGCTCACTGGGAAACCTGGGAAAGGTGACTGTCCTAGTCTGTTTGGGTTGTTACACCAGAAATAACCTTAGCCTGGGCAGCTTATAAACAACAGAAATATATTTCTCACAGTTCTGGAAGCCGTGGAGTCCAAGACCAAGTTGCTGGCCAATTTAGTATCTGCTAAGGACTCACTCTCGGCTTCACAGATGATGCTTTCTTGCTGTATCTGGACATGGTCGAAAGGGCCAGGGAGCTCTGTGGGGTTTCTTTTTAAAGCACTAGTCCCATTCATGTGTGCTTCATCCTCATGACCTAATCACCTACCAAAGACCCAACCTCATAGTATGATCGCCTTGGGGTTTAAGATTTCAACATATGAATCTGTGGGGACACAGATGATCAGACCATACCAGTGACTGACATCTATGTATAGGATCATGTAATTATTGACAGGCTTCTGTTCGGTTATTTTCAATCTTGGCCCATTTTTTAGCTCTTTCTGAAATGATTTTGACTCCAGTCTTTTGATTTTGTTTTTCTCAGGTCTTGTAATTTGTCAAAACCAGTAGTCTCCACCAGTGAACTGACTATTTCTTCTTTCAAAGTGACCATCAGATACAACCCTTGAATTTTATGTACTATTGTGATTCCCTTTCTTCAAAAGTATCCTTAGGAATAGTAGCAAAGTGGCATGAGACCAGTAAAATTCTCTGACAAACCTCAGGCATAAATTTGTCCCCAATTCCAGAAATAATTCGTAAAAATAAGGAAATATCAGGGTTCATCTGGAACTGAAAGCTCTTGGTTTTTTTTCATCTCCAGGTACCTGACCAATATTTCACACCTGGTAATAAATGTTTCTTTCTAAGTCTCCAAGTCTCTTTTTTTTACCTGGGAAAGCGGGAAATGAGGTAGTTAATATATACCCCAATGGTCCATGCAATGGGGTTCTCTGTTAAAAGTCCTTAGGACATAGGTTGACTCGTTTCACCTTTGGTTTCTTTTGTCTGCAGAACAACCTGTTAAATTGTTCCAATTTCACCCAAGTTTCTTCAGTGTCAATTATGTATAAAATATGGGGAATGATTACTTAAGGAACATTCTAAAATATTTAACACATTGACTATGCATGTCTAAATTGTCATTTTATCCTCTAATTCACCAAAAAGGCCAGAGAAATCATTCAACTAATATTTCAGAGACATGCCTACTGTTGATAAAACAAATGCTAGTTAATATTTGCAGGATGAAATTGAGATTTTAGCACATATTGTTAAATGATCCAACTTGAAACTGCTCCTCCCCAAGATTCTGATGCGCTTCCTCTCAGAAGGCTGAGTATTGTCCCTTATGCCCCACTTGAAGACAAGCTGTATTACCTGTGAATTCATTTTTCAGTCAGTTTGTTTTATGCTTGTTAATTGGTAGTTTCATTTAGTTGTTATTTTCTCTGTAAGTAACAAGAGCTGTGACCTATGTCATGAGGGTATAATAGATTTCACCATAAAATGAAAAAAAAAAGATCGGATAATATCTCATACCTGGACATAGAGATAATGGGACTTTCATAGGCTATAGTGGTTTGTAGGAAAAAAAAAATCTCCATTCATACCCTTAGGACATCCAGTGAGTGAGAAAACATATATTCAGATAAGTATACCAGTGGGTGCATGATTTAGAAATAAAGATTATAAAGAAAATTCCTCAAGCCAGGTTAGTACTATATCTGGTCCTGGATACCAATTTTTTATGGGGAGTTACTGGAGTCCTATTAATCTGTTTAATTCATAAGATAATTGTATAAACACATCAAAAATATGTATCTACATGTATGTATATTATACACATATACATATGTATGCATATGGACACACATTCACATATACAATTTTATTTATGAAATTTAGATTTAATCACTTTTAATAAGTCTGAATTACCTATGAAAATTGTCATCATTACTACATGTGGCTTTAAATAGAAATTTCTTAAATGAAAATAGAAAACTAAAAAAACACCACTTTAGGGGAAGTAAAAATGCTCTAAAACAGAGCATCTTAAACCTTATACAGATCTCCTGCTATCTGGTTAAAATGAAGATCCTTGTGAGTAGGTGTCAGGTGGAGCCTGCTATTTTGCGTTTGTCACAAGCTTCCAGGAATGTCAATTTTGCTCTGGCTTACAAAAAATTTTAAGCAACAAGATATTTCATATTAAAGAAAAACAGGGCTTCATCCACATTTAGTTTTTTTTTTAATTCCGAAAGTCCTTCATTGTCTGTCAAATTATTTTTATATACGTGATACAATTTCCTCATTTTTCTGTTTACTCAGTCGCTTAACAAAATTTTCTTGTGATGAATTCAGACCTGATGATGGTAGCTAGAAGCATATTCAAATGTATTCTGGGGCCTTTCCCTAACTGGCAAACTTCTGAGAGATGTAAAAATAGTGACCATCCCAGGCTGTCTTCTGTCTGCTCCCCATCATCACCATCACTTCTGGAAGCACAATTCTCAGAGCCCCCTTTCCTCTATGGTTTCCTATGGAGTTGCTCACGGAGGCGTCTTACCTTAGATTTGGAAGTCAGAAGCGGAGGATTCAGTGCCATCCATCAGCACTTGCAGGGAGATGCGTGGTAAGTGGAGGACCGGAGAATCACCTGGTGAAGGGCTGCAGAGGCAAGACAGGCCTGAGGACCACGTGATTAGGCAGCCTGTCTATCCAATGGTATATGTGCTCTGACTTATGGGGGATCACTGAGGAATCACCTGTTTCTAGAGTCTGCTTCCCTTATTATTATATCCCCAGGCCTTTGAAAGAGTGAAGTTTAGACATTACTCCCCTAGATTAAGCAATCCTGCTTGGAATACCTAGAGCGGCTTCTCTTTTGCTGTACGAAGCCTGGCTGATGCCATACCCCACACTCCTCGGGTGTAATCATCTGGGGGAAAGGGAGTCAGTCAGGGGGCCGAGGAGCCTCCCTGACCCTCTCCCAAAGCTCCCAGTGACCTCCAAAGCGGGGCTGCCTCTGCGAAACTCTCTGAGCAGATGTGGGCACCAGGGGAGCAGCGAGGGCAGCCCAGCGCCTCACGTCTGCTTCCCTGGGGGTTTATGTTCTGACCTGTAACACCGTGGGCGGGTAATTGTTGTTTTGCTGGCAGTAATAAGTGCCAAAATCTTCAGGCTCCAGGCTGCTGATGGTGAGAGTGAAATCTGTCCCAGACCCGCTGCCGCTGAACTGCGATGGGTCCCCTGAGATGGTCTGGGAGGCATACTTTATAAGGAGCTTCGGAGCCTGATTGGGTTTCTGCTGGTACCAGTGTAAGTTGGTGCTGATGCTCTGACTGGCCTGGCAGGGGACGGTGACTTTTTCTTTTGTAGCCTTAGACAGGAAGGCCGGAGACTGGGTCAGCACAATCTCACCCTGGGAGGCTGAAACCACACAGGGAATATTAGCAGAGCCTAAGGATATGTATATAGAAGTCACCATTATCTTGTTAGGTAGGACAGAGAATACTACTTATTTTTAAATTTTTCACCCTTAATCAGTAAGCCAAATTCATTTGTGGAAGGATTCCCAATGAAGAAAGAAAATCAGTGATGGAAAATAATACCCCCACTTTTGCCTCCTTTGTCCAAATAGTCTCACCTGGAACCCAGGAGCCGAAGGCCAAGAAGCTGTGATGGAATCACCATCTTGCTGCTTTTGATGGGACCAGTTTGCTCATGCAACACACCCAGAGACTCTCTTATACGATTCTGAGAGGCAGAAACACCTCAGATCTAAGAGGAAGAATGTATGCAAATTATGGGGCTTTCATATTGTTTAAATACTCAAAAATTAAGTTTGGCGGAAGAATCCCCCCTCCCCCCACCAGGCCCCATCCTTCTCTGGGTGTATGAAATCTCCCTCTTCTGGACATGAGAAGGTTTTGAAAGCGCTTACCCCATGCTTGACCAAATACAAGGTCCACCAGCAGGGGCATGACATATAATCCAACACAATCCTCCGGTGGAATTTGCTTTCACCTGCAGTGAAGAGCAGGTCACATCTTCAGTCTCAGCCCAGGGCTACGTTAACTCTCTGCTCTCAGCTACAGTGCGTTGTATGAACAGTCCACAAAGCATCCTGCCATGCCACACTCTATCAATAACATCGTGTTAATTAGATGGGATGAGCAAGAAATGGTGAGGACTTAGCTAACTTGCAAAAACACATGTGCTCCAACGGTGGGATGCAAACCCTACAAAAATTCATGCACCCACCTCACTGGTGGCTATGTCAGGGGTCCAGATATCTGAGGAAGGTGGGCACATCCTCTTCGAAGTAAAGGACAAGTAATTGCATCTTGTACCCCCGACCACGGAGGATGAAGCACAGTATTTTGTGGGCATCTCTGGAATATTGAGACAACACATTGCATACTTAGAGAAGCTACACCATTCCAATTATCAGTTAACCTTGAAGTCACTAGTTTAGAGTGGGCACAGAGCCAGGAGGGACTCTGTATCAGGTTTAGGTCATGATGCAAGTGGCCCTATGACGTGGGCCATATGACCTCACCTATCGCTTGGTGGTACATGCATCTGTTTTAGAGAAGGACTGTATGGACACTCTGGCAAGCCCAGATTAAGACTCACAGCATAGACTTCCAGGGTTCTACGGCAAGACTCGGCCCTTCTCAAAAACAACCTATTCACTGTTCAAAAAGTAGTTCCCAGCATAGCACAGGCCCTGGTAGACCTGTCCAACCTGTCCACGGCACATCAAATAACTGTGACGGAACTGCTCATCCTAAACCGGAAATGTCAGACACACCAAATTTTAAGATTGGGTGGAACCCAGCAGCAGTCAACCTCAGGAAGGAGATGGTACTTTCTTTAGTATTAGACCCAAGCAGATTCAGAGGACACACTTAATTTATGGGGCAAGAGTTTCAGATCTCCACAATACTCACCACTCTTGCCCAAACACCCCTGCATGAGCTCCTATTTTCAGCCTCATGAGGGTTTATATTTAATGTAGTTTCTTATTTCTGCATTCTTGGTGCTCCAGCCATGAAGGGACTGCCTCTCCCAAAGTTAGCTAATTCCCAGAGGCGTAAAAGACGTACCCAACAGCATACCTTTGATATGCAAGCCAGACAATCCTGAGTCCGAACTCACTTGCCTCCGTTCAGTGAGACCTGCAATCTGTGACATTTCCCTCTACCGGACTCCCCCTGAGTACCGGATGACAAGGGGCACACCTATAGTCTGCAGCCTGCTGAAATTTTCAAACTTTCCAATCTTATGTCTAAGTAGCTTGTTGACTTTGCTTCTCCACTACTTCTCATGAAATACACAGTAAAAAATACATGGCCAGCAGTACCTCTCTCTGCCTTCTCTTCTTACCACAGTGCTGCCTGGGTTGCCAGGTGGCACGCTGTGTGTTCTGTTTCTAGGGGATTATGCGTATAATAAAAACTTCTTACCATATTGTAATAGCTTTCCTGTCTGTTTCTTACCATATCTGATTAAAGACACAGGGCCTCTCTAATAGCAGAGAAAAAACTCTAGGCTTTGTCCAGGTTCGCCTCATATGTTGATGTAAGTTAAGCTGGACAGCTCCTATTACCATAGCCATAATGGAGGGCTCTGAAATAAGATGTTTAGTTAGTAGACACTCAAAGAGCACGAGTGGTCATCGATTTAATGTGGCTGGGGAAGTGGCCTGAAGTAAGGACGCAGATGCACTAGTGGGTGGCAGGCTAGTAAGGGCCTGGAAGGAGGAAACTAGAAGGATAAAGGAGGAAAGATCAGAGGCAAGAAATTACCCAATCTAAACCAAAAAGAGAAACTAAGCTAAAAACAAAACAAAAAAAAAACCCCAAAATCAAAACCAACAACAACAAAAGCCCACAGTATCTGGGATACTTGGGACCAAACAAAAGATCTAACATTTGTGCCACCGGAATCCCAGAAAGAGCGAGGAGGGAAGACGGAGATGAAAAATATTTTGAACAAGCAATTGCTGAAAACTTTCCACCTTTAGCAGACCCCCAACAGGATAAACCTGAAGACATCTATGTCAAGACACATCATATTTAAATTTCTGAGCACTAAAGAAAAAGAAAAAAATATCAAAGGCCAAAAGAGAGAAATCACACTTACCCCGAGGAGAAAACAACTTGAATGACAGAGGATCTCTATTCAGAAACCATGGAGGCCAGAAGGAAATGATGCAACATCTTTTTTTCCTGGATATAATTGACCTATAACATTGTGTAAATTTAAGTTTTATACGACGTGATAATTTGATCTATGTTTATATTGTGAAATGATTACCAAAATAAGGATAGTTAATGCAACCATCACCTCACGTAATTATCCTTTTTGTTTTACTTATTTACTTTTTTGTGGTGAGAACATTTACGGTCTAGGCTCTTAGTAGCCTTCAAGTACAATACAATCTTGTTAACCGCAGTCACCATGCTGTACATGAGACCATCAGAAATTCTTTATTTTATATATGGAAGTTTGTACCCTTTGATCAACATCTCCCCTATTTATCTCACCACCCAGCCTCTGGCAACCGCAAATCTACTCTGTTTCTATGTATTTCGCTTTTTTAGATTCCACATGTAAGTGATATTATACATAATATCTTTCTCTGTCCCCCTTATTTCACTTAGCATATTACTTTCAAGTTTCATCCATGTTGTCACAAATGGCAAGTTTCCCTTCCTTTTCATGGCTGAGTAGTATTTCATTGTGTGCGTATATGCATATAGCGCATCTTTTTATCCATTTATCCATCAATGGACACTTAGGTTGTTTCCACAGCATGGCTGTTTTAAATAACACTGCAATGGACACAGTGGTGCATATATCTTTTCAAATACCCAGAAGTGGAATAGCTGGATCATAGGGTAGTTGTCTTTTTAAGTTTTTGAGGAAACTCCATACTGTTATCCAGAGTGGCTACATCAATTTTTTTAAATAATTTTTTATTGTTATGTTAATCACCATACATTACATCATTAGTTTTTGATGTAGTGTTCCATGATTCATTATTTGTGGATAACACCCAGTGCTCCATGCAGAATATGCCCTCCTTAATACCCATCACCAGGTTAACCATTCCCCCTACCTTCCTCCCCTCTAGAACCCTCAGTTTGTTTTTCAGAGTCCATCCTCTCTCGTGGTTCTCCCCCTCCGACTTACTCCCCTTCATTCTTCCCCTCCTGCTATCTTCTTCTTCTTCTTTTTTTCTTAACATATATTGCATTATTTGTTTCAGAAGTACAGATCCGTGATTCAACAGTCTTGTACAATTCACAGCACTCACCATAGCATATACCCTCCCCAATGTCTATCACCCAGCCATCCAATCCCTCCCACCCCCCACCACTCCAGCAACCCTCAGTTTGTTTCCTGAGATGAAGAATTCCTCATATCAGTGAGGTCATATGATACATGTCTTTCTCTGAATGACTTATTTCACTCAGCATAACACCCTCCAGTTCCATCCACGTCATTGCAAATGGCAAGATCTCATTCCTTTTGATGGCTGCATAATATTCCATTGTGTATATATACCACCTCTTCTTTATCCATTCATCTGTCGATGGACATCTTGGCTCTTTCCAGAGTTTGGCTACTGTGGACATTGCTGCTATAAACATTGGGGTGCAGATACCCCTTCGGATCCCTACATTTGTATCTTTGGGGTAAATACCCAGTAGTGCAATTGCTGGATCGTATGGTAGCTCTATTTTCAACTGTTTGAGGAACCTTCATACTGTTTTCCAGAGTGGTTGCACCAGCTTGCATTCCCACCAACAGTGTAGGAGGGTTCCCCTTTCTCCACATCCCCGCCAACATCTGTCGTTTCCTGACTTGTTAATTTTAGCCATTCTGACGGGTGTGAGGTGGAATCTCATTGAGGTTTTGATTTGGATTTCCCTGACGCCGAGCGATGTTGAGCACTTTTTCATGTGCCTGTTGGCCATTTGGATGTCTTCTTTGGAAAAATGTCTGTTCATGTCTTCTGCCCATTTCTTGATTGGATTATTTGTTCTTTGGGTGTTGAGTTTGATAAGTTCTTTATAGATTTTGGATACTAGCCCTTTATCTGACATGTCATTTGCCAATATTTTCTCCCATTCTGTCGGTTGTCTTTTGGTTTTGTGGACTGTTTCTTTTGCTGTGCAAAAGCTTTTTATCTTGATGAAATCCCAATAGTTCGTTTTTGCCCTGGCTTCCCGTGCCTTTGGCGATGTTTCTAGGAAGAAATTGCTGCGGCTGGGACTTCTAATACTATGTTGAATAGCAGTGGTGAGAGTGGACATCCCTGCCGCGTTCCTGACCTTAGGGGAAAAGCTCTCAGCTTTTCCCCATTGAGAATGATATTCGCTGTAGGTTTTCATAGATGACTTTTATGATATTGAGGTAGGTACCCTCTATCCCTATACCCTGAAGAGTTTTGATCAAGAAAGGATGCTGTACTTTGTCAAATGCTTTTTCTGCATCTATTGAGAGGATCATATGATTCTTGTTCTTTCTTTTGTCAATGTATTGTATCACGTTGATTGATTTGCAGATGTTGAACCAAACTTGCAGCCCAGGGATAAATCCCACTTGGTCATAGTGAATAATCCTTTTAATGTACTGTTGGATCCTATCGGCTAGTATTTTGGTGAGAATTTTTGCATCCATGTTCATCAAGGATATTGGTCTGTAATTCTCCTTTTTGATGGGGTCTTTGTCTGGTTTTGGGATCAAGGTAATGGTGGCCTCATAAAATGAGTTTGGAAGTTTTCCTTCCATTTCTAGTTTTTGGAACAGTTTCAGGAGAATAGGTATTAAGCCTTCTGTAAATGTCTGGTAGAATTCCCCTGGGAAGCCATCTGGCCCTGGGCTTTTGTTTCTTGGGAGATTTTTGATGACTGCTTCAATTTCCTTCGTGGTTATAGGTCTGTTCAGGTTTTCTATTTCTTCCCGGTTCAATTTTGGTAATTGATACATCTCTAGGAATGCACCCATTTCTTCCAGGTTATCTAATTTGCTGGCATAGAGTTGCTCATAATATGTTCTTATACTTGTTTGTATTTCTTTGGTGTTGGTTGTGATCTCTCCTCTTTCATTCATGATTTTGTTGATTTGGGTCCTTTCTCTTTTCTTTTTGATAAGTCTGGCCAGGGGTTTATCAATCTTGTGAATTCTTTCAAAGAACCAGCTCCTAGTTTCGTTGATCTGTTCTACTGTTCTTTTGGTTTCTACTTCATTGATTTGTGCTCTGATCTTTATGATTTCTCTTCTCCTGCTGGGTTTAGGCTTTATTTGCTGTTCTTTCTCCAGCTCCTTTAGGTGTAGGGTTAGGTTGTGTATTTGAGACCTTTCTTGTTTCTTGAAAAAGGTCTCAAATACTATATACTTTCCTCTCAGGACTGCCTTTGCTATATCCCAAAGATTTTGAAGAGTTGTGTTTTCATTTTCATTGGTTTCCATGAATTTTTTTAATTCTTCTTTAATTTCCTGGTTGACCCATTCATTCTTTAGTAGGATGCTCTTCAGCCTCTGTGTATTTGAGTTCTTTCCGACTTCCCTTTTGTGATTGAGTTCTAGTTTCAAAGCATTGTGGTCTGAAAATATGCAGGGAATAATCCCAATCTTTTGGTACCGGCTGAGACCTGATTTGTGACCTAGGATGTGATCGATTCTGGAGAATGTTCCATGGGCACTAGAGAAGAATGTGTATTCCGTTGCTTTGGGATGGAATGTTCTGAATATGTCTGTGAAGTCCATTTGGTCCAGTGTGTCATTTGAAGTCTTTATTTCCTTGTTGATCTTTTGCTTCGATGATCTGTCCATTTCAGTCAGGGGGATGTTAAAGTCCCCCGCTATTATTGTATTGTTGTCAATGTGTTTCTTTGCTTTTGTTATTAATTGCCTTATATAATTGGCTGCTCCCATGTTAGGGGCATAGATATTTATAATTGTTAGATCTTCTTGTTGGATAGACCCTTTAAGTAGGATATAGTGTCCTTCCTCATCTCTTATTATTTTTATATTATTAAAACAGTGTTTGTTTTAAACAGTGTCTGTTTAAAACAAACAGATTTAAAACAGTGTTTGTTTTAAAATCTAATTTGTCTGATAGAAGGATTGCCACCCCAGCTTTCTTTTGGTGTCCATTAGCATGGTAAATGGTTTTCCACCCCCTCACTTTCAATCTGGGGGTGTCTTTGGGTCTAAAATGAGTCTCTTGCAGACAGCATATCGATGGGTCTTGTTTTTTAATCCAATCTGATAGCCTGTGTCTTTTGACTGTGGCATTGAGGCCATTTACATTCAGGGTAACTATTGAAAGGTATGAATTTAGTGCCATTGTATTGCCGGTAAGGTGACTGTTACTGTATATCGTCTGTGTTCCTTTCTGGTCTATGCTGCTTTTAGGCTCTCTTTTTGCTTAGAGGACCTCCTTCAATATTTCTTGTAGGGCTGGTTTTGTGTTTGGAAATTCCTTTAGTTTTGGTTTGTCCTGGAAGCTTTTTATTTCGCCTTCTATTTTCAATGATAGCCTAGCTGGATATAGTTTTCTTGGCTGCATATTTTTCTCATTTAGTGCTCTGAAGATATCATGCCAGTCCTTTCTGGCCTGCCAGGTCTCTGTGGATAGGTCTGTTGCCAATCAAATGTTTCTACCATTGTAGGTTATATATCTCTTCTCCCGAGCTGCTTTCAGGATTTTCCCTTTGTCTCTGAGACTCGTAAGTTTTACTATTAGATGCTGGGGTGTTGACCTATTTTTATTGATTTTGAGAGGGGTTCTCTGTGCCTCCTGGATTTTGATGCCTGTTTCCTTCCTCACATTAGGGAAGTTCTCTGCTATTATTTGCTCCAATATACCTTCTGCCCCTCTCTCTCTTTCTTCTTCTTCTGGGATCCCAATTATTCTAATGTT
>NW_027397072.1:38589708-38604267 GCF_003265705.2 Callorhinus ursinus | reverse complement strand
TATCAGATAAAGGGCTAGTATCTAAAATCTATAAAGAACTTATCAAATTCAATACCCAAGAACAAATAATCCAATCAAGAAATGGGCAGAAGACATGAACAGACATTTTTCCAAAGAAGACATCCAAATGGCCAACAGACACATGAGAAAGTGCTCAACATCGCTCGGCATCAGGGAAATCCAAATCAAAACCTCAATGAGATACCACCTCACACCAGTCAGAATGGCTAAAATTAACAAGTCAGGAAGCGACAGATGTTGGGCGGGATGTGGAGAAAGGGGAACCCTCCTACACTGTTGGTGGGAATGCAAGCTGGTGCAGCCACTCTGGAAAACAGTATGAAGGTTCCTCAAACAGTTGAAAATAGAGCTACCATATGATCCAGCGATTGCACTACTGGGTATTTACCCCAAAGATACAAATGTAGGGATCCGAAGGGGTACGTGCACCCCAATGTTTATAGCAGCAATGTCCACAGTAGCCAAACTCTGGAAAGAGCCAAGACGTCCATCGACAGATGAATGGATAAAGAAGAAGTGGTATATATACACAGTGGAATATTATGCAGCCATCAAAAGGAATGAGATCTTGCCATTTGCAACGATGTGGATGGAACTGGAGGGTGTTATGCTGAGTGAAATAAGTCAATCAGAGAAAGACATGTATCATATGACCTCACTGATATGAGGAATTCTTAATCTCAGGAAACAAACTGAGGGTTGCTGGAGTGGTGGGGGGTGGGAGGAATGGGGTGGCTGGGTGATAGAAATTGGGGAGGGTATGTACTATGGTGAGCGCTGTGAGTTGTGCAAGACTGTTGAATCACAGATCTGTACTTCTGAAACAAATAATGCAACGTATGTTAAGAAAAATGAAAAAGAAGAAGATAGCAGGAGGGGAAGAATGAAGGGGAGTAAGTCAGAGGGGGAGAGGAACCATGAGAAACGATGGACTCTGAAAAACAAACTGAAGGTTCTAGAGGGGAGGAGCGTGGGGGGATGGGTTA
The DNA here is from genome assembly GCF_003265705.2 of Callorhinus ursinus. Classification (NCBI taxonomy): domain Eukaryota; kingdom Metazoa; phylum Chordata; class Mammalia; order Carnivora; family Otariidae; genus Callorhinus; species Callorhinus ursinus. The sequence continues at coordinate 38,603,260 of NW_027397072.1, read as the reverse complement.
GCCTGGTGATGGGTTTAAAGAGGGCACATTCTGCGTGGAGCACTGGGTGTTATGAACAAACAATGAATTATGGAACACTACATCAAAAACTAATGATGTAATGTATGGTGATCAACATAGCAATAAAAAATTTAAAAAAATATTTCAATTTTTCCATCACCTGAACCTTAAGTGTATGAAGCTTCCTTCATTCAATTGCATGTTAGATTCATCTATGCTGTTGGGCCTTGTTGCAGTTCATTAATTTTCATTGCTGTGCAGTATTTTGTTGTATGAATAATATCACTAGTCTCTTTTCTGATGAAATAGAAAAAAATCTTAACAAACATTAAAGAAAATTCTCTCTTTTTGAATGAACAAGAATAAGAATGGTTAATGTCTCAACATAAACAACGGGGATCAGAGACAATGAGACATCTTCAAAATGATAAGAAAAAGAAGCCACATACCTAGAGTTCACTTCTCAGCAAAGCATCCTTCCAGAATTAATGTAAACTCAAGACCATTTGGGAATTCCGTATCTCTGGACATGGGGATTTTATTCACCAATACCCTAAGAAATTTTTATTACTAATCTTTAGGAATCAATGAACAACAATGGGAGAATGGTCTCAGGAGAGAAGCAATGAGGAAATTACTCATCTTTGGGGAGCAGGGAAGATATTTCCCTCCGTGTCTCCTCATGGTCCCTTCATGATATCTCTTCAGTGTACACAGGGATAGATCCAATTTTGTTATGAGACTAAAGAATATCTTTCAACACCTTGCCTTGAACAAATCCTTGCATAAAATCTCTTGCTTCTAGTATTCTCATTACTTTTTTTAAGTTAAATTCAATTAATTAACATATAGTGTATTATTAGTTTCAGAGGAAGAGTTCAGTGACTCATCACTTGTATATAACACCTAGTGCTCATTACATCTCGTGCCCATCACCTTGTTACCCCGTTTCCCCACCCCCACCCTCAGCAACACTCAGTTTGTTTCCTATGGTTAAGAGTCTCTTATGGTTTGTCTCCCTCTCTGATTACGTCTTGTTTTATTTATCCCTCCCTTCCTCTATGCTCCTCTGTTTTGTTTCTTAAATTCTACACCATGAGTGAAATCATATGATAATTGTCTTTCTCTGCTTGACTTATTTCACTTAGCATAATCCCCTCCAATTCCATCCATGTTGATGTAAAAGTTGGGTATTCATCCTTTCTGATGGATGAGTAATAGTCCATTGTATATATGAACCTCATCTTCTTTATCCATTCGTCTGTTGAAGGGCATCTCAGCTCCTTCCACAGTTTGGCTATTGCGGACATGGCTGCTATAAACATTGGGGTGCATGTGCCCCTTCTTTTCACTACATCTGTATCTTTGGGGTAAATACCTAGTAGGGCAATTGCTGGGTCATTGGGTAGCTCTATTTTTAACATCTTGAGGAACCTCCACACTGTTTTCCAGAGTGGCTGTATCAACTTGCATTCCCACCAACAGTGTAGGAGGGTTCCCCTTTCTCCACATCCTCACCAACACTTGTTGTTTCCTGTCCTGTCAATTTTTGCCATTCTAACTGGTATGAAGTGGTATCTCATTGTGGTTTTGATTTGTATTTCCCTGATGGCTTGGGATGTTGAACATTTTTTCACGTGTCTGTTAGGCCCAGGATCCTTTTAAAACCAGAATGAGTTCGAGGGCTGGATAAATTGTCGTGCTAATGACCCAATAGCTGAGTGTCCTTCAGTTCCAGACAAAAAGGTCTATTTTGTTGTGCCTTGCTAGTGGGTTCTCTTCTCTGGGTGCAACCAGTGCCTGTCTTTTGTGGAAACCCACACTGAGGATATTTGGATCCCAGGTCACACACTGGGAGGCTAGTTGTCCCAGTGCCTTGAGGGTTCAGAGGTGTTTGAAGAGAATTCAGTGGATGGGCAAGGTCTCAGCTGAGCAACTGCCAAGGAAAGAGGAGGCAGATCTGTGGGGTTGGGATTTTCGGATAGAAATTAGGTGACTCATTCCTTAACAGATTCTTACTGCTAAGGAAATTGACTTCACATAACTGGTCCATGGAGCTTTCCTTGCTAACAAGTTCAAATTAAGCCTGTCTGGACAGGGACACATAGGTGATACTCTGAACCAGGTGCATGCACACTTTGTAAAAGCTCCGAGAACATTCTCTTTCCTATATCCACTTAATTTAGACAAAAAAGTGGGTGGACCATGTGGACTTACAAGCCAGGACCTCCTCACCTACACTCAGATGATTTGCATCTCTCTTGCTCTGAAACCACAAAATTCTCAGAATTGCTTTTAAGGTGTTCTCAGGAGAAATGTGTGTTTATCCTATGAAAGAACTCAGCCAACAATAGATTTTCAGGTTCCAGACCTTATTCCTGTGATTGAGAGAAAATGTCTTCTGAGGGGACCTGGCAAAAAATTCTGGAACTTTCTTGTTAGCAATTGTGCATTCACAGATGAGGCCATCACTTGTTCAGGTCAAACTGGAAGTACCTGGAGAATCTGGGAGAGGAGGTTCCTCTTAATATAGTCACCATTAACTCTCTGCATGAGCTTAGGATATTTATGACCCTTCCTGAGCCTCAGCTTCCTCCTGGTAGAATTGTACAAATGAACATGGTGTTCTCCACTTCTCTTTAATATCTGATACTTCATGAGGGGAGGAAAAAGAGAGTCTAAGAGCCCATGCAATTCTATAGGACCTGAATGAAGTATGGTTTTAAACCTCACAAACTCCTTCTTCAGGTGGCAAAAGGAACAGAGAAAGCTGTTGAAGATGTATCTCCTTGTCTCTGGAGGAAGCAGCTGTTCCCCAACCTTGAATGAGGAAGGACTCACGCTGGTTGGTTTTATTGTAGATTTGCCTCAGTTGTCAGAGGATGTTAGTTTGGGTTCAATAAATAGAAAGCTAGTGTGTAATTTGTCTGGGATTCAGACAGTCTTGGTGAAACTATTTGATATGTTCTCCTGGAATCAGAGTTTGTGAATAGAGAATGTGATACTCCTTTTTTTTTTTAAGATTTATTTATTTATTTGAAAGAGAGGGAGAGACAGAGAGAGTGAGGTGGAGGGACAGAGAGCCCCTATGTGGGACTGGATCTCATGACCCTGAGATCACAACCCTGAGATCATGACCTGAGCGGAACCAAGAGTCGATGCTTAACAGACTGGGCCACTGAGGCACCCTGACAATGTGATACTCTTATACTTTTACCTATAGACTATATCAGTGCAAATAGTCCAAATCCACACTGTTTCGGTCCACACTGGAGACACACAGAGGCCTGTTCCCTGACCAGCCCAAATGTAGCTTCTCTCTGATTAAAAAGGGAGACTTCCTCCATGCATGAGTCTGAGATCAAGCCATCCAGCAGAATGAGCTTCCCCAACTGCAGGTCACTGTGCTGGATTCCTGAGCTCTGAGAGGCACCTGTGATCAAAGTTAGTCATCCTTCCTAAATTAATTGTATTCACTAGAGGATACACCCAGTAAGTGAAACTTGGGTCAAACAAGACATGAAAAGGGAAATTAGATGTTTTTTATTTTATTTATTTATTTATTTATTTATTTTTTTAAAGATTTTATTTATTTATTCATGAGAGACAGAGGGGGGAGAGAGAGAGAGAGAGAGAGAGAGAAGCAGAGGGAGAAGCAGGCTCCCAAGGAGCAGGGAGCCCGATGTGGGACTCGATCCCAGGACCCCGGGACCATGACCTGAGCCGAAGGCAGACGCTTAACCATCTGAGCCACCCAAGCGCCCAATTAGATGTCTTTTAAACCAAAAGAAAACATGGCATATCAAAATTTGTGGGTTGCCAAGAAGCAGTGAATCCTCAGCCTCATCCATTCCCTGGAGTTCCCCCACATCTTCCTCTTACACTGACTGAGAGGATCTTTTGTGCTTGCACCCTAGACAAACAACACTTATGGGCACCTGGGCCATGACACGCAGGGAGGTTTCTGCTCGGGGCTGAACCACTGTGGGAGGAAGATGTATACTTTGCTGGCAATAATAAACTCCAAAATCCTCAGCCTCCACCCTGCTGATTCTCAGGGTGAAATCTGTCCCTGATCCGCTACCACTGAACCTGTCTGGAACACCAGAGAAACGTTTGGAAGCCACATAGATCAGGGGCCGTGGAGACTGGCCTGGCTTCTGCAGGTACCAATTCAAATAAGATTTTCCATCACTATGTAGGAGGCTCTGACTGGCCCTGCAGGAGATGGAGACGGGCTCTCCAGGGGTGACAGGCAGGGAGAGTGGGGTCTGTGTCATCACAACCTCCCCACCGGATCCTAAAGTAATGAGAGAAATGTAAGATTACATGCAAACATTATGAGCCATTTTCAAAATTTTACTTGGTAATTATTTCAGTCTAAATCACTTTTTTGTGACTTTTTTTAAAAAAAGGTTTTATTTATTTGAAAGAGAGCATGAATGAGGGTCAGGGGCAGAGGGTGAGGGAGAAGCAGACTCTCCTCTGAGCAGAGAGCCTGACGTGGGGCTCAATCCCCAGGACCCTGAGATCATGACCTGAGCCGAAGGCAGAAGCCTAACCAACTGAGCCACCCAGGTGCACCACTTTTTGTGTTTTTTATTAATATCCCCAAATACCCAATTTCAAAAAGGAACCTAAGATTTGCAACATACAAAGGGGTGTCTAAAAGTCACCTACCTCAACCCCTTTTCTCTATGTCATAGTCTTTACCACAACATGGATCTTTGTTCCTTCTTAAATGTTCCTTACTCTCCGAGATCTAAACATCACATGCCCCTTCCCAGAGGGTAAGACATAGGTCTATAGCACTTGGACAAAATAGACATGGGGAGCAGGGGTGTCTGCAATGTTGACCCTCCCTGACCCACTCTGCTTTCTCATCTCCCCTCTGTCCTTACCTGGGATCCAGAGCACCAGCAGCCCCAGAAGCTGACAAGGGAATTTCATTTTGAGAAATTTATCTGATGATTCCTGACTTAGATTAGAGCTGATCTTTTATCTCAGATGCAAAGGTTTTATCTGAGACTCTGTATCTTAGTCCTCCCTTAGGGAACAATATGCAAATCTCCTGGTGGCTACAGCCACTGGGTAAGAGCCAATGGGAGAGTCGGGGGCTCCCATGTAAGCAAAGTAATAGAAATTGTCTGTGTTTGAAGGAAAACTGAGAGAACTAAAACCTATGCTGCCTAAAGAGTAAAGGCACACAGTTAAATGTTTCCTTCTTGTCCTCAACCAGTTTTCTAGTTCTCTAGAACTTTCCCAGACACATTTATATTTCTTTATAAGGCTGAGTTCCATAAATATTTGGTGAATCTTAGTCTTTTTTCATTTTTTAAAAAGATTTTATTTTATTTATTTGACAGAGAGAGAGAACACGAGAGAGGGAACACAAGCAGCGGCAGAGGGAGAGGGAGAAGCAGGCTTCCCGCTGAGCAGGGAGCCCGATGCGGGGCTCGATCCCAGGACCCCAGGATCACGACCTGAGCCGAAGGCAGACGCCCAATGACTGAGCCACCCAGGCGCCCCTTTTCATGTTTATTTAAAAGAATCTAGGTTTGTCATTTTTTAAAAAATTGTGGCAAAACAAATACAGAGTAAAGGGCAGAAATCTTAATTGTGCATCTGAGTAAATTTTATATTAACTCACTCTCCAGGTCAAAGTATAGAATATTTCAAATTCTCCAGATGCCTCTCATCTCAGTCCATATTGACTCCCCCTAACCCAACCATGGTAACTATTATTTTGACATCTTTCAACTTCATATAATTGCAGCAAGCATCCTTTTCCTTCTTTCTTTCATCTTATTTATTTATTTATTTATTTATTATGTTCGGTTAGCCACTGTATAGGAAGTACATCATTAGTTTTTGATGTAGTGTTCAATGGTTTATTAGTTGCATATAACATCCTTTCGTTTCTATCTTCTTTCTTGTTTCTTTACTATTTTTGAGTGTTTCTTTCCTTCTTGTAGGTTTGAGTTAGCTCCTTATGTCACTTCCTTGAGTCTGAAAGATTTCCTCTTGTGATTCTTGTAGGCATATCTGCCAGTAATGACTTCTCGTTTTTGCTTCTCAGGGGATATTTTTACTTTTCCTTTATTTCTGAAGGATAGTTTTGTGGTTATAAAACTCTTTGTTGACTTCTTTTTTCTCTTTTAGCAGTTTAAATCTGTCCCTGTTTGTAGTCTCCACCAATCCTGATGAAAAATTAGCCAATGTATTATTGTTTCCCTTAAAAAATGAGTTGTTGTTTTTTTCTTGGTGCTTTCAAGATTTTCTCTTTGTCTTTGGTCATTTTTACTCTACTGTGCATAATTGTGAATCTCATTGTGTTTCTCTTGAACAGATTTCATTGAGTTTCTTTGATCTACAGATTAATATGTTCCATTATGTGTGAAGTTTTTTCCCATTATTCTGCCAATATGTTTTTTTAAAGATTTTATTTCTTTATTTGAGAGAGAGAGACAGAGACAGAGCACAAGCGGGGGGTGGGGGGCAGAGGGATAGAGAGAAGCAGACTCCCTGATAAGCAGGGAGCTGGATGCAGATGAGGGGCTGGATCCCAGGACCCTGGGATCATGACCTGAGCTGAAGGTAGCTGCTTAACCGACTGAGCCACCCAGGCATTCCTATTCCGCCAATATTTTAATATTTTATGTTTAAAAGCTGGATTTGCTGAAGGATCTTACTCCAAACCACAATCCAACTGAAGACCATTTTTTCCTGGCAGTAACCTGCTAGTTTTTGTCATCATCCTTATATTGGTAAGGGACAGATCTTGGTGACTGATTCGGGACATAGTGAGCTTTCCCAGGTAAAAAGACACAGACTCTCCTGTTCTTACTTGAAGCTCTAGTTCTTTTTCAAGAATAAGCACTTCTCCATTTATTTTGTTCCTTTGGCAATTTCCTAAAATAAAGTACTGAAATAGTTTTTGATCATTTTTCCAGCCATGTACAGTGCTTGTTTCTTGTTTGTTTTTGCAGAAATGAGTCACTAAACTGTTCATTATTATGTAATTGGAAGTGACTTCTGATGGATTTAAATGAGCATCATAGCCACCCTGAAAGGGAATGAGGGTGTGGACCAACTACGGTTGCCCCTTGAACAATACGGGGGTTAATGGTGCCAACCACCACCCGATGCAGTTGAAAATCCATGTCTAACTTTAGACTCCCCCAGACTTTACTGCTAATAGCCTACTGTTGAGCAGGAGCCTTACCAATAACATAGACAGTAGATTAACACTAATTTTGTATGTTACATGTATTATATATGGTATTATAACAATAAAGAAAGCTAGAGAAAAGAAAATGTGATGAAGAAAATCATAAGAGGAAATACACTATAATACTGGACTGTGTTTATAAAAAAAAAATCCATGTGTAAGTGGACTCACTTAGGAAAACCCATGCTATTCAAGGGTTAACTGTAACTAATGAAGTAATTTTTAAATGGAGAACTTGGACCCCAAGCCCTCAAATTAAAGAGAAATGGGATTCTTAACAGACATTGAACTCCAGTCACTTGGAGTTCTTATTCTCAGAAGTAGGCTTTAGCCATTTTTGGACACCTTGTGTATATTCCAGGATGGAGCAAATAAGTCAACACACTGAAGACATTGGGAGCCCGGGTTGGTGCCCCCAGACACTGGAATTACAACTAGAGAATGAAGCAAAAATAGAGTGACGCTTGTGGAAGTCTTCAGAACGCCCTTATGCTCTTTTCATATTTTTACTTATTTTTATTTCTCTGCCATAATTTATTTTGAAGTAATTTTAGACTTACCTAAAGTTTCAAATATAATAGTTCCCACCTACTCTTGCCCTACCTTTCTCTAATGGTACCACTGTACATAACCATAGCATAATTCTCAAAACCCCAAATTAATGATAATACTATGCTATTAACAAATCCAAAAGTTATATTTGGATTTTACTGATTTTTCCACTGATGCAGGGGAGGGCTGTTCTTGGTGCCATGGGGAACAGGTGGCCAATCATTCCTCAGGGGTCAGCCCTGCTGAGAGCTGAGGGGCAGAGAGTCAGCATGGTGCCATCTGTGAGCCGCCTCAACCACATTGTTCTGGACATGGCTTATCCGTTGAAAGGGACCCTGGGGCTTGGGACCAGACCCTGAAGGTCTTCCTGACCTCCTTCAGGGGCTCTGCACCCTTTTCACCTCACCCCAGCTTGGTTCTTCTCTGAGAGAAGCAGCTGCTCTGACTGAGCAGAAGGGCTGACCCCACACGGGAAGGTTGTGTTTAGGGCCGTTACACTGCGCAGGGTCCCAGAGAGTGTGCTGTTCACCCAAGTGTGTGCGGGGTCTCCCATCTCCATGCTGGTGACTGTGAGTGTGGCATCTGTCCCTGACCCACTGCCACTGAACAGTCTGGGCCCCTAGGAGCCCTGTGGGACACCCTGCAGGTCAGTGGTTGAGGAGATTGGTGCGGCTTCTGTGGGGACCAGCGCGGGGAGGTGTGTCCAAGGAACAAGGATGAGACAGACTGGCTTGCAGGCGATGGAGACACCCCCTCCCTCTGCCGCAGACAAGACAGCTAGAGCCTGAGTAGCACAGCTGCCTGTGGGAAATTGGCAGAAGAAAGAGACTTATCATGGAAATGCAAATATGAAGTAATAATTTTGAAGTAAAGAAATGATGTACCAAAATCATATTTTTCTCACAAATATTAGATATTTTATGGATTGTATTAAAAAATTTGAACATCTGTCCCCAGAATCAATGACCGAAATATCATAGTTAGTCTTTATTCTTAATTATCTCATGCACTGGATGAGAATAGCCATCACTATTTCTTCCTGCATATCACTTATTTGTAAAACTATCCCCTACCATGATGCAGAGCACCAGGGGCCAGAAGGTCTGTCCCGGAAACACCTAGACTGGGGAACCGTATGAAAGCATGTCTTCAGCCTGGATGAGTGGGAGCAGAATAAAGATTCATATTTGTATCTTAGAGGCTATCAAGGATCACATGTGTGTCTCTCTGTAAAGGACTCCACAGTGCAGGCAGCAGTGTAAACTTCACCTGAAGGCTCCTGCAACAGAAGCCTGGAGACAGTCCAATCATGGGCTCAGGTTGGGAAGAGTCAAGGACTGGGGATAAATACATGAGACTAAGCTGACTTTGTGAAATTTCCGATATCATCTTAAGGATCAGTACGAGAAGGGAAAAGAGTGACCAGGTTGTGATTTTTTAATTGGGTACGGAGAGGTGTCTCCTCTGCCCATTTTTCTTTCCTGAATGTAGTTATCATTATAAATCTAACCAAATATACTGTTCCTCATTGTTCTAGTCATTGGCAGTCTGGGTCCACAGTTCTGAGAAGCTGAGATGCCAGACCAAGCCAATCTGTCTCTGCATTCAGGAGGTGACTGCCAACGTGAGCAAACGTGAGTCTGACCTAATGGTCTCCAACGCCATGACCACCAGCCTGGGGAGCTGCTGCAGGTTTTGCCCTTGTCATGCTTGCCAAGGGGAGTGCCTTGATCTGTGTCCTCCTGATGCTCATCACTGACTAGACCACACTCCAGAGATCTAGTGTTCCTTCCCTTTATTGGACAAAATTTCCCACTCACTATTCCCCCTCACGCATATTTTCTTTGTGAGTCAATTCTCCAGACTTACATTGTGCTTGAAACACTTTGTCAAAGAAGGAACTGTTTTTAGTTCCAATTACCCTTTGATTAGATCATTCTGAGTCTTTCTAAATATGAATTGTCATGGGACCATAGAATCAGCTGGATAATGGGCAGTAGGAGGAACTATAAAATTGTTGCTACATTTAAACGGTAAACTCTGAAATGGAAGGAAAAAGTGATGATGATACTGATGATAATGATGACGATGATGACGATGATGATGATGATGACGATGACGATGATGATAATGCGATGATGACGATGATAATGGTGACGATGATGATGATGACGATGATGATGACAATGATGATGACGACGATGACGACAATGATGACGATGGTGATGATGATGATGACGATGTTGGCGACGATGACGATGATGATGACCAAAATTAGTCTGGACTCTGGGCCATTAGTACCAGATAAACCCAGATTCCTCTCTGGGATCACTGTTGTGCAGGTGCCCCCTCTTGTGGCCATGTGTGGGGAGACACCCTGAGGTTTTTACTATTTAATCGAGCGTCTTTTCCAGGGTACAGTGTACTTTCTCTTGCACATTTTCAAACATGCTTTATTTTTGATGCCTATGACAAATCATAATTAGTTTCCAGGTACCATGCAAGAGTGTGGGCACATTAGATAGTGAGATGTAGTTTTTCAGTTGACGTCAATGCTCTATGAACTGCTCTTTCCTCACCATGTCTGGGACCCAAGCCCTGTGGAGGTCATTCAATATTTTGGTGCTCAAGACTCTCTAATTAGCAATGGGGTCACTATTGTGTGGTCAGGATTGGGGTTCCCAGTGACTCACCTAGTCTGTGCTTATACCACACTTTTGTTGTCCTCTATGGTTGTAACCTGTGGTGTGGTTTCATTCTTGTCTGTCCCACTGGCCTCCCCTCCTTTACACACCCGGGATGTTTTCGGAGCACAGAATGATGGCTGCCCACGAAACTCATCTTCAAGTTCTCAGTTTGGATTAGATCTTAGCTTCACTCTGTTAAGTCATCTCATGGGAGGTGGTGCTCACAGATGACTATGGGGGCGGGGGACAACTTCTTCTATCTTTCTCTAAATGAAGTACACCATGGTATTGGTAGAGGATTAAGTCAAAAATTATGGGAAGATTCAAATGATTTATTCAAACTGTATTGAATGCAATACATTTGGAAGGCTAGGAGCAGTGCTTCTGTGCCTTACTTTGCTCCCTGATTCCACAAAAAGAAAGAAGTCTGCATTATTCAGGGATCTGTGAGTGTCCTTTGCTTATGTCCCTTTATCACTGGGCTTTTTCACTTCCTCCCCAATGTTCTCTGAATCCTTTATCTAGTCCACAATTTTTCAGAGTGTTTGGCCTGAAAAATGAATGAGTGTTCTTACTTTCCATTTCCATCTGAAGATCGTGTGCCTTGCAATTTGCAAAATAACAATCCTGTATTTTTAAATCAGTTCACATTAAACTTTTTTCTTAGAAAGATTTTCTTTCTATTGTTTATAACAGGTTTCTGCATGGCCTGTCCAAATTCTCCCGGATCACTTGGGAGAGCATCTCAGTGCTCACACAGATTCTCTCTGATCCCTGAGTTTCCGTCTAAAACAAGGAAAACAACTGCATTTTCCCTCATCCTTGTTGATAACATTTATTTACGTTTTTGAATGTGTGTACAGTTAATATGATTCCCAAAGTCAGAAATACGCAAAAGCAAAAATGTGATGTAATGTATGGTGATTAACATAACATAATAAAAAAAGGCAGAAAAAAAAGAAAAAGAAAAAAAATGTTATGCTCAGAGCTATGTCACAACTCTGTCCCTTCTATTACATTTCCATCCCACCCTGTAGGCAACAATCTCACTCTGGTTTATCCTCACAGAATTTTTCTTTGTTGTTTGTTTTGTTTCATTTTTATCCCCTTCATCCTTACAAGGAACGTAAGATAGTACAGAGAATTGTTTGCACCTTGCTTTTCTCATTTCACAATAAATCCTGGAAGTCACTCCATATCAGTTCATAGAAATCCTCCCTTTCACAGATGAGACGTACTCCACTGTGTGGATGGACCATCGGTTTTTCAACCATACTTTCATATAAGGAAGTGTAGTTTGTTGACAGTACTTTGCAAACAATTACAAACAGTGCTGCAATGAATAACCTCCTAGGTGTATCTCCAGGAATTCCTAGAAATGACATTATAGGTCAGATGGTTAACACACATGTAATTTTGTCATATTCTTCTCTGAATATATAAGTTTCCAATGCCAGAAGCTATAAATGAGAGTGTTTGTTTCCCCACAACTTTGTCTAAATACGTGCTTCTTACGTTCTTAATTTTCTCAAATCTGATAGATTTGAAATACCATCCCAAAGTAGTTATGATTTGCATTTTCCAAATAATTAGTGAGATGGAACAGTCTGTATATCCTTAAAAGCTATTTGTATGTCTTTTCTTGGAATCATTTGTTCTTTTTTTCATGTTTCTACATAGATTTTGATGCTTTGCCCTAATCATTTCTGAAAGTTTTTATAGTTTAGAATATTGATGCTTTATTTATAAAGAATACATTAAAAATAGTTTATTGTAGTCTTCAATTGTTTTTTAATTTGGTTTAATGTGTAATATTTTGCCAGGCAATTTTATGTAACTTTATGTCATCTTTTCCATACCAATTTATGTGGTATTGATTTGGTGTGTGGTCGCAGTACTGGTTCTTTTATTCCTAAATGTGTTTTTGAATTTCGTATTATTTTCTTTACACTGTGAGTATCCTAGACAGTTATGACATGTATCTTTGGCTTGTCCTGTCTTTATATGCCTTAGTATCTGGCCACATTGCAGAAAATGCATGCATCTTCAAAACTCTAACCTGAATTATAACCTTGTGCCTTCTGAGCATTTGTGTCCATGTTTTCTTTATTTTATTTTTTTAATTTTTATTGTTATGTTAATCACCATACATCATTAGTTCTTGATGTAGTGTTCCATGATTCATTGTCTGTGCATAACACATAACATTGTCTGTGCTCCACGCAGAACGTGCCCTCTTTAATACCCATCACCAGGCTAACCCATCCCCCCACCCTCCTCCCCTCTAGAACCCTCAGTTTGTTTTACAGAGTCCATCGTCTCTCATGGTTCGTCTCCCCCTCCGACTTACTCCCCTTCATTCTTCCCCTCCTGCTATCTTCTTCTTCTCTTTTTTTTCTTAAAATATATTGCATTATTTGTTTCAGAAGGACAGATCTGTGATTCAACAGTCTTGCACAATTCACCGAGCTCACATACCCTCCCCAGGTCTATCACCTAGCCAGACTATCTATCACCCAGCCACCCACTCCTCCCACCCCACACCACTCCAGAAACCCTCAGTTTGTTTCCTGAGATTAAGAATTCCTCATATCAGTGAGGTCATATGGTACATGTCTTTCTCTGATTGACTTATTTCACTCAGCATAACACCCTCCAGTTCCATCCACGTTGTTGCAAATGGCAAGATCTCATTCCTTTTCATGGCTGCATAATATTCCATTGTGTTTATATACCACCTCTTCTTTATCCATTCATCTGTCGATGCACATCTTGGCTCTTTCCACAGTTTGGCTATTGTGGACATTGCTGCTATAAACATTGGGGTGCACGTACCCCTTCGGATCCCTACATTTGTATCTTTGGGGTAAATACCCAGTAGTGCAATTGCTACATCATATGGTAGCTCTATTTTCAACTGTTTGAGGAACCTCCATACTGTTTTCCAGAGGGGTTGCACCAGCTTGCATTCTCACCAACAGTGTAGGAGGGTTCCCCTTTCTCCACACCCCCCCCAACATCTGTCGTTTCCTGACTTGTTAATTTTAGCCATTCTGACAGGTGTGAGGTGGTATCTCATTGA
>NW_027397072.1:38566440-38584708 GCF_003265705.2 Callorhinus ursinus | reverse complement strand
AAAAAAAGCCATGAATTCTATGTGCAGTATTCCCGTAGCGCTGGAGTTCTCCCGTTCTCCTTGATTGGTAAACTTGGTCTTGGCTTGCTGGCTGTTCGTGCTGATCTTCTGGGGGAGGGGCCTGTTGCCGTGGTTCCCAAATGTCTTTGCCGGAGGCGGAATTGCCCCGCCCTTGTCGGTCTGGGCTAAGGAATCTGCTCCGGTTTGCTCTCAAGAGCTTTAGTTCCCTGCAAGCTCTCAGCACAGCTTTGGAGGACTAGGGTGAAAATGGTGGCCTCCCAATCTCCACCTGGAGGAGCTGAGAACTCGGGGCCCTGCTCCCCAGTGCGTCCCCAGAGAAAAGCATTCATTCCCGTGTCCCCGGTCTCCGGCCGCACTCCGTGCTCACCTGGCCTGTGAGTGTTTCTATCTCTGGCATCCGGCTCCGTGTGGAGTCTCCAAACCCAGCAGATCCCTGCGGTGCACTCCTGCGCCGCTCCTTCTGGGGGAGGAAGGGGAGTCTCCCTGGCCCTGCTGCTTGTTGGGTCCCTGCTGGAGGAGCAGTGGCCCGACTGGGCCGCGGATCACGGCAACCTTTTGTTTATGGCAACCCCGAGCTGAGAGCCCGCGCCTCGGCTCCGTCTCTGCAGCCGGCTTCCCTGCTCCAATACCTGGGAGCTCTGCCGCACTCAGGCACCCCCAGTCTTTCTGTGACCCCGAGGGTCCTGAGACCACACTGTCCCACATGGGTTCCATCCCCTGCTTAGCCACTGGAGCGATGTCCTTCAGTGGAGCCGACTTCTAAAAGTTCCGATTTTGTGCTCCGCGGCTCTAGCACTTGCCAGAAGCGGCCGACGGAGGCCCCCTCCCCCGCCGTCTATCCTCCCGAATATCGCCTCGGATTCACCTCTCCGCACGTCCTACCTTCTAGTAAGTGGTCGCTTTTCTGTTCAGAGCGTTGTTGCTATTCTTCTCTTCGATCTCCTGCTGAGTTCGTAGGTGTTCAGAATGTTTTGATCCCTATTCAGCTGAATTCCTGAGACCAGACAAAATCCAGGTCTCCTACTCCTCCACCATCTTGCTGTGCACCCTCTGTGTCCATGTTTTAATTGGACATATATTTTAATTCTGCATCTGTGTAAATACCCCAAGATATTATTATTTTAGACAGTCAAAATTTATGTAGACTTTCCCACATATTTATCTTTTGTACTGTTCTTCACTCCTTTTTAAGTCTCTGAACTTATGTATGGACTTAGTTTTCTTCTCCCTGAAAAAGTCCTTGTAGGATTTCTATTCATATTGGTCTTCTGATGATTGAATTTCTATGTGTTTGTTTTTGTAAAAAGTATTTATTTTGTCTTCTGTTATAAAGGATATTCCTATATAGAATCCTAAATTGGCACATACTTTCTTCCTATACCTTCAAAATATATTTTATTTTATTGTCTCCTGGCATCCAATGTTAAGAGTTATGTGATTTTTCTCATTTTTGCTCTTTTAAAGACAATTTACCTTATAACAATTACCTTTATCCTCTCTGTTTTCCTCCTCTTCCCCCATTTTGTGTGTGTTTTCTCAGCACTGGTAGTAAGATGAGCCTCGGTATAATTTTGGAGGGACATTTATCTTATTGAGGGTTCATAGAATTCCTTCAATCTGTGATCAGTTTTGGAATTTCCTCAGTCACTACCTCTTCAAATCTTGTCTCTGCCTGTGCTCTCCCCTCTGCTTTGTGAACTGCAGTTATAAATACATTGGACTTGTTTTTCCTGGAGTATCCCTTTTGCCTTTTATGACCTTTTATATGTTTTCCATTGCTTTGATATTCCAACCTTATAATGTATCTTCCTGTTTACTATTTCTCTTTTCAGCTCTGATAAATCTACTGTTAAATTCATCTGTTGAGTTCTCGATTTCGATTGTTATTTTTGAATTTCTGTTTGGTTACTTTTAGTCATTTCCGGCTGTCAGAATTCTCAATCTTTCAGTGAATGCATTAAGTCTCTGACATCCTATTACCCACTAGCTGCAACTTTGGGGGGGGGTCTGTTTCTGTGGCCCGTTTATTTTCCTCCTGGAGTTATTGATGGAAAACCAGACTGTGCTCTATACACTTACTATGTATGTAGATTTATACACATATTTGTTGAGAAACATTTTAGTGGTGATTTTAGGCTCTAGGATGATTTTTATCATGCAGAAAGAAATGACATGTGATTCTGGCAGACTGAAGTGCTATTGGATGCTATGTGACCTCCATCCAGTCAAGGATTGCCCTGTCGCTGAGTCTGGGGTTAGCGTGGATGATGCACCACTGGCTCTTCCCAGTTCTTCCAGCCCTCCGGCGAGATAGCCCTGCTGGGATTCCAACTGAAGTCTTTGGAGTTTGTCAGAGTCTTTCCTTCTCTTTCATCCTTGACTAATTTTCATCTCTGACCGTGTGAGATTGCTGGAAGCTTTGCTCAACACTGAGACCTCTCAGCCTTTCCTTTATCCCAGACTCTGCTTCTAAGTGTCTGCTCCTATTTCTGATTCTGCTCATGAGCCAAGGAAGAGTGAAGAAAGAAGAACGGGGTTCACAACTATGGGCTTTCCTTCTTTTCTTGTTTCCTTCAACATTTATGTTTTATGGTTTTTTTTCTATGGAGGTGAGATGGACCCTTTTTCCAGTTAAGAGGCATTAATTTGAGGCTGACGGACTCCACATACCAAAAGAAATTGAGAGGGTGTTTATATTCATACAAGGGACTCCTGGAGAGAGCAGGCTGTGCACCAGCAGCTCCAGGCTCCCTTCCACGAGACAGAATGTTGAGTGTTTATCATGGCTACGGACTGGGATGGGGGAAAGCTCCCTTGCTTGGACTGGAGATTTATGAGGCATGAATTTTCCAGCAAATACACAGATTTGGACTGAAGGGAAGATAAAATTGACATCTTCCCAATACTGAGACTTTCAATCCTTGGATATAATATGGCTTTCCATTTACCCAGGTTTTATTTTCTTTGAATAATATTCGGTTAATAATTATTATTAATAATTTTGTTATTTTTCCTAAATATTGGATGTTTTTGAGGCACTTGTAAACAATGGGTTTTCTAATTTTAATTTTTAAGCATTTATTTCCTTTATATATAAACCACACTGACCTTTGCATGTTGACTTTGAATCCAGTGATGACTTATTTCTCCTGTTGTTTCTAGTAGTTTCTTTGTAAGTTATTTTGAATTTTATCTGCATAGAATCTTTTCATCTGTGAATTACGATAGTTTTCATTCTTCCCTTCCAATCCTTCTTTGTTGTCCATGTGGTTGTCTTATTACACCGATCAGGACCTTTAGAGGTGTCCATTCATATGAATCTGATCTGAAGCCATTGGTGGTGAAATTGTTCGTGAACTGGTGGTGCAGCTAAGTTTGAGGAAAAATCCAGTAATCAGAGTCCAAGTCTTGTCATGGAGTTAGTTTTCAGAACCTCAGTATTTCCAAACAGAACAGAGATACTGAGACAGGAACCACCACAGCAGCTGCTTATAAAGGAAACACCTGGTAAAATGAAATAATCATCAAGGCTTTACAGAAGTTTTGTCTCATGTTGAATCACTGTGCATACCTGCCACTATACCACTGACAGTAATAAACTGCAACATCTTCAGGCTCCAGGCTGCTGATGGAGAGGGTGAAGTCTGTCCCAAACCCACTGCCGCTGAACCGGTCTGGGATGCCAACAACCCTGTTGGATGTACAATACATGAGGAGTCTGGGAACCTGCCCAGGTCTTTGTTGGTACCAGGATAAGGAGCTGCCAACACTTTGACTGGCCCTGCAGCTGAGAGTGGCTTTTTCTCCTGAAGACAAAGACAACGAGGCTGGAGACGGTGTCATCTCAATTTCTCCAGTGGTATATGAGATTGGAAATAAAACAGAAAAGTCAGCCACGTAATCGACATCTTAACCACTGTCTTCAGGTGTGTTCATCTACCTTGAGCTTTAATTCTTTTGCTTGCTAAGCAAAGGTGCCAAGTGATAAGACCAAACAACACAAAGATTTCACTGACATGCAGAATCATCCCATGTTCCTCTCACCTGGGAGCCAGAGTTAACAGGAGGCAGAGGAGCTGAGCTGGGACTACCATGGTTCACTCTGTGCCCTAACTGAGGCAGATCTCCCCCAGAGCACTGACCCAGGTATTGATATGGGCTCTGGACAGCAGGGTGGGCTGGGAGGAACATGCAAAGCAGCTGGGGAGAGGCATCTGGGCTTCCAGCGATAGAGACCATTCGCCTCCTCTTCTCAGCACTTCAGTAACCCATCCCCAGGTGGTCATGGCAGAAGATGCCTGGAGCTCAGCCTGAGGGAAGAGTTTCTCTCCTGTGCTCACAACATTTGCTTCCTGTGTCCTCCCACCCCATTATTCACCTAGATTCAGTGAGATGGTGTTTGGCACAAGAATGTTGGAAGCAAAAGAGAGGCTGGTGGTCCTATTACTTTCTTTCCATTCCCAATGTGCATGGACATCTTCCTTAATGCATCATTGGATTAGGTTGGATTGCGGAGGTGATCAGAAATTTATTTTCCAGGAGCGCCTGAGTGGCTCAATTGGTTAAGCATCTGCCTTCCACTCAGGTCATGATCCCAGGGTCCTAGGATGGAGCCCTACACTGGGCTCCATGCTCAGTAGGGAGTCTGCTTCTTCCTCTGCCTCTGCCTCTCCCTGCTGCTGTGCTCTCTTTCTCTCTCTAAAATAAACAAATGTTATCTTTAAAAAAAAAAAGATTTTATTTATTTATTTGACAGAGAGAAATATAACAAGAGAGGGACCACAAGCAGGGAGAGTGGGAGAGGGAGAAGCAAGCTTCCCCCTCAGTGGGGAGCCCGATGCGGGGCTCAATCCCAGGACCCTAGGATCATGACCTGAGCCGAAGGCAGATGCTTAATGATTGAGCCACCCAGATGCCCAAAAAGGAATTTATCTTGAAGACAGATCTTTTCTTTGTTGCTTAAGTGATCTCATTAGTAGCTGAAAAATCATTTCAAAAAACTCAGCTGTTTATGATAAAATTCTCAGCAAGCCACAAATAATGGAAAAACACCTTATTCTCATAAAGTGTCTATCACTATCCTAGAGTAAACATCATACTGGGTGGTAAATTATTGAATATTTTACTCCTTACATTGTGAAAAAGACTGAAATGTCCACTATCACCACTTCTATCCACAATTATGCTATAGGTCCTAGACAGTGCAATAAGGGGGAGAAAAGAAACACAGGAAGAAAAAAGAGAAACTTACAAAATAAAAGAAGAAGCAAAATATCTTTATTTGTTGATAACAAAATGCGTACATAAATTCTTAGAGAATCTGCAAATAAACCCTAGAAATAACTTAACAAGGTGTCTGCATACAATGTCAATACATAAACATCTATTATGGATTAAGGGAGATTGAATTAAATAGCGTTTTTCCATGCTCAAAGAGTGGGAAACTTGATATTTTGAAGATTTCAGTTTTCCCAAATTTGACATAGACTCAATGCAATCCAATTAAAATCTCCTAGAAAGTGAAAAAGCCAATTCCAGAATTTACATGGAAATTCAAACGACCCAGAATGGTCAAGAAGATCTTAAAGGAGAAAAATAAAGTCCGAAGACTTACAATACCGAGATTTCCAGACTTCTTATAAAGCTACAGAGATTAAGATAGTTACTGTAGATACAAAGATAGACAAGTAGAGAAATGGAGGGGAACAAGGAGTCCAGAGAAAGACTCACATATACATAATCACTTGATTTCTAGCAAAGGCATTGGAGTGGGGTATAGTCTGCTTTTTGTGTTTTGTTTATTGTTGTTATTTGCAATGAATGGTAAGGTGCTATTGGATATTGAAATAAGAATAAACTGAGAAATTGAAAAAAGTCTTGACCCATCTATCACCAGGGAAATTATGAATTTCAGGTAGAGCACTATCTACGTGTGAGAGGTAAAATAATGATGCCTCTAGATGAATGCATAGAAGAATATTTTTAGGCTCTAAGGAGAGGCAGAAACTTATTGAATGAGACACACACAAACATTTAAAACAAACACATGACAAAAAAGATGAATCAGACTACTCTATAATTAAGAATTCCTTTTTTCAAAGAAACAGAACAAATAATCCTAAAATTTGTATGGAATCAGAAAAGACCCCGAATAGCCAGAGGAATGTTGAAAAAGAAAAGCAAAGCTGGCGGCATCACAATTCCGGACTTCCAGCTCTATTACAAAGCTGTCATCATCAAGACAGTATGGTACTGGCACAAAAACAGACCCATAGATCAATGGAACAGAATAGAAAACCCAGAAAGGGATCCTCAACTCTGTGGTCAACTAATCTCGACAAAGCAGGAAAGAATGTCTAATGGAAACAAGACAGTCTCTTCAACAAATGGTGTTGGGAAAATTGGACAGCCACATGCAGAAGACTGAAACTGGACCATTTCCTTACACCATACAAAAAATAGACTCAAACTAGATGAAAGACCTAAATGTGAGACAGGAATCCATCAGAATCCTTGAGGAGAACACAGGCAACAACCTCTTCGACCTCAGCCACAGCAACTTCTTCCTAGAAACATCGCCAAAGCAAGGGAAGCAAGGGCAAAACTGAACTATGGGGACTTCATCAAGATAAAAAGCTTTTGCCCAGCAAAGGAAACAGTCCACAAAACCAAAAGACAACCGACAGAATGGGAGAAAATATTGGCAAATGACATATCAGATAAAGGGCTAATATCCAAAATCTATAAAGAACTTATCAAACTCAACACCCAAAGAACAAATAATCCAATCAAGAAATGGGCAGAAGACATGAACAGACATTTCTGCAAAGAAGACATCCAAATGGCCAACAGACACATGAAAAAGTGCTCAACATCGCTCGGCATCAGGGAAATCCAAATCAAAACCTCAATGAGATTCCACCTCACACCAGTCAGAATAGCAAAAATTAACAAGTCAGGGAATGACAGATGTTGGTGAGGATGCAGAGAAAAGGGAACCCTCCTACACTGTTGGTGGGAATGCAAGTTGGTGCAACCACTCCGGAAAACAGTATGAAGGTTCCTCAAAAAGCTGAAAATAGAGCTACCCTTCAACCCAGCAATTGCACTACTAGGTATTTACCCCAAAGATACAAATAAAGTGATCCGAAGGGGCATGTGCACTTCAACGTTTAAAGCAGCAATGTCCACAATAGTCAAACTATGGAAAGAGCTCAGATGTCCATCAACAGATGAGTGGATAAAAAAGATGTGGTATATATATATAATGGAATATAATGCAGCCATCAAAAAAATGAAATCTTGCCATTTGCAACAACATGGATGGAACTAGAGGGTATTATGCTAAAAGAAATAAGTCAATCAGAGAAAGACAATTATATGATCTCACTGATATGAGGAATTTGAGAAACACGACAGAGGATCATAAGGGAAGGGAGGGAAAAATGAAACAAGGTGAAACCAGAGAAGGAGACAAACCATAAGAGACTCTTAATCTCAGGAAACAAACTGAGGGTTGCTGGAGTGGTGGGGGGTGGGAGGGATGGGGTGGCTGGGTGATAGACATTGGGGAGGGTATGTGCTATGGTGAGCGCTGTGAATTGTGTAAGACTGATGAATCACAGACCTGTACCCCTGAAACAAATAATACATTATATGTTAATAAAAAAAGAATTCCAAATCATATATATATGTTATCATATATATATGATTTATATTATATATATGTGGACATATATATATAAACATAGGAAAGGTTACTCCACAGCATTTGCCAATAGGGAAATATAAATTTGAAACATGACACCACTTCAGACGGTGAAAGCACTGGAAGGTTGCACGTTGTGCCCATCATACTCACAGATCACTCTCAAGATGTACAGACCTGCTAAGTCCCCGAGGGAAATCCTGTTCCCTTTACTCGGTATGTCTTTCATGACGAAGTGCTGTTTGAGCCAGATGCTAGGTGGGACTGGGATGTAGAGGAAGGCCTAGGGTAACAGGTAGAAGTGTTCAGTCCTCAGGGAGTGGCTGGGGCACAGGGAACGGGTGGATCAATAGATTTAGTCAGGTCCCATCTGTTTATCATGGTGAAGAGAGACACAGGGCACCACACATGGTCCATGGGATATAATATCTGGGAGCAGGTAATTGTCACAAATATAGTTTGCTTCCTTAAGCAAGCGCAGCATTTTTCATTTTGTGAATTCAAACCTTCATTTACTTCTCCCATAACCCCATAACTAATATGCCCTTTCATTTAATCAAAATGTTATTAGAGTACCCATTGTCAATGGGGCATCTGTAAAGCATATATATCTAGGCAATGTGCCTGGAATTTGGAAATACATTAGTTGTCAATTGTCATTTTGATGATGGCAAGACCACCAACATTTCTTCAGTGATTTCTTTTCTCTTCCTTGAAGCATTTTCATGATCATGCCACATGCATTAATAGATTGATCTAGACCACTGGGTTTTGCAATATACCACCAATGTTTAATCCACATAATATACTTTATTTGAAAATAAAAGGCATTTCCACTTTCCGTTAGGATGCGGTAGATCTTACAAGACCTACACTACCATTGCAACAATTGCAGAGGAGAACAAAAAAATAAAGGTAAAACTCATGTTTATGATGACAACAGAGAGCCATACAAGGAACGAAGACCAGATGACCTACATTTCCAGAGACAGAAAGTTCTTTGTAGGTGATGGGATGTTCTCCTGTCATTTTATACCCTAGTGGAAATTGCAAAATTTGAATGTGGGCAAATATTCTGGCTTGGCCTAGACAGGTGGGCTCTGCTGGGGAAGAGAATGCAGCTGAGCTTTGGCAGTTGCAGGGAGCTGCCTTAATAGATAAGCCCGGAGCTGAGCCTTTAACCCCAGGATGGATTTCTCCTGAAAACATTTGCTGAAGTCTGGGATGGGAAATGTGGCTGGGCCTCTGAGTCAGAAAGACAGAGTTAAAGCTCCCACGTTTTCCCTTTATAATGCTGCACTGATTGTGCTTGTGTCTCAGGCAGGAGCCTTAGCCCCACCACTGCATCCCCTGCCAATCTTCCCAGCCCTGGCTCTGCCTCTGGTCACCATCTTCTTTGTCTACATGTTCTCTCAATGATCATTTTTCTCAAATCTCTCCAGGCATACTATGGGGGTAGAATCAAATTTTGGAAGCTCAGCTATGCTCTCCTGGCTTGAATAAGAATGTATGATAGGATCCAGGTTAGGAATGAGATAGGAACTTCACTAAACTTGGAATTGCTAAGGACCTAGAGTGCCACCACTAGAGCCAACACTTTCCATGAAACTGGCAGCGTCAGCGGGGCATGGCTGGGGAGGCCACGCAGTGGTCCCTTTACTCTGTCATCTCCCAGGAACTACATCTGACTTTCCATGTGGATCCAAATCTGAGCCTCAACCCCACCAGCATCTCCTCCCCAATACACATGAGCCCTGGAGCTTGATGTTGTTCCAATAGCTGACCTCTACCATGTGTCTTCACATTCTCATTACTGTCCCTGCATGAAGACTTAAGATTCTGATTGCAACAGGCACAACTTGGGCTTTTATATTCTCTTGTATTCATCCAAATTCTGTTGACTATGGCATACATTTTATGCTCCCTCATTCTTCTGACTTGGTTCTTTATGTATAAAATCCAGCTTTGGAATTCAAAAACCTCAGTTGACTTCAATTTGCTGTGATTGAGATTTTTCAAAGACTTCTCGGGCTAGGCCTTTGTTTATGAAGAGTTTATTAAGTCTATCTCGTAGATAAAAAATCAAGGGTCTGAATAGTTTTTCTCAGTTCCTTCACCGAAGACAGTACTACACATCTTGTGCTTGCCCCCGCAGGACAGAGACAGGTGCTAGGACAGGGTGTGGGTGGGAAGGTGAGGGAGAAGAAGACAGCAGTGTCTTAATATCACCACATATCCTCCTGATAAGAACAGATACTACACTTGATCTTAGCCAAAAGGCCGAGAAGCAATCACCAAATATCCTCCTGCTGCTGGACGCTAGCAACTATCAAAATGAACAAAACCAAAAATGGATTTTTTTGTGTGTGTAGCTACGAATCAGTCACAGTGATGGGGCCGAATGAAATTAATTGATGAATGTATGCAGTGCAGGGAGGACTAGCATGAGCTTTTACTCAGCTCTCCCTTCTGATACCTCCAGTTGCGCAGAGGGAACCCGGACCCCATCCACTCTGCTGTAGGGTCTGCCATGCTAAGGCTGTTGCACTGGAGGAACTGTAACCTGTGGTGCCTGAGGTATACCCTAGCCATGCATGGTCCAGGGCCCTCAGCTGCACACAATTCCCCAGAGCTCTCCAACGCCTTCCTCTTAGACTCAGAATCTATTTTGCTTACTCCCCAGGGAAGTAAACATGTGAGCAGCTGGACCTTCTTCTAGGCAAGGAGATTTGTGTGGAGGGCTGACCCAGGGTGGAAGATATTGTATACCTTGCTGGCAGTAATAAACTCCAACATCCTCAGCCTCCACCGTGCTGATTTTCAGGATGAAATCCGTCCCTGATCACTGCCACTACACCTGCCTGGGACACCAGAGTAATGCTTAGAAACCAGATAGATTAGGTCCTATGGAGAATGGCCCTGATTCTGCAGGAACCAGTGCAAATATGCATTTCCATCACTGTTGGAGGCTCTAACTGGCCCCGCAGGAGAGGGAGGCTGGCTCTCCAGGGATGACTGACAGGGAGAGAAGGGTCTGGGTCATCACAACATCCCCATTAGATCCTTAAACAATGAGAACAATCCAAGATTACATACAAATATTATGAGCTATTTTCATTATTTACTTCGGATATTTTTCATGCTAATTTGCTTTTTGTGTGATTTTGACTCACATATTAAAAATATCCCATTCCAAGAAATTACAGAAATTTTCAAACACATAGGGGTCTCTAGAATTCTCCTGCATCATCCCCTTCTTTCTGTGGCACAGTCTTCACTACAGCACAGGTCATTCTTCTTTTAGGTCCTTCTCATTCTTAGATTCAAACATCTCTTGTCATTACCCAGAGGCCAAGAAATATGTATTTAAAAATGTACAGAATCCACATGGAGAGCTGCAGTCCCCCCAGAGCTCACCCTCTGCAGCCTATTCTCCTTTCACATGCCCCACTCCGTCCTTACCTGGGAACTGGAACATTAGCGACCGATGAGCAGAGGAGGGAAACTCATTTTGAGAAGTTGAACTGATGAGTTCTGATAAATCAAAACAAGGTCAAGCTGACCTTTTATCTCAGACTTGCAAGAGGGTCCTGCCCAGGGAACAATTATGCAAACCCTCCTCTGTTTGCTGTCTTGCTACTTGTGGAGAGAGCCACCAGGAAGGTGGGGGGAACACTGACGTGAGCCAAGTGAAATAAACTATCTTCCCTTTGGAAGAAATCCCACGGAGACACACTCTGCTGCCAGCAGTAGTGGGAAAAGGATCTGGCTGTCAAAGTCTAATTCTGTGTCACAGACACAATGCATATTCCCTGTTTTCTAAGAAAGCATCAGAAACAATGACAATGTAGATAGGTGTGTGCATGTCAATCTCCTCAAGGTCAATGAACATCTTCCTGGGCCCCCTCCAAGCTAATGTTGAACAAAAGCAGCTCCCATGTCCACTGTAAAGAACTGACAGTTGGCTTTTTTATTATTGTAATGCTACTGCCTGACTTGCTCTCCCTCTCTCTGTCTTTCTTTCTCTGTCTACCGCTGTGCTTGCTGTGTGACCCCGGGTATGACATGTTCCCTCTAGGAACTCTGAGTAATAAACCTTGTCTTTCCAAGCTCCCTGAAAGAAATCAGATTACCAGAGATAGCTGCACTCCCATGTTTATTGAAACATTACTCACAATAGCAAAGATAGACAAACGACCTAAGTCTCCATCAGTGGATGAATGGATAAGGAAGGTGTGGTATATGTACACAATGGAATATTATTCAGTCATGACAAAGAATGACATTCTGCCATTTGCAACCAACTGGATGGAACTTGAAGTCATTATACTAAGTGAGAGAAGTCTGACACAGAAAGACAACTCTTCAATGAGATCACTTATATGTAGGATCTAAAAGAGTCGAACTCAAAAAGCAGAGTGGAATGGTGTGTCCAGGCACTAGAGGGGTAGGGTGGGAAACTTTGGGAGTTGTTAGTTACAGGTATGATGAACTTTAAAGTACATGGCCAGTCTTTTTTTTTTTTTATCAGTAAAATGAGTTTACTCAGGAATAGGAGAGGACAAGAAACCTATGACAGGGGCGCCTGGGTGGCTCAGTCGTTAAGCGTCTGCCTTCGGCTCAGGTCATGATCCCAGGGTCCTGGGATCGAGCCCCACATCGGGCTCCTGGCTCAGCGAGGAGCCTGCGTCTCCCTCTGCCTCTCTCCCTGCTCATGCTTTCTCTCTCTCTCTATCTCTGTGTCTCAAATGAATAAATAAAATCTTAAAAAAAAAAGAAAGAAACCCCAACCTTTAAAAAAAAAAAAAAAAGAAACCTATGACAAATCCTAGGCAAGTCCAAAGAGACAAAGGGTAGGTTATTTTTAATTAGAGTTTAGGAGGAAATTGAGGGGGTTATTTTGATCGAAAGTTCAATGGGGAAAAACAAGAGTCCCATTGGCTACAAAGAGTGGTTCCTGTGTTGTTGCCTGCCCTGGGGAAGGGAGGGATCTTCCTTCGTTTTTTAAAAATCCGTGGATAAAATCCCTGTGTAAAAATGTCCTTTCTTGTCAAAATAATTCTTTTTATTTCCTTTCAGCAGTATTAGAATTATTGGCTTTTTAAAAGTTTTTATTTAAATTCCAGTTAATGTGCAATGTGATATTAGTTTCAGATGTACAATATAGTGTACAGTACAACACGTCCATACAACGGCAGGTGCTCATCACAGCAGTGCACTCCCCAATCCCCATCACCTATTTCACCCACCCCCACTCCCCTCCCCTTTGGTGACCATGGCAAACATTATAGTTTGTTCTCTATAATTAAGAGTCTGTTTCATCGTTTGCCTCTCTCTCTCTCTTTTCCCTTTTGGCTCATTTGTTTTGTTTCTTCAATTCCACATATGAATGAAATCATATGGTATTTGTCTTTCTCTGACTGACTCATTTTGCTTAGCATAATACCCTCTAGCTAAATCCATGTTGTTGCAAAAGGCAAGATTTCATTCTTTTTTATAGCTGAGTAATATTCCATTATACATATATGTACATATATATACCATTATATATATATATTCCATTATATAGGAACACATATACATTGCACAGCATGGTGACATTTTCTCTTGAAGATGCAGAGATGAAAGCTGCAGACAGAGTCAGCAGAATGTGGACACTTGTTTCTAAGTGAAGTAAGGAAGCAGAAAGGTTGAGAGCCATTTTCTACCTGAAAATATCTTTTGAAAACGCTAAAGGGAGTTGACTATTATCTAGTAAATATATAATGAATTCAATTTTTGAAATTTCTTTATAGTATAAAATCTACCACGCAGTTGTTTACCTTAGAACTAGAAAAAGAAGAGCAAAATAAACCCAATGCTAGCAGAAGGGAGGAAATTACAGATATTGGAAAAGATATTAATAAAATAAAATTAAAATATAGAGAAAATAAAACATACTAGAGTTTGGTTCTTTAAAAAATCAGTAAGATCGGCAAATCTTCAGCTTGCCTAAGAAAAAAGAGGCAACACTCAAATTACTAAAATCAGATTTGAAAATGCAGACATTACTACATTTTACAGAAATAAATGGACAAGAAGGGAGTATTACGAACAACTGTACATCCACACATTGAAATTTCCAGATGAAATGAACAAATTCCTAGAAATGTACAAGCTGACAAGAACCAGCAATGAAGAAATAGAAAAACTGCAAAGACATATAACTGGCATGGAGAATGACTCAGTGATCAACAATGAAAACTGTCAAACACCAACCGAATTCCACTTGCATTTCCAGGAATGGCTTCACTTGTCTGGCTTTTGCGCTGAGTTTGACTTCCAACCGTACACAAGGCGGGGAGGATCAGAGAGGAACGTTGAAGAATGAAGGGGAGTAAGTCGGAGGGGGAGAGGAACCATGAGAGACGATGGACTGTGAAAAACAAACTGAGGGTTCTAGAGGGAAGGGGGGTGGGGGGATGGGTTAGCCTGGTGATGGGTATTAAGGAGGGCACGTTCTGCGTGGAGCACTGGGTGTTATGCACAATGAATCATGGAACACTACATCAAAAGCTAATGATGTGATGTATGGTGATTAACATAACAATAAAAAATTTAAAAAAACAAAAAAAATTCTCCTTATTTGGTTGTGCTGAATTTATTAATATTTATTTTTATTAATTCTATTTGTCATTTTATTAATTCTATTTTTTAATAGACTATTTATTAATAGTCTATTTCTGTCTGAGATTACCTGTGCTTGAGGTTGTTTTTCAAATGTAGTTATATTTGTAGCTTGCAACCCAATAGAGAATATTGAAAAAATAAATTACGTTCAGCCTTAGATGACAAATGTTTCTATGATGGTTAGTTACAACGTGGGTGTTAACAGCCTGGAGAAAGGAAAAGAGGAAAAAGATTGATGAAAATATGGGATTTACGGAAAATGTCATTTATTAAAACACCCACCAATGCATGGCTGTTATTGTGTCAATTATTCGGATAAATTAATAGGATTTTGTACCACTTGACATGCTGGAGAAATAAAAGATAAAAAATTCAGTTACAGAAATCACTGAGCTACTCCCAACTAGGGAGATTGAGACAGTAATCTCATGTCAGGATTGATGCCATATTAGCATTCACGGGGTTAGGACACTATTCTGACAATCTCACTTGAAGACTATGTAACCATACCTCTATTGCACCTATTTGAGTAACAAGATGATTTTCCAAGTTTTTTATTTCTGATATAATCAATTGGATTGTGTCTTTTGATGATTGTGCAAGGTACAAACGAGGAGAGGGTGCAGACGTTGTGTGTATAAAGGAGGATGGCAGAGAAGGGCCGATCAGAACTTACTGGATACAGTGAGTCTGACTTGGGTTTTGGGGAAAAAATACTCTCCCAGGGCTCCCACCACTGTCCATGACGCAGTGGTTGTGCACTGAGGCTCTGAGGGTGGCAGTGAGGTCAGGGCAGAGCAGGCCTGTGCTCTTGGTGCCAAGGAGAACAGGCTGCCATTCGTTCAGGGATTAGCATTGCCTGAGCTGGGGGGGGAAGAGAGTCAGCATGGAACCATCTGTGAGCCGCCTCTGCCAGGCTGTCCCAGACACTGGTTATCTAAAGAGGATATACAGACGCCTGGGATGGACCATCCAACGGGGATGGTCAGTTGGCCAGGCCACGTTTGGGGGTGAATAACCTTGGGCCCCCTTCACACTCTGAGGTTTCCCTTATGTCACGGAAGATCAGTTTTGGAAGAGAAAAAAGTCACAAGGTGGTGATTTTTCATTTGGTCTTGAGAGATGTCTCTTCTGCCCGATTTTCCATCCTGACTGCAGCTACGGGTATAAATCTAACCAAAACCAGTTCATCAGTCACCCTGGTGGTCACTGCGAGACTGCATGCACAGTTCTGAAGTGTTGGGAACTCAGACTACGCCAATTCTCTCTCTGACACCAACGGTGATGCAGATGTGAGCAAGTGTGAGTCTGGTCTGGTTGACAGGTCCCCAAGACCGTGGCCACGGGCCTGCGAGAGCCTGCAGTCTTCCCTCTTTCTCATAGCTGCTCCTTGTCAGGAGGTCAGCTGTGTGGTAATCTCCGATAAATAATAAAATGGAAAATCTTCCCTCAAAAAAGGTGAAAGTGATTTCACTACACATGGTGTAGTCACACCTGTCAGTGACTACTCCATGTTCCTTTCCTTTGCCAGAGGGACCTCTCACCACAAGTCTTTCTCACATGTGTTCTCTGCATGGTCATTTCCCCAGAGTTACACTCTGCCTGGGACAGTATCTGATGGAGAGAACTTGTTTCCAGCCAAATCAAGTATGTCATTTTGCGGGTCCTCCCTACGTGCTATTTTCCCTGTGGCCATGGAGTCTGAGGGAAAGATTGGGCAGCAGGAGGAGGTGTGAAATTATCCCTAGATGAAAAGGGGAAGCTCTGAGATGTAATCCTAAGTGGTAACAAGAAGTAATAATAACATCTAAAATCAGTCTGGGCTCTGGACCATTCTGGCCAGACACACCCACTCATCCTGGGATTCCCGTGGTGCCTTTGCGCCCTCTTGTGGCCACGTGGAGGGAGACACCCTGAGGTTTTTCCCTGTTCTTCGACAATATTGTTTGTAGGATAAAGTGAACTTCTTTCTTGTACATTTTCAAACATGTCTTATTTCTGATGCCTGTAACAAATGAAAATTGCTTTCCAAGTTCTGTGGCAGAGTGTGGCAACATGAGGTAGTGATGCATAGTTTTAAGTTAGGTGTCAACTCTTCCCGAATTGTGATTTCCCCATCATGTCTGGGATCCAAAGACTACAGAGGTCACCCAAGATTTTGCTGCTCAACACGTTAGCAAAGGAGTGACTGTACAGTCATCAGAATCAGGATCCAGAGTGATTCAGTTTGTCTGTGCGTAGGCCGCATTTTTTTCGCTCTCTCAGGGTGCTGTCTGAGGCTGACTCCAGAGGCTCCCACTGGCTCTCCCACTCCCCTGGGAAGTATTGGGAGCACAGGGTGATGGCTGCACAGGAAAACTGGCCTGCAAGTTCTCAGTTCTGAGTGGATCTCAGCTTCACTCCTTTCAGTGATCTTACCGGGGCAGGGTGGTGACCGCCAGATGATCCTGGAGGGAGGGGACACCCTCTTCTATGTCTACACTGATCACATCTGGCAATTTTAAGTAGGCGTTAGTCAATGTATGCAGAAATTGCAACCTGTTGTCCCAAATCTGCACTGAATAGAGCCTGAAGGCTGAGAGTAGCCCCTTTCTTTGCTGCTTTGCTCCCAAGTTCCACAAAGGTGATGAACCTGCCATGTTTAGAGTTTTGTGGGTGTCTGGACTAGCTAGTACTCCAGCTAGTCCAGAAGGTTTTCCAGTGTTTGGTCTAAAACTGAATGAGTGCTCCTTTCAACCTGCAATGGTGGACCCTACAGTTCATGAAATATAACTCAGATAATTCAATGAAACCACTTTCAGCTTTTTTGCAGGAAGATTTTCCATTTTATTGTTTATAGGAGATTACCACACACCTGACCAAAGGCCTTTGGGAGAGTGGCTAATTGCCTATCTAGAGTCTCTCTGTTTCCTGAGTTTCACTCTGAAAGAAGGAAAACAATTTCATTTTTGAACATTTGTTGTAGATGCATTCTGTGCCAAATGCACTTGTAGGTATTGTAGTAACTAATTTACTCTTCAGAGCAATCCTATGATATAGGATGATTAATGTCCTCCTTTATGGATGAGAAAATTGACAAAGTTGTTTGAGGTCATAAGCTAGCTCACACTAGAGGTCGGAGGCAGAGTTTACACTCAGGCATTCCAGCTCCAGAGCCCACACTGTTATCCACTGGATGCTGCTCTCATTTACCCTTAGAGCATCATTTGAAAGAGGCAAAAATGTAACCTGCTAGCAGGGCTCATTTCCAGGTTCACAGATTGGATACTGGAGAAGATACATCTCCTTGTGGCACCGGGGTGTCTGATGAGCTGGTTTGGGTGCAGAACTTTGCCTACAGCCAAAATCTTCTAACAGTCTCGGTCACAGCATGTTGAAACAAAAGCAGAGTTTTTTGAATTCCAAACATGGATTTTAAAAATAAAGAACGGAGTCTGGAAGAATTAGAAAACTTAAAACTATATGCCTTTTGGGGGGCGGAGCAAGATGGCGGGGGAGTGGGAGACCTGGATTTCATCTGGTCTCAGGAATTCAGCTGAATAGGGATCAAACCATTCTGAACACCTACGAATTCAACAGGAGACCGAAGAGGAGAGTAGCAACAACTCTCTGAACAGAGAAGCACCCACTTTCTGGAAGGTAGGACGTGCGGAGAAGTGAATCCGAGGCGATATTCGGGAGGAGAGATGGCGGGGGAGGGGGCCTCCATCGGCCGCTTCTGGCAAGTGCTAGAGCCGCGGAGCACAAAATCGGAACTTTTAGAAGTTGGCTCTGCTGAGGGACATCGCTCCAGTGGCTAAGCGGGGGGTGGAACCCTTGCGGGACAGTGTGGTCTCAGGACCCTCAGGGTCACAGAAAGACCGGGGGTGC
>NW_027397072.1:38472722-38551440 GCF_003265705.2 Callorhinus ursinus | reverse complement strand
ATTCTTCATCTCAGGAAACAAACTGAGGGTTGCTGGAGTGGTGGGGGGTGGGAGGGATGGGGTGGCTGGGTGATAGACATTGGGGAGGGTATGTGCTATGGTGAGCGCTGTGAATTGTGCAAGAGTGTTGAATCACAGATCTGTAGTTCTGAAACAAATAATGCAAGATATGTTAAGAAAAAAGAAAAAGAAGAAGATAGCAGGAGGGGAAGAATGAAGGGGAGTAAGTCGGAGGGGGAGAGGAACCATGAGAGACGATGGACTCTGAAAAACAAACTGAGGGTTCTAGAGGGGAGGAGGGGGGATGGGTTAGCCTGGTGATGGGTATTAAGGAGGGCACGTTCTGCGTGGAGCACTGGGTGTTATGCACAGACAATGAATCATGGAACACTACATCAAGAACTAATGATGTAATGTATGGTGATTAACATAGCAATAAAAAATTTAAAAAAACTATATGCCTTTTTTTTTTTTTGGAAGACATGGACAGACATTTCTCCATAGAGATCCCAACAGACAGAGGAAAGATGCTCCACATCACTCATCATCAGGGAAATACAAATCAAAACGACGATGAGATACCATCTCACACGTGTCGGGATGGCTAGTATCAAAAAGACAAGAAATACCAAATGTTGGTGAGGATGTGGAGAAAAGTGACCCACGTGCACTGTTGGTAGACATGAACATTGGTGCAGCCACTGTGGAAACAGCATGGAGGTTCTTCAACAACCTAAACATAGAAGGACCATAGGATCCAGTAATTCCACTACTGGGTATTTACACAAAGAACACAAAAACACTAATTCAAAAGATACATGCGGCCCTGTGTATATTGCAGCATTATTTACAATAGCCAAGATATGCAAGCAACCCAAGGGTTCAACCATAGAGGAATGGATGCAGAAGATGTGGTATATATATATATACAATGGAATCGTCCTCAGTCATAAAAAAAGAATGAGATCTTGCCATTTGTAGTAACATAGGTGGAGCTAGAGAGTATTATGCTAAGTGAAATAAGTCAGGCAGAGAGAGCCAAATGCTACAGAATTCACTTCATGTGGAATCTAGAAAACAAAACAAATGAGCAAACAAAGAAGCAGAAACACACTCATACCTACAGAGAACACACTGATGGTTGCCGGAGGGGAGAGGGGTGAGGGATGGGTGAAATAGGCGAAGGGGGTCACGAGGTACAAGGTTTCACTTATGAGATGAAAAGTCACAGAAATGAAAAGTACAGCGTAGGGAATATAGTCAGTAATAACGTAATAACGTTGGCACACGGGGGTTACACTTATGGCGGTGAGCATTGAATAATGTGTAGAACTGTTGAGGGACTATGTTGTACACTTGAAACGTGTGTCACATTGTATGTCAACTATGCAAAAAAGGAGAAAATGAATAGTTTTCCTTGACGATCCCACTGAGGACAGCAGTATAACAACTTGTGTCTGCCCCAGAAGGACAGCGATATGTCCTGACATCACAGAGCTGGGGGGGGGGGGGGGGAGAGGATTCAGTGCGTAATTAGATCACACACTCCGAGGATCTCTTCCTAACAAAGCTCCTGACTTTAGGAGACCTGCTCTGGGGGTGCTGGAGATGAGATGGGGGAGGACAGCATGAGAGCAAGAGGCTCCCAGGAAGGGATTCCTATATTCCCACGGGGCTGTGGGGCTTCTGACCTCAGAAGGGGACTGGCACCCTAGGTAAAAATCAGAACTGTTGAGGAGGGACCTTTCTATCCCTGACAAGGACCAGATGCACAATGGCCTTCCTACTGGAGGGTAAGGAAGGAACCAGCTGTCTGTGATATGTTACCTGTTGGCCTATCTCGACTCACTCCAGATGTAGGACTTCCACATCTGCAGAGAACGTCTGTCAGTAAGTGGGGGGCCTCAAGTTTACAGACCAGCAGTACAATGAGGAGGAGCTTCTTTCCTATTTCCAGTGCCCATCTGCCTTCTAATGGGGACTAGGGTGTCTCACCAGCCGGCTCCATCCCACACAACCCAAGATGAAATCTGCTTCTTCCAGTGTCAGGTGCAGTGAGGGACCTGACAGCCCTTGATTTGCGGGGGCTTTGAGGAGGCATCACTGAAGATGGGTCCCCATCTATATGCCAGGCAGAGGTGGCCATGATAAAATCAGGCATCCTGATGAGAACCAACTCAGGTGCCTGCGGCTCTTCGTTAAGAGGTCCCAACCCTCAGGCTCCAAGGCTGTGACCCTAGGTGTGAGGGTCAAGTTCTTGCTTTCTAAGTGCACTGCCTCTCAGGACCCCTCTGGCGTCCTCCATGTTAGGTATCCAGAACCACCATCCTGCTTCCCCTTGAAGAAATTCAGCACTAACTGCCTGAAAGGTGTTCTTTTTTTTTTTAATTTTAGTATTTATTTAAACCTGCACATACCAAATATAATCATTAATGAGATAGTTTTTTTTATTTCTGATGTTTCCAGCATTCTTTTTAAAAATTTTATTTTATTATGTTATGTTAATCACCATATAGTACATCATTAGTTTTTGATGTAGTGTTCCATGATTCGTTGTTTGCATATAACACCCAGTGCTCCATGCAGAATGTGCCCTCTTTAATACCCATCACCAGACTAACCCATCCTCCCATCCCCCTCCCCTCTAGAACCCTCAGTTTGTGTCTCAGAGTCCATAGTCTCTCATGGTTCTTCCCCCGCTCCGATTCCCCCCCTTTTTTCCTTCATTTTTCATTTTTCCCTTACCACTATCTTTTTTTTTTAACATATAATGTATTATTTGTTTCAGAAGTACAGATCCGTGATTCATCAGTCTTGCACAATTCACAGCGCTCACCATAGCACATACCCTTCCCCATGTCTATCACCCAGCCACCCCATCCCTCCCAACCCCCACCACTCCAGCAACCCTCAGTTTGTTTCCTGAGATGAAGAATTCCTCATATCAGTGAGGTCATATGATACATGTCTTTCTCTGATTGACTTATTTTGCTTAGCATAATACCCTCTAGTTCCATCCACGTCATTGCAAATGGCAAGATTTCGTTTGTGTTTTTTTATGGCTGCATAATATTCCATTGTATATATATATACCACATCTTCTTTATGCATTCATCTGTTGATGGACATCTTGGCTCTTTCCATAGTTTAGCTATTGTGGATATTGCTGCTATAAACACTGGGGTGCAGGTGCCCCTTTGGATCACTACATTTGTATCTTTGGGGTAAATACCCAGTAGTGCAATTGCTGGGTCATACGGTAGCTCTATTTTCAACTGTTTGAGGAACCTCCATACTGTTTTGCAGAGTGGCTGCACCAGCTTGCATTCCCACCAACAGTGTAGGAGGGTTCCTCTTTCTCCGCATCCCTGCCAACATCTGTCGTTTCCTGACTTGTTAATTTTAGCCATTCTGACGGGTGTGAGGTGGTATCTCATGGAGGTTTTGATTTGGATTTCCCTGATGCCAAGCGGTGTTGAACACTTTTTCATGTGTCTGTTGGCCATTTGGATGTCTTCTTTGGAAAAATGTCTGTTCATGTCTTCCACCCATTTCTTGATTGGATTATTTGTTCTTTGGGTGTTGAGTTTGATAAGTTCTTTATAGATTTTGGATTCTATGAAAGGTGTTCTTTTTAAATCCTCAAATGCACACTCTGATGATAACTCAGCGGGGTGAGTCAGAACCTCCCCTCAAAAGCACCTGAGAAGGACGGAAACCTGCAAATACACATTGGGGCTAAGGAGACCCATGGGATCTCCACTCTCTACGTTGTACCTGACTTTTCCTGACCACACTTCTGTATTAAGGATCCCTGGAGATGAGTAAAGTCAAGGAGGACATGAGGCTCCTTTGGTATTTGGGATTTAAAAAGAGAGAGAGAGAAGTATAGATATGAAGAGAGTAGAATTCTTGAACTCTTCCAAGTGTTTGGGTTTCTCTATCCATGGGCACAGCATGACTAACATACCTGGGGCATCACTTACTACGGTTCCGGTCTTTATGACTCTGACTCCTATAAATACACAACTGGCCTGAGATAAGGATTGACAAGGATTCCTAGATGTCTGATTAATCAAGGGCCTGGGAGGAGAAAATTGGAAGGTCACTGATTATGAAATCTGGACAAAGGACTGTGGATGTATAGAAGGAAGTGGACATTATGTCAGTGGAACTCAGTGTTTTGTCAAACTTGAACAGAGCATCCACCACAGGTAAGACACCAAACCAACAAGCTTATACCTCTGAGCAGATGAGCTGTCCTCAGTCCTTATCTCAGGTTCCATGTTATTGGCTCACAATGTTCATGAGTGATGCAGCCATGGTGACATGTATGGAGTTTATGCATATGCCCAATGGCGTGAGTCCACCACCACCATCTTCAATAGGGAAGAGCTAATTATTGTCACCTCTGGGTATCTGAGCTGCCACCAGCAGGGACTAATACCACCAACCACTTTTTCCTACTTTTGTACATCTCATCAGTTCCCCTGGAGAGGGTGTGATGCATCAGTCCTGGGATTAGTTGTGTTCCAGCTGCAGTAAGCCTTCCTGACCCAGTGAGGCTCAGCTGCTGTCACCATCCAAGAGTTCACAGAATTTTTGGTTTACCCATGAGAGTATTGGTTGTGACAAGAAATCTAGTTTGTCATGAAGATCGTGTAACAATGAACTCATGACTATGGCATCCATTAATCCTACCATATATGACATCACACAAAAGAGTCTGCTTGGGTATGAAATCCTGTAGACTTCAGAGACTCTCCTTCAGATGTGCTATGTATTTTGATATAGTGACCGTGAGTGCAAGAATGAATAGGTTTGGGGACACTTTCAGGCTCAGTCAGTAGACTATATGACTCTTGATCTCAGAGTTGTAGTTTAAGTCCCACAATGGGTGTGGACATTACTTAAAAACAAAAGAAATCTGTAAAAAAATAAATAAATAAATAGGATTTGAAACCAACTGCTGAAACTAGGAGCGAGGTCTCTACACAAAAGTGACCAGCTGGGGAAAAACAGAGTGACCTAATGCAACAGAACCACTTCCCTTACCAAGGGAGCCTGCCCACCTCTGGACTGTTACCTTAGAGACAGAGAAATCTTGTCATACTCAATCAACTGTATTTTGAGATTTCTGTGTAACAGCCAATTAGATTGTCCTCTGACTCTCCATGGTGTCTCCTTTCAGTTTTATGAGATCATTAATTTTTTACTATTTTGTTTTGAGCACAGCCATTTGGGATTCGAGCATCATGTAAGATTCCTCTACCTAGTTCAACACACTGAGGGACTTTGGCTTTCTCTCCTGACATCAAAGCAGAAATTCCAGATCACAAGGTGTGTCAATCGTGTGGGCTGACTATGGCCCTGCTGGTCTTCCAGCTCTCATTGCATTTCCTCCCAGTGCTTCCATAATCCCTTTCCATCATGATCATGCATTTATCAATATTCTAAAATAATTAAGTGTTATAAGTTCCATGATTTGTGGGCTCCAGTCTACTGGATTTCTATATACATTTTTCCACACACTATCAAAGCTACTGGAATTGACGTATTAGATTTAACTGTACTTGTGTTCATTACCTTGAGATAGGCAATCATCTGTAATACACTTTATTTTGTTATCTACAAACAAGTTTGGGTGTTTTGCGAATTCAATCACTCTTACTTGTATCATATGTGTAATGACAATGCATGACCAATTTCTAGGTCAAGTGTCACTCTGAAACATTCTTTTGAATGGAATCTAGTCAATATATAAATTTTCTATACATTTCCAAAAGAACATCCTATTCAGGGTCATTTTCAGTTAATGACCATATCCTGTGAAAATAATGCATTTACTTATCGCTCAAAATCTATTTTTACAATAATAAAGCACCAAATTCATCACAACTCAAGCAGTGTTTGGGTTCTATATACTTAACATCCTTACCATTTTGGAGAAAAAGAAAAACCTCATATATTTAGGATTTTCCTGTGATATACAAAGGTAACTTTTGTCTCTATCATTACTTAGCTGTTTACTTTCAAAACCACTTTTGAAATTTCAGGAACCCCTTGTCACTCAGGAAAATGTATTTGAGGGAAATCAAAGACACTTGGCATTGGAATCTTATAATAACCAAAAATTTGTAAGTGTTTCTTTTGATTTATCAGATTTAAAAAAATTTTTTTAAAGATTTTTTTTATTTATTCATGAGAGACGGAGAGAGAGAGAGAGAAGCAGAGGGAGAAGCAGGCTCCCTGCTCAGCAGGGAGCCCGATGCGGGACTCGATCTCAGGACCCTGGAGTCATGACCTGAGCTGAAGGCAGACGCTTAACCATCTGAGCCACCCAGGTACCCTATCAGATTTAAAAAATTTTTTACGGATTTTTCTCACCCATACTCTCCCTGAGGACAGTTGTGTAGATCACTCTCTTGAACATGTTAATGGAAAGGATAGTGAAGTAGTAGAGAAGTAGAAAAAGGAAAAGTGAGAAAATACCACTACTACCAATCTTGGCAAATTTGATCTTGTGGAAGATATAGCCCACACTGTTCATTCCAATAAGTATTCAGTTTCTACCACAGATCTATGTCACTTGTCTGGGTACTAGAGTGACTACATTTACTTGAGAAACAAAGGCACAGCCAGAAGATTAGGTGGAGGAACCCTCGTTTGCTCTTCCTTTCACCTGACATGACAGGAGCCCCTAGATTCCCCTGCTGCTTCTGCCATGCCAGGCCGGGCAGCTGTCGGGGCCTTAACATGTGGAGCCTGACGCCCAGCTGCAAGCTGCGCCCCCGGGTCCTCCAACTCCTTCCTCTGACACAGACTCAGAGGCTCTCCTGTGATTCCCCAGAGAAGCCACTCCCTCGGGCAGCTGGACGCCCCAGGCAGGGAGGTTTGTGTGCGGGCATGAACCACTGTGCGAAGAGACTGTAGATACTGCCCGCAGTAATACACTCCCACATCGTCAGCCTCCACCCTGCTGATTCTCAGGGTGAAATCCGTCCCTGACCCGCTGCCACTGAACCTGTCTGGGACCCCAGTGTAACGGTTGGAAACCAGGTAGATCAGGCCCTGTGGAGACTGGCCTGGCTTCTGCCGGAACCAATACAAACACGTGTTTCCATTACTATGTAGGAGGCTCTGACTGGCCCTGCAGGAGATGGAGACCGGCTCTCCAGGGGTGATGGGCAGGGAGAGTGGGGTCTGTGTCATCACGATTTCCCCACTGGATCCTAGGTAAGGAGAGAGAAGTGCCATGATCGTTACAAATATATTTAGCTACTTTCATTGTTTCCATTTGGTTATTTAACCAAAATACTGCTTTTTACTCTCATTATTTGAGATTTCAAACATGCTGCAAAAATGCACATTCAATAATGAGCCTGAGATCCGTGAAGTAGAGAGAGGCCTCTGAACATTGCCCACCCCATCCCCACCTTCTCTGTCACAGTCCTCACTAGAGCACAGGTCCTTGTTCCTTCTGGAATCTTCCTCACCTCCCACATCTACACATCACCTGCCCCACCCTGGAGGTCAAGTCACACACCTCCTACAGGCACACACAATACATGTGCAGAGCAGAGGAGTCCCCACAGCTCACCCCCCACCCCCACTAATTCTCTTTCTTCTCCACCCTCTGTCCTTACCAGGGAACCAAAGCATTAGCAGCCCAAGGAGCTGAGCAGGGAACCTCATTTTGAGAAGCTGAACTGAGGAGTCCTGGTAAGTCAAAGCAAGATTCAAGCTGGCCTTTTATCTCAGACTTGCAAGGGCAGGACCTCCCTAGGGGACACTATGCAAATCCCCTGCTGGGTGCAGCAGTGTGGAAGGGGCAGGGGGGAGGTGGGAGGGGCCTACCTTTGAGCAGATTGAAATAAAAGGTCTTTGGGACCTTTGTGTTTGAGAGAAAACCAATAAAGTCAAGTCCATACTACCTGCAGCAGTGGGAAGAGCAATCCCACTGTGAAAGTGTGGATCACAGCAAGCACCCAGTGCTTATGGTTCCTTCACTCTGAGCAAGCATCAGGGAGCGGATCACACATGTGAGTCCGGGGTCCATCTCTGGAAGGTGAATGCCATGTTCCTCACACTCTTCCACTTATTTGAGTTGGTTCCAGCAGAAGCCAGGCCAGTCTCCACAGGGCCTGATCTATAAAGTTTCCAACCCTTACTCTGGGGTCCCAGATAGGTTCAGACAATGGGACCTATCATTGACAAATTCCTGGGCTTTTGTTTAAATACAGTCACTATGGAATAGGGTGCTGGGTAAGAGCTGCTCTGGGGTGTTGGTCTACCTCACCAGCCTTTATCAAATAGTGAAATAACCTGATTTTACTTCTCATGTCAGCCAGATGCAGGTCATGTGGAATTGAACAGCTCCTGAAAAATGGTACTCCTGTCAAGTTGCTTTTCTCTTACAAGTCAAATTCGGGAGCAAATGAAAAAATAGATTTTGCCATCTGATTATATGTTGAGTAGTCATCCCAAAGTCAGATTTAATTGGCCAAGAACACAAATTAACAAGGACAGTATAATATGTAAGATTCTTCAAGACTGTTTGGCCTGAATGTCTTCTTCGGAAAATCCTTAAGAATAACATTTTCAAATAATGCTGAGAACGTCATTTGACAAGGATTTTGTTGAGCTTTCGACCCTGAACTCTGGGGCAAGAATCCTGGTCACTGAGAGAAGCTGTGGTGTCAGGTGGATGTGGTATACATATGTCCTGTATCTCACTAGTGACAGTATGCTTCACCCCTTCATTCTGCTACATTAGTTTAGGTTTTTGGTTTTCTTGGCCTGGTCCTTCCTTACGATTGTAAGGAGAGTGACTCTAGGTCTCCCTTCTGGCTTCTAATGGCACCTGTACAAATAGGTGTTTCTATTAGCAGGTAGCAGTCTGTGTCCTGACAATTCCAACCCTCCTAATTAAATACACCAATGAAAGTTGTCAGAAAATTAAGTAGTGAAAGAAAGAAAGAAAGAAAGAAAGAAAGAAAGAAAGAAAGAAAGAAAGAAAGAAAGAAAGAAAGAAAGAAAGAAAGAAAGAAAGGAAGGAAGGAAGGAAGGAAGAAAGAGGAAGAAAGAGACTCTATAAATTGTAAAGCTAGTTTTGTAGGACTATTTTCAAATGTACTAAGGATGGTTTCTATACAGTATTAGTGGTTGAATTATGTCCCACCAAAATTATGTTAACTTTTAGTCCCCAGTACTTCAGAATGTGACATTATTTTAAAGAGTCATTAGAGATACATATAGTTAATTTTGATGTGGTCATATTGTGGTGGGCCCTTCATAAATATGATATCAGAAATGGAGAAAGGACACACATTCCTAATTCTAAGGAAGAATTTCTGTCTCTTTGTTTAAAGTGTACTGAGGCCTGGAGAACAAAACTGACCAGCAAGCTACCTGAGTCACTTCACAGCACCGAGAAATAAGACTTTGTATGGGTTGAAAGAACAAGGAACCCCAGTTGAGCATCAGTCTTTGGGAATCTCCAACCTTGACCATCAACCACTGAATGAAGAGGGACTTGGCAGGTGGGTCTCATTGTACTTTTTTTTTTTTTAAGATTTTATTTATTTGACAGAGAGAGACATAGTGAGAGAGGGAACACAAGCAGGGGCAGAGGGAGAGGGAAAACCAGACTCACCGCTGAGCAAGGAGCCCAATGTGGGACTCGATCCCAGGACCCTGGGATCATGACCTGAGCCGAAGGCAGACGCTTCACGACTGAGCCACCCAGGCGCCCCAGGTCTCATTGTACTTTGTGTCTGTTGTCAGATGCTGTTGGTTTGAGCTCCATAAAGCTGGAAGCCAGTGTGTGACTGTGTGACTGGGAAGACTGTCTCCTTGGGGTCTGAGTCTGTTATCCTGCAGTCCCTTTATGGGGCATGGAGACTCTGCTACTCTTGCCCATTCCGTGCACTGTGTTCTCTAGACTTTGTCAACCCAAACAGCCAGACCCACACTGCTTCGGATGAGATTAGAGACACGGAGACCTGGGCACCTCCTGCATCCAAAGGGAGGCTCTTCTCTCTGATTAAAGGGGAGTTTGTTTGTCCTTGAGTGAGATCACCCCGCCCGGCAGGGGAGCTCCCCCCGCTGCAGGTGGGCTGGAGTGGATTGCTGAGCCCTGAGTCACCTGTGACTGAAGCTGGTTGCCTTGGACCAATAACTGCAAATTGTCACCCAAAAAGGTAAAATCTGTGGCGAAGCATTCTGGTTACAGGGAGCTCAGGGAAGGCTCTGTGCATGTGTTTACCATATATGTTCTTTCAAAACACTGAGAGAAACAGTTATGTTGACATGCCCGACTTTTCTGTATCCTCAAAACCGTATTATCCATCTGCCTTATAGGAGTTTAGTTTTTTGGAATAAATACAAAAATTCTTTAGAAATACGCCACTGATTCATAAGGATAAGTGGAGAAATAGTGTGCTGGGGATGAAGGCTTTTTGTCTATAAATGTTAAACTGTCTGCTAATCCCAGCTCACCTGTAGACTAGCTGAACAGAGTAAGACAATCTAAACCTGCTTCTTCCCCAAACTATCACCACCCATGGGCAGCTGCACCACCCAGAGGAAGGAGGTTTGTGTGCAGGGCTGGAGCACCGTGGGAGGATTTTGTAGAGTTTGTTGGCAGTAATAAACTCTAGCATCCTCAGCCTCCACCCTGCTGATTCTCAGGGTGAAATCTGTCTCTGACCCGCTGCCACTGAACCTGTCTGAGACCCAGGAGTAACGGTTGGAAACCCTATAGATCAGGCCCTGTGGAGACTGGCCTGGCTTCTGCAGGTACCAATTTATTTTTTTTAATTTTTTAATTTTTTTAAGATTTTATTTATTTTATTCATGAGAGAGAGAGAGAGAGAGAGAGGCAGAGGGAG
This sequence comes from Callorhinus ursinus, assembly GCF_003265705.2. NCBI lineage: Eukaryota > Metazoa > Chordata > Mammalia > Carnivora > Otariidae > Callorhinus > Callorhinus ursinus. Next base: position 38,540,548 of record NW_027397072.1, on the reverse strand, counting down.
AAGCAGGCTCCCAAGGAGCAGGGAGCCCGATGCGGGACTCGATCCCAGGACTCTGGGATCATGACCTGAGCCAAAGGCAGACGTTTAACCATCTGAGCCACCCAGGCGCCCCTGCAGGTACCAATTTATATAGGTGTTTCCATTACTGTGTAGGAGGCTCTGACTGGCCCTGCAGGAGATGGAGACCGGCTCTCCAGGGGTGACGGGCAGGGAGAGTGGGGTCTGTGTCATCACGATTTCCCCACTGGATCCTAAAGTAAGGAGAGACAAATGCAAGGGTACATACAAACTTTATGAGCCATTTTCAGAATTTTTCTCTTGTTATTTATTTCAGGTTAAATCATTTAAAAATGTTGATTTCTACCCTAGAATATCCAATTTCAAAAAAGAACCCAAGATTTGCAGCATACAAAGGGGTGTCTAGAAGTCACCTACACCATCCCACTCTTTCTGTGTCACAGTCTTCATCAGAGCACAGATCCTTCCTTGCTCCTTCTGGAATTTTCCTCAGTCTCATGATCTAAACATGCCCCATCCTAGAGAGCAAGATGTATGCATCTAACATTGGACAAATATACATCATAAGCAGTTGCGTCCCCAGAGCTCCCCTTCCCCACCCCCTCCCTATTCCTTTCTCATCTCCCCTCCATCCTTACCAGTGATCCGGAGCATCAGCAGCCCCAGGAACTGAGAAAGGAAAGTCATTTTGGGAGGTTGAACTGATGAGTCCTGGGATAAGTCAAAGCAAAATGAAAGCTGACCTTTTAATCTCAGACTTGCAAGGGAAGGGCCTCCCTAGGGAACAACATGCAAATTCCTTGTGTGGAGAGAACCAGTGGAAGGGGTTGGGGAGGCTCTCCTGTGAACAAAGTAAGATCAAATGTCTCTGCATTTGAAGGAAAACCAATAGAGATAAAATCGATGGTGCTCAAAGGGTAGAGGCACACAATTACATGTCCCCTTCTATTTCCTCTACCAGTTTTATGGGTTTTCAGAACTTTCCTAGTCATTTTACATTTTAGTGGGGTTGGGTTGCCACAAATATTTGGTGATTTTTGTTTTTTTCTTATGTTTGTTTAAAAGGCTCTGGGTTTTGTCCTTTTTCATTTTGATTGAGATAAAATACATACAGAATAAAGAGCAAACATTTTCAGAGCACAAGTGAACAGTGACAAGTGGTCACCATTGTGATGAAAATACCGAGTATTTCAAATTCTCCAGAAGCCACGTGCACTTTTCTGGCCATAACTACTCCCAACCACGCTAACTGTCCTTCCTACTTCCTTTGTAGTCATTTGGGTTTTCCTGCCCTTGAATTTTCATATAAATTGAAGAAATTCTTCTGTTTCTAGCTTGCTGCCAGTCTCTTTACTTCCGAAGACTGCCTTTACTTAATTTTTTCCGATGTTGGTTCTGTTTCAAGCTGCTGTGTCATAAAGGATTTTGTGAAAGGAATTAACTTCACCCTACATGAAAAGGGATCCTGAGATGGCCATTTTCCACACAATGGAGTGGATGTTATGCTGTGTTTCTTTTCCAATAAACAGTGAGGAGCCATTGGAGATGGAAATGCAATGAAATGGATAGTGGAAAGAAAAACCTTGATGAACTCCTTGAGGAGTGTAGCCTCCGTGTGAGAGGTAAAATAACGAAGCCTCTGAACAAAGCCCAGGAGGGTAATTTCAGACTCTAAGGTAAGGCAAGTATCTGTTACGTGGAGCACACATATACACACACAAAATTAAGAGAGGAAAAAAGTGGATAAATTAGACCCCATTGAGATTAGAAGCTTATTTTCTTCATCAAGAAAGTTAATAGACATAACAAAAGATAAGCCCTCTCTCTCACCCCCCGTATCTCTCTATCTCTCTCTCATCTCTCTGTATCTGTTTTGAACAGATATTTCCCAAGACATCCAAATAGCCAATGAAAAACATATGAGAAGTTACTCAACATCGTTACTCATCAAGGAAATCTACATTTTCACCACAATACCACCTCAAGATCTACCAATATGATTATAATAAAAAGTGTGACAGCACCAAGTATTGCCAGGATTTGCAGCCACTGGAACTTGCACTCACAGTTGCTGGAGCAGAAATAGAAAGGGGCAGTGTTTCCTGAAGCCAAACCTGCGCGATTCAGCCCTTGCATTCTGAGGAATGTACCCAAGGGAAGAGAGTGTGAAAGTCCACAAAAGACATTGCAAAAATGTTCCTAAAGTCTTTATCAACAAGAGTCTCCAATCTGGAAGAACTCATAGATTGAAAAATGAACTGTGATAGATTCATATACTAGAGAACTTTTCTGCGGTAAAAAGGAATAAATTATGACCACACCAACAACACAAGTGAAGTTCAAAAAAACATGTTGTCAAAGGAAGCTGAAAAGTACATACTGTATGATGTCATTTATGTGAAGTTTAAGACCAGGAATGGAGCCCTGGTGGCCGCTGGTACTGGGGGAGGATGGGGTGTGGAAGTTACTGCAAGGAGAGTAAGGAAGCCTTTGGGATGTTGGAGGCAGCAACTCTCTGGAGTGAGTAGCAGTTAGAGGAGGCTATGTGTATGTGTATATTCATTTAGGCGTGTATTTAAATTCACCTTATATACAGGAAATTCACTTTGCTGCATTTAATATTATCTACTTTTTAAATGAATGAGTTAATTAATGAATAGCACTTACGGAGTCCGAAAATCAGATTTTTGCCCCCCATCTTCTTCCCTAAAGCACTGGTGTCTTGAGTAACCTGAGCTCTGAGAACCTCTGATTTCTTATCTCTAGAGGATGATGTGTGACTATTTGCTCTGGATGCGTAAGGCCTTGGTGCAGCATATTGGACACAGGGCACATCTCCAAGACTTCAACAAATGGCAACTGGCAGAGTAATTAGAGTAATTACTATCGCTGTTGACTGTCATCACTAGTATTATTGTTATTATTACTATTATTATTAATAGTATTAGTAGGAATATTTTCTTGGATATGGGCTCCTTTTTCTGCCTAGTTCTCTGTCTTAAAACAAAACAAAAAAACCTCAAAGAGTGTTTCTCAGAAAAAGGATTTGCAGGCCTGAGCTAGAAACCTCCTTGAGAGAATTCACTGAAGGTTTGGTTGTTTTATGTTGTTCAAAAAGGAAGCTTTCGAAGGACAAGGTCCCTTGCAGGTCATGACCCTTGAGCCCTGCAAGCCCTTCCCCAAAGCAGCCCCTGCCCCGACGAACAGACCACAGAGCAGAGCGCAGGTGCTGGAACGCCCGCCGCACCCCTCCCCACCCCCCACAGCCCGGGGGACAGTTTATGCTCAGGGCTGTGGCACCGTGGGAGGAACTGTATAATCCTGCTGGCAGTAATAACTGGCAGCATCCCCAGCCTCTGCTGTGCTGATTTTGAGGATGAATTCTGTGAGACTGAATCACAGAGAACTGATCTGGGACACCAGACATTAGGTTATCAGCATCATAGATGAGAAGCTTAGGAGCCTGGCCTGGTTTCTGCTGATACCAGCTCAAGTAATCGCTGATGCTCTCGTTGGCCCTACAGGTGATGGACACGCTCTCTCTCAGGGACGCAGAGAGGAAGGCCGGAGACCGGGTCAGCCCAGAGCTCCCGCTAGCGGCTGGGAAGGGAGCAAAACACAAAGTCACCATTGTCTACCAGGTCCCACTCCACTTTCCTCCCAGAAGATTCTGGCGGCCCTGATCCCCTAACCTGAGAGCACCTGGGTCTCCGAGGGGAGGGGAGACCCCGGGTCAGGGATCCACAGAGCCCTGGGGCGATCCCACAGTCAGGAGGAGAGGACCCCCCAACCCCATCTCGGGGATGTCCCCTGCACTCCCCTCCTCGCCTGGGAGGCAGGCCAACAGAAGGCAGAGGAGCTGGGTCAGGACACCCATGTTCCATCCAAGGCTCTGCCTGAGGCTCTTGTTTGCCCCAGATGTCTGAGCAGCCTATTCATGAGGATTCTGAAGAGCAGAAATGGGCTCTGGGGGAAACACGCAAATCACCGAGGGGTTGGGCGGGTCTGGCTGCAGCTGCAGAACCAGTGCCTCCTGGGGAATCACACAAACCCAGGATTCACGTCCAGTCCCAGAGGAGCTTCTGCCAGGTGTTTGTCAGAAAAAAAAACTCTCTCTGGGGCGCCTGGGTGGTCAGTCGGTTAAGTGTCTGACTCTTGATTTCAGCTCAGGTCATGATCTCAGGGTCCTGGGATGGAGCCCTGTCTCAGGTTCCAAGCCCAGTGGGAAGTTTGCTTGAGGATTCTCTCCTTCTCTCTCTGCTCCACACCCATTTCCACTCACTCTCTCTCTCTAAAATAAATAAATATTTAAAAAAAAAAAGAAAAGAAAAAATCACCTCTAATTTTTCTGATCTCTATATATCCTCATGGCTCCAAATTTTGTACATCTTCTCAAAACAAGAAAATAATAGATCTGGGATGACCCTCCAAGACTTAAATTTTTGTATGAACATAAACTTTTCCCTATAGAATTCATGAGCTCTCATCTTCTAGGGATGGGTGTGAAATATCAGTTCTATATTGATATGTTACTTGGACTAAATAATGATGAATCATGGACAAAAAGATGAGAGAGTATATCCTGGGATCAAATCCATGCACTGCCTCTTCAGGCACTATGCAGTAGAGAAGGCTTATACATTGTTAGAGGCTATTTCCATGGTCAATATTATTCTTTATTTTGGAGGTTAATGTCATCTGGGTATTAACTTTCTCTGCTTTCTATTTTTACTGTTTCTCATTCTTCTCATCAGTTTTTGCTGATTATATTTCATGCCTTAGAGTAACTATAAGTTCTCTTTTGTCTGACACAGTCCCAATGTGATCTTTAACATTTAATAGCACCCCCTTTTTGCTCTCACAAATAACCCAGTTTGGGTGAAAACTTATATGACAGCCCTCTATTCTGATCTTTTTTATTCCTAGTTTACTAAGACATTTCTTAACTAAAAATTAGTAATGAATTGTTAAATTTTATCAAATATATTTATAACTATTATCAGCATGATCAAACACATGTATTTATATATTTTTAAAATATATATTTATAGTTACATCACCATATATACATATATAATAGTCCCAGAACATGAATACATGTATATTTAAGTATGTGCCACCTTAAAAAATATATATGCACCTATATGTATATTCTATATATATATGCATATTTTTCTATAAATAAGGTAATTTTAACTTTTTCTTCAAATATTATTTTGTCTTTGTTTCTTCTTAATATCTTTATGAACAGATTGCTAAATATTCATATTGAGGTCAATTTTAATAAAATGCATCTAAGTAAGTGTGTAGGTGTATAAATATTGTATTTGTCAGCTTTTGCATGATGATTAGTAATAAACCACTCACAACCAAGTGGCACACAATACTAAGCATTAACTTTAACATCCACAGATGTTCATGTTAACGATGGTTTGGCTGATCCAGGCAAGGCTCAGCCAGGTGGTTGTGTTACATGCCACTGAGATGCTGTCTAGCTTGTGGATAGTGTTTCATCTGGAACCAAGATGCAAGGGCAGTGACTACGCATTTTTCTTTCTTTCGTTTTTATTTTTTAAGTAATCTCTACACCCAGTGTGGGGCTTAGAACTCACAACTCCCAGATCAAGTCGCATGCTCTACCAACTGAGCCAGACAGGCACCCCTGCTCTGGGCAAAATATTCTAATGGCAAGTTTCAGAAGTGAGCAAAATCCCCAAACCAAGCTGCACAAGGGAATTTAAGTCCAATGATCTCCAACACAGGTGAACAAAATTTATATTCTTTTGCCTTTGTAATTCCTCAAGTTTCTAAAAACCTTTAATCTATTAAATTTTCAAAGTATTCCTCAAAAAGTTAAAAATAGAACCCTACTACCCGGTTAATCGCCCTACTAGGTATTTACCCAAAAAATACAAAAATGGTAATTCAAAGGCATACATGTACCTCTATATTTATAGCAGTATTGTTTACAATAGCCAACTTTTGGAAGCAGCCCGAGTGTCCATTGATAGATGAATGGATAAAGAAGATGTGGAATATTATCAGCCATAAAAAAGAATGGGGGCACCTGGGTGGCTCAGTCTGCCTTCGGCTCAGGTCATGATCCTAGGGTCTTGGGATCGAGCCCCGCATCGGACTCCCTGCTCCGTGGGAGGCTTGCTTCTCCCTCTCCCACTCCCCCTGCTTGTGTTCCCTCTTTCACTATATCTCTCTCTGTCAAATAAATAAAATCTTGAAAAATAAATAAAAAAATAAAAAAGAATGAAATCTTGCCATTTGCAATGACATGGTTGAAGATAAAGAGTATAATGCTAAGTGAAATAAGTCAGTCAGAGGAAGACAAATACCATATGATTTCACTCACATGTGGAATTTAAGAAACAAAACAAATAAGCAAAGAAAAAAAAGGAAAAGAGGGAGAGAGAGACAAACCAAGAAACAGACTCTTAACTATAGAGAACAAACTGATGGTTACCAGGGGCGTGGGGGGTGGGGGTGGGTGGGTGAACTAGGTGATGGGATTAAGGAGTGTGTTTGTTGGGGTGAGCACAGGGTGATGTATGGAATTGTTGAATCTCTATATTGTACACCGGAAACTAATACGACACTGTACGCTAACTATACTGGAAATAAAATAAGTATAAAATAAAATTAAGTTAAATTAAATAAAAACAAAGTATTTGATCATGTCATTGGCAGATAAGTGTTTTTAGATTATACCATTGTAAAAGTGTTTTCAAATCTAGTTTTGTGTTAACTCAAAATAAAGCTGAATGTGGTTTCAACATACAGCTTTAATAGAAATGGTCTTAAATGGCTTCATTGGAAAAAAAATCTTTTTAGCTGAAGTAAACATTCTCTAAACCTGGTAACTTGTTAAGGTGCAGATTCCCATCTCAAGGTCTAAGGTGACCCGCAATTTTGTGTTTATAAGAAGTTTGCAGTGATGTAGATGATGCTGCAGGCCGCTGGGAAAATGTTGAGGGAAAAGAATGGTATATTCATGTTTAGTGTTTTTGTGTGTGTCAAAAATGTTTTTCATCTATTTGTTAAATGATTGCTATATTTTTAATGTAATTTCCTCATTTTCTGTTTACCATATAACTCAATAAAGTTTCAGGCTGTGATCCCAGACCTGCTGATAATACTTGGAAGCACATTCAAGCGTCTTCTGGGTCCATCCTCCAGCCAGCAGAGCTCCGAGAGCCGGCCACCCATCATTGTCATCCCTTCTGGAAGCACATCTCCCCCTCGTTTTCTCTATAGCTTCCCTTCGAGGTGCTCAACGAGGCAGCCTCACTGGAATTTGGAGGTCAGAAGGGGAGGATTTGATCCTACCTATCAGCAGCTGCAGGCAGAGTGGACGAGGTGAGGCCCCGAGGATCACCAGGTGAGGGGCTTCAGAGGCTGCAGCATCAGCACCTCACCCCTCGCCTTCCCAGACAGGCCTGAGAACCACATGGTTAGGCAGCCTGTACCTTCGGTGGCGACATGCTCTGGCTTCTGGGGGAGCACCAGGGAATCACCCATTTCTAGCCTCTGCTCTCCTTCTTATCACACTCCCTAGACTTTGAAAGGTTTTGAAAGGTTATTGTTCAGAGTCAAACTCTATGAATTTGAAACATTCCTGCTTGGAATACCTAGAGTGGCTTCTCTTTTGCTGTACGAAGCCTGGCTGATGCCATACCCCACACTCCTCAGGTGTAATCATCTGGGGGAAAGGGAGTCAGTCAGGGGGCCGAGGAGCCTCCCTGCCCCTCTCCCAAAGCTCCCAGTGACCTCCAAAGTGGGGCTGCCTCTGTGAAACTCTCTGAGCAGATGTGGGCACCAGGGGAGCAGCGAGGGCAGCCCAGCGCCTCACGTCTGCTTCCCTGGGGGTTTATGTTCTGACCTGTAACACTGTGGGCGGGTTGCTGTTATACTGTTGGCAGTAATAGGTCCCAGCATCTTCAGGCTCCAGACTGCTGATGGAGAGGGTGAAATCTGTCCCAGACCCACTGCCGCTGAACCGCGACGGGACCCCAGTTTGCAACTTGGATGCTTCGTAGATCAGGGGCTTAGGAACTTTCCCTGGTTTCTGCTGATACCAGGCTAACCACCTGTTAAGTGTTCTGACTGGCCCGGCAAGTGATGGTGACTCTGTCTCCCAGAGATGCCGACAGCGAGGATGGGGACTGGGTCATCTGGATTTCAGAACTGGCTCCTGGGATTGGAAACATAGAAACAAATATCCACACTATGAATCATGTTATAAGAGGCCTTCGCTGGGGGACCACACTGGCTGAGTAAATTCCCAGGGTTCTCCTTCCTTACCTGGGAGCCAGATCAGTAGGAGGCCCAGGAGCTGAGTGGGAGCCTTCACGCCCATGCTGTGTCCTGACTGGGACTGCGTCCTGCCCAGGGTGTGACTAGCCTGTTAATTAGTGTTCAGGGAAGTGGGTTGTGCTCCAGTGATATGCAAATCAGCAGGGAATGGAACATAACTGGGCACAGCCGCAGGGTTGAGTTATCGCAATAATGGTACAGATGCAATAACCCTTCTGCTCTGGGTAGCATAGACGTTGTCACAATGTTTATTCTTCCAATCCATGAGCATGGAATGTTTTCTCACTTCTTTGTGTCTTCCTCAATTTCTTTCATAAGTGCTCTGTAGTTTCTAGAGTACAGATCCTTTGCCTCTTTGGCTAGGTTTATTCCTAGGTATCTTACGGTTTTGGTGCAATTGTAAATGGGATCGACTCCTTAGTTTCTCTCTCTTCTTTCTCACTGTTAGTGTATAGAAACGCAATTGATTTCTGTACATTGATTTTCTATCCTGCCACTTTGCATGAGTTCTAGCAGTTTTGGGGTAAAGTCTTTTGGGGTTTCCACGTAGAGTATCATGTCATCTGCAAAGACTGAGAGTTTAATTTCTTCTTTGCTGATTCATATGCCTTTTCTTTCTTTTTGTTGTCAGATTGTCCTAGCTGAGGCTACAATTTCTAGTACTATGTTGAACAGCAGTGGTGAGAGTGGACATCCCTGCTATGTTCCTGATCCTAGGGGAAAAACTGAAAGCTTGAGAATGATATTCGCTGTGGGCTTTTCATAGATGGCTTTTATGATATTGAGGTATGTTCCCTCGATCCCTACACTGTGAAGAATTTTAATCAGGAAAGGATGCTGTACTTTGTCAAATGCTTTTTCTGCATCAGTTGAGAAGATCATATGGTTCTTGTCCTTTGTTTTATTTCTTTAATGTATCACATTGATTGATTTGCGAATGTTAAATCATCCTTGCAGCCCAGGAACAAACCCCACTTGGTCCTGGTGAATAATCTTTTTAATGTACTGTTGGGTCCTATTGGCTAGTATTTTGGTGAGAAATTTTGCATTCATGTTCATCAGGGATATTGGCGGGTAATTCTCCTATTTGGTGGGATCTTTGTCTGGGTTTGGGATCATGGTAATCCGGGCCTCATAGAAAAAGTTTGGAAGTTCCCTTCCATTTCTATTTTTTGAAACTGCTTCAGAAGAATAGATATTAATTCTTCTTTAAATGTTCAGTAGAATTCCCCTGGGAAGCAATCCGGCCCTGGACTCTTGTGTGTTGGGAGATTTTTTATTATTACTACGTCAATTTCCTTGCTGGTTATGGGTTGGTGTTAGAAGTTTTATCACACTTAGGAAGCTGGAGCGCCTGGGTGGCTCAGTCGTTAAGTGTCTGCCTTTGGCTCAGGTCATGATCCCAGGGTCCTGGGATCGAGCCCCGCATCGGGCTCCCTGCTCGGCGGGAAGCCTGCTTCTCCCTCTCCCACTCCCCTTGCTTGTGTTCCCTCTCTCGCTGTGTCTCTTTCTGTCAAATAAATAAATAAAATCTTAAAAAAAAAAAGAAGTTTTGTCACACTTAGGAAGCTTTTCACTTGTGTTGCCTGGTCGGACAGAGCACTCAGAATGATGGAGGACACACGGCTTAGCTGGAGACAGGTTAGCAATGGCAGATACTCAATATCTGGGCACTTACTTACACATCATGACACCCACAGTTTTTTACTACTCTTCTACCTCATTGCATCTCTGGATGGTAGTGATGATAATTTCTTATGCCAAGAATAGCAGGAAATTATAGCAAAGAAAAATCTCTGTGGCCTCAATAATATTCACAAGCACCAAATAAGAGGAGTCTGTACAAGATCTTAGAGTATCTGGGATTGTATAATATCTGATGGATGCCGTCTTAGAGACACAGTAAGAAAAGTGTACCGTGAATCTTAAAGAGACCAAAAGAACTCTCTATTCACAGGACAGCAGACTGATTCTGTCCCGTAACCTCCAGGGAGAAACACCTCTGCAGGCAAATTTGTGCTGCTCTGGTTGAACCTGGTCACTGGGGGGTTATTGCATTTTAAAAAATGAAAAGAAAAAAAAAACCTAACACCAGCTTTGGCAGCCAGAGGTTGTTGCCTACATAAATATTTTTATTCTAGAAATCAAGAATTAATAGAATTCTAAGAACTTATCACAAGATAAATATTGATATAATCCTCTTCGCTTCTGTCAGGGCTGGGCTTTGCTGCTGGACGGACTTTTTACAATAAGAGCACCAGGTGCAGTGTCTCCCGGGAGTCCCAGGCCAGACCTGCACAAAGAGAACATGTTTGTCCATGAGGGCCACAGGACAGAATCAGAATGACAAAAGCCCAGAAATTCAAAGAAATTTTACAAGGTCCTTGCATTCGGTGATTATACATCTTTTAAGACAGAGAGTCTTCTTCTTCACTCCGATACCCTGATGTCCTTGGTGTGAGAAATTAGCAGCACAGGGGCGCCTGGGTGGCTCAGTCGGTTAAGTGTCTGCCTTCGGCTCAGGTCATGATCCCAGGGTCCTGGGCTCGAGTCCCGTGTCGGGCTCCCTGCTCCATGGAGAGCCTGCTTCTCCCTCTCCCTCTGCCTGCCGCTCTGCCTATCTGCACTCTCTATCTCTCTGTCAAATAAATTTTTAAAAAATCTTAAAAAAAATTATCAGCATAGAGAGAGAAACCCAGGATATTTACAGATTGTTCCTCTCAATATTCAAGTGTGTACTGATCAACACATGCATGTCAAGAACCTACTGAGGCTGGAGAAAAAACTGCACGAGAATATTACAGGGATAATTTGTCAGAGCTCACACAAGGCCAGAAAGAGTTATTGTGTGCACCAGTGAGAGTAGAAAACCTCGTGATTCACAGGGCATCCAGCTGAGGACTCAAAAAGCCTTTGCCTTGGGAGTGGGGCAAATTACCCCTGGACAAAATGCTATTCTGGTCCCAACTAACAGAGCTTAAAAGCAAGACGCAAGTTCATCAGACAGATTCAAGTGGCAAGATTTGATATTTCGAAAAGAAAGATTAGTAACTTTAGCTTTAGAAATTGTCTAAAGTGTAGTATTGTGAGAAAAACAGTACTTAAAAAAGCATGAACAGAGAGAGCATCAGTGAACTGTGTGACAACTTCAAGCAGTCTGTTACATGAATAATTGGAGTCTTGAGAAGAGAAAGTGAGGAAGTACAAGAAACATTTTGAAAAAAAAATTGGCTGATTTTTTTTTCAGTTTTAAGAAATCTTTATCAGGACTTGCACAATTAAAAATCCAGAGTCCACTTGAAACCATGTACTTGATGGTTGAATATAGAAGTGCAAGGCAGATCACACAGAACTTCCTCCATGGTCCTGGTGCAGTTGCAAAGAAGTTCTAGAAATTGAGTTGTCTGGGGAATGTCAGAAAAAAATTGTCTCCAAAATGAAAACACATTTTCAGGGGTGCCTGGCTGGCTCAATCAGAACAGCATGTGACTCTTGATCTTGGAGTTGTGAGTTCGAGGCCCATGTTGGGTGTAGAAGTTACTAAAATAATCAAATAAACTTAAAAAAAAACCCCACATTTTCAGTAACTGAGAAACAGACTCTACACCAGGAAGTCCTCTTTCGATTTGAAGCTAGTACGTATTCATTTATTTAGTTATCTGTAAGGTTGCCTGTTTTGAGTGAGACCCAGAGAAGACCAACACTCTGCAGTAAGGATAATCTGCAGAGGAATTGATGACCCAGCAGGGCAGTGATGCTTAAGGGGCTTATGGCGCATAGGGAGAGCGTTTGGAGGCTCCAGAAAGCTCCAAAAGGAGAAGTACAGTACGGACCTCTAGAGTATTGGGATAGTGCCATGATCTCTTTGAACAACTCTCTTTTTAAGATAGGGTCCTGGCTTGCTCTTAAGTCCTGGAGAGACTACATGTTTTATATAGATCCTGAAGTAGACATGTGATCTAACCTGTACGAATTGAGTGGTAACATCCAACAAGCCATAACATACCCATGCACAGCAGTATCCTATCATCAGGTAGAAATGGGGTATACAGGCTAGGCCTTGACATAGTTCCCAAGGCACACAGGTAAGTTGTTCAAACTCTCACGGCACCTGCGCTTGCTGAATTGCTCCCTTTCCTTCATCCTAATCCTATGGGGATTCATAAAAAATAATAACAATTCAGATCCAGTGTATGCAAGATATGCATAAATTGAAATCAGAAGTAGAGTTTTATAGGCTTAAAGACCACTTTAAGAATAGTCAGGGAAGAGCATGTAGGGAGAAATTCATCTAGTGGGCAGAACTCAGAATTGGGTTCTCCAGTCCACTTTACCTCTCATAGAGATAACTTGAATCAGAGTCTTCACTCACTCAGGGGCAGCAATTAACAGTGTGGTCACATGGTCAGAACACTGGATAAAACAAGACTGGGAGATTGATGAAAAGGAGCGCAAAAGTAGAGTTTTATGAATAGACCTCTGGCCTGGACACATACTGTAAGAGTATTTGTGTCCTACACAAATGTTCACCTCAACACACACCCTGCACAAGGAGCTCTCAATCATCAGGCAGAGTAAATGACCAACTCTGTGGATGTCAGGTAGCCTCTTATCCAGACACCCCAGTGCTTGTTCATTGAGCTCGGGCATAAAGTGGCCATGGTGGCAAGGATGGAGGCTATGCATGGACTCCACAACATGGACTTTCCCTAAACAAGACTTATCCAGCTTTTTGACTCTAGGTAACTGTCGAGCGAGACAAAGGAAGAGATCAATACTGATCCCTGAACTCTCACAATGGCTTCAGGGCCTGGGGCTTCTAGCTAATCACCTGGTGGCTATATCCCCTTGTCTTTCCCTTACTTTTTAAATAAGGTTTATTTGTAGTGATCAACCTGATAATTCGTTCTTTAAATTACCTAATATAAAAGTGATTGTGCCTGACCTGGAAAATAAATAAGCATCCCCTTCCGGGGAAGAAGGAGAACATGTCTTGAGTTTTACTGGAATCACGGCATCATATTAGCTAGATGCACGATGGCACTGGACTTTAGTTGGAAACATAAACACACATAAACAAGTGTTTTGGACATTGGAGGACAAGGGAGTGGAGCAAATTGCCTATATATCTGCTTAGCATCACTGCTTTGCCCTTCTACAGACTCATCTGCATCACTTCCCACAAACCCTTTCCCCTATGACTCTAGATCTTGTTTGGTTAATGGAAGGTGTTTGTGTAAGATCTAAAAATTGGAACAGCATGGGAAAAACTTACTCTCCAGTGGCATTATGGGCCAAAGTATATGCAGGTCACAGATGGGTTTCTTCTAATTCTTGAGGTTTATCATGGGTTCTGAGCTATCTCTGGGGACTCATCTTCTTTGGAGCTGCCACTGAAATTATTTGTAGCAGATTTTCCATGATTCAGGAATTTCTTGATTTGAGGAACTCTGGAAGTGGCTTCCTTGACCTTTACTCCTCAGACTCCCCAGTGTTCAACCCTATAATACCCTGGGCTAAGCCAACTTATTTGGAAATTCCATGAGGGCATCTGTTTTCCTGAGAAAAGCCCAACTCCATCTCTCTTTTAGTACAGATTTTGTATCTTTGAAATAAGTTCTCTTATTTAAAGTCTTAAGATGCCCATTAACTGCTTCCTTCATCCCATCGTTTTCCTCCTGATGATGGCAGGCATTCAAGGCACAAAGCATTTTTTCCTCATCCTAGTCCCATAGGAAAAAAGGAGTCCTTAACTCCCATGCTTTTCTGCTATTACTTGGAAATCCTTGTGTAAATTTATAATGTATAACATTCCTAATTTAAAAATAGAGTCTGTATGTTTAATAAACATAAAACATGCTTTTGGGTTTAATAGAAATTAACTGGCTCAAAAATTCACATAAAAATTAATTGATGCATCTAAGGGTACAATTTCTAATTACAAACTTAGCAAAATGGTACATGAAATTGGATACATAAATTATAAGATAACACAATTCAACTTGTTCTGAGAGGCTCTGAACATTCAAAATAATGTTATCAAAATAGAAGTACAAAGGGAAAAAAACCCCAAAAGAATGAAAAAATTACTAAGGAAGGAAGGAACCCACAAGCCCACCATCTTGTGCAGTAATTTCTCTTGAAGTGTGTTGATTATTATTTTATCAAGGAAAGAGTGAATCACCTTCACTATGAGCTCAGCAAACCTTTCTGCTCAGCAGCTGTTGAGACACCAAGCAGTCCCCTTGCCTAAGAAGAAATAGCTAGAACCACAAGGCCTCCCTGGGTGACAAGCTTGAGCGCAGTAGGTTTGTGTTCACAGATGTAAAGTTGTGAAAGCAAGTTATATATTTGACAAAATATCCAGTATCACAAAGCCTTTGAGTTGCTGTTTACACCCAGAATCTATGAATTTTACAGAACTAGGCTAGGGTTCCAGAACATTGGTTGATCACTTTGTAAACGAAAAACTTAGGAGCCTCTCCTCGTTTTTTGTGTTTTATAAACTAAAGTCACTGGCTGGCTGCTGATGGTGAGTTTGTCTCCTGGAGTCATGGACTCAGAGGCTGGGAACTTGGTCAGCACGATGTCACCTCTGGCCCCAGGGAGTAAACATGAGGCAAGTGTCCCCAGTGTTCTCCAGATTGAAGCCACCACATTCCCAGCAGAGTGAATTTGGCTCCTCATGCCCCAGTGTGGGTACAATGCTCTCTGCCTTGGCCCCTCCAGGATTCTTCCTCCCAGTGATTTCTCTGCCCATGGCCACATCCCTTTGCAGCTCCATCCGTCAGGCGGTAGAGGCTGTATGCTCCGCCCTTGATTCTGGGCTAGCCTGTGTCTTGCGCTGGTCAATAGAATGTGGCAGACAGGATGTTGTTCTAGCTCCAAGCCTAGGCTCAAGAGATCTTGCGTAATTCCTCCTTAGTTTCTTGGTCCCTACAACTTCCCTATGAACAAGGCCTGACAGGCCTGCTGGAAGATTAAAGACCATGTGGAAAAGAGTCCAGCTGCCAAAGATAAAGCTATTCAAGAGCAGCCTACAGCCAGCCAACCCTCAACAGTCCATAGAATTATGAGCCGAATAATAACTAAACATTCTCCAAAGCAGATGAAAAAGTCAACCCACAGATCCAAGGAAGCTCAACAACCCGCAAGCAGGATAAACACAGAAAATAACAGTTAGGCACATTGTAGTAAAACTGATGGAAACTGGTCATAGAAGAAAACCTTAAAAGAAACAAGATAGGAAAAAAAAAGTATCAGAGCACAAAAAAAAAAAAAAAAAAAAGGACTGCACACTTCATGCCTAGCTGACCACAGGACAACATCTTCAAGCACTGAAGGAAAAATATGTTAATTTAGAATTCTATTTCTAGTAAATATATCCTTCAGAAATAAAGGTGAAATAAACCATTTAAAGATGAAAAAGAAACAGATAATTTGTCACCATCAGACCTGCACCACAGAAACTCAAAGGAAAGTACTGGCAGAAGATAAATTTCACCAGATGGAGACACAAAAGAAATGAAGAGCACCAGAAATGGTAAATGATAGGTACATATAAAAGACTTGTCTTCTGATTTACAGTTTCCTGAAAGACAATTGACTAAAGCAATGTGAATAAGAATACATTGCGAGT
The DNA here is from genome assembly GCF_003265705.2 of Callorhinus ursinus. Taxonomy (NCBI): domain Eukaryota; kingdom Metazoa; phylum Chordata; class Mammalia; order Carnivora; family Otariidae; genus Callorhinus; species Callorhinus ursinus. The sequence goes on along the minus strand of NW_027397072.1, from coordinate 38,524,566 downwards.
TTTAAAATATATGTAAAAGTAAAATGCATGACAAAAATAGCACAACGATGGGCATGGGGTGATGACAGTACATAGTTATAAGGATCTCACTGTGTAAGTGAAGAGGGAGACTATTAACTTACAGGAGACTGGGATACCTGCCAATGCAAAGAGTAACCCATGGAACAAGGCTTCTCAGTGTGGGCACTGTTAACATTGTAGACGTGAAAATTCTTTGTTGTGGGGAGCTCGCCTCTGCATCCAGTGGCGTGACAGGGGATGCAGGTTGGGGAGAAGTATTCACAGTGGTCAGTGGATGGTGAAAATACAAGTTGCGTTATTATTAATTTATAAATTTCTACGGTCAGGTCAACCCTTTGGACCCTGCACCTGGGGGTGGAGGTCTCTAACTACCCCTTCCCTTGTTTAGACTAAGAGGAGTCCCGAGGCTCCCAGCCAACAACCAGCACCAGCTGGCAGACATGGGGTGAGACCAGCTTAGGTCTTTCAGCCCAGCTGACCTTCCAGCAGACTGCAGGTGCATGAGCAAGCCCCGGCAAACCAGCAGAGAAAACACCCAGCCAACCCACAGCATCGTGAGAAATAATGAGTTGTTGCTCTTTTAACCCTTTAAGTTTTGGGGTGCTCTGTTATGCTGTAATAGATAAGAGAACAGCAATACCTGAATCCATCTAAAGTTTCTGTCTAGATCGCTGCTTGGCTCTGTCCACCTCTGCATTTTCCTCTATGTAGATCTGGTTTAAATGGGAGACGGTAACTCTCCAACCTGCCCCTGCTGTACCAGGTCAGAAGACTTGGACTCTGAGAGTATGGAATCTAAAGTCTGGGTACATCACTCCTCTCATGCTGTAGCCTCCTGCAGGAAGCAGGTGTCTTTGTTCAACAACTGGCATCCACAGCCCAGAAGGGTATTTTTGTCTGAGGACCTGTCACTGGGAGAGGCCAGCGGAAGTGCTGCTGGCAGTAATACACCCCCGCGTCTTCAGCCTCTACTCCATGGATGGTGAGGGAGAAGTCAGAGCCAGAGCCGCTTCCCCGGAACCGGAATGGGGTTCCGGCCGCCCGGGCAGAAGCCCCAAAGATGAGCAGCCTGGGAGCCTCGTTGGGTTTCTGTTGGTACCAGGCCATGGAGGTACCTACCTCCTCGCTACTTCTACAGGTGATGGAGATGAAGCTGTCCTGAGATGCTGCTAGGGTCTCTGGGGTCTGAGTCAGGACGAGCCGCCCCCTGCAGCCTGCAAGGACACCCCATCCAGGCAACACAGTGTATTACGTCAGTCAAAGGCTTCGAGGAAATATCGTTCCTCAGAAGAACCATGCCATGCTTAAACTTGACAGAAACGAGAAGTCAAGAGCCCCCGGGCCTTCCCACCTTTGCCTGTGTCCAAGAATTCACATAGTTTTCTGTTGATGGGTCCTCGGGCCCAGGGTAAGCTATGAAACGTGACCCAACAGGGCACAGCTCCCCCCCCCCCACAAGAGGCCGATGGACGCATCCCTCCCTTATAGCCTAAACGGTCCCTGGTGAGCTTCCAAAGACAGGGTGGGCATGCGGTGGGAGCATGGACAGGGTCCTCCATGGTCCTCAGGTGGCCGAGGACAGGTTCAGGGCTGTTTGTGCCTCTGCCTCATTGTCAGCCTTGGGCTCTGTGCCCGGATTTCCTACTAAGCATTAAGTCAAAACCACACCACATATCCCACTCTAATTGCCCAAACCCCCTTTTGAGCATATGATCTCTGTGTCAAAGGCTAAAGGTCCAGTTCCCGATCAGCAGTGGGAAACATGCTTACCCTGAAAGCCCATCACCAGGAGACAGAGGAGCTGGGCCTGGAGGCTCATCTTGGAGTATCCCCTGAATCTGTTGCTTCTGCACCAAAGGGCAAGAAGGATGGGGCTGGGCAGGTAGATCGTGGTCAAGGCTGCTCTGGAATGAGGGCCCATGCCCAGGGTTAAACAAGCACGGGTCTCCATGGAGTCGATTTGCATGTCTGAAGGCCTGACAGAGCTCTTCTGTCCTGCCTCTCAGGCTGGCAGGCTCCCTCTGCCTGCAGCTGGAGGAGGTAGTAGAGGTGATGGAGGTGCCTCTGGTCCCACGGAAGCTGAGGTTGGATTGAGGGAGACCAGGGAGGCTGGCCTATTCACAGGGCTCCTCTCCAGAGATAGCCAGCTACCTGCAGAGTGATCACTCAGGGATCTATTGTTACAGAAATGGGGTCTTGTTCTGCTTTCTGCTCTAACTAGGTGCCAAGTTAACCATTGATTGAAGCCCAGACCAGACAGATAAAGCAAAATAGTCAAGCTACACTGCTTCATCACAGAGAATATATTTCTGAATATACACAACAACAGAGACTGGTACTTAAAATTAAAGTTAAGTTGGGGTTGAAGAAAATAGTTATTATGAGGAGCCGGATGCCCACAAAGAGAATTCTGGTACACATTGCTGACCCAACAATGCAGCACAATGTCTAGCCCATGTCTCAAGAGAAGGGATGGTGTTTCCTGCCTCTGGAGACCACAGCTGTGGCCTTTACCTTCACTCCTGTGTGTTGGAAGCTGGAGCAGCCCAAGGGTCTCAGGTTGGATCTTCTGCACACTTCTGCAGCCTTCCAAGGCAAGGTTATAACTCGAAGGTCCTGTGGACAGGACCCAGAGAGAACAATGGGGATGAAGTTTTGGGGGACCTCCTGGGATGTTGGGAAGATATTTTCAGTGTCCTCCTAACTGGCTCCATGGAGCATGCTTGTATGGTTCAACCTGGTCCCCTTCTTTTTGTCTGTCTATTTGTCATCAGCCTCCCTAAGGAAGACCCTGTCAGTTACAGGTCAACAGAACACAGGGAAAAGAGGTAGTAGGCAAGTCCCCAGGGGCAGCACACAGACCTGTGGTCACCTTGACTCTTCTGCTTCTAGAACCTACCAGTGTTCAGAGAACCTGAGTTCTGGGAAAACAAAAGGGTTGAACAATCCCGCTACTAGCATTTAGAATCCCCCAGGAATTTAAGGAGACATTTAGGAATAAGTTATTGTCTCCTCACTGGAAGTAAAGACTTTTATTGGCTCTATAAAAGAATCTTTCATGACCAAGGAAGAATCTACATGTTGAGGAGGGTTGAAATACAAATGAGGAGCCCGATGTGGTTAGAGATGAAGATGAGGCTGTGTGGTCACTGGATGCCCCCCTGCTTTCTAGATGGCAGCCCTGTGTAGGTGCCAAAGACTCAGAATGGAGAGGGACATCAGCAAACTGCCCACAGAGAGAGTATGCACCTTCCTCTCCTGCAGACCTGCTAGTAGGCAGCAGGAGATCAGCTCTAGACTTAGCACTGCTAATCTGGGCTGGTGGGACCAGGGCGTGGGTGTTGTGTTGTGTGTGATAGAACCAAGCTTACTGCTCTAAAAGCACTGGCCCCGGTGGCAAGTGGGACAGCCTCTGAGGGAGACAGGAGTGAAGAGTGAAGGCTGGATTTGCACAAAGTGTCCCTGGCCTGGTGAAAGCTCTTCAGTAATTATCCTCTTCAGGGCACCTGAGTGGCTCAGTCAGTTAAGCATCCAACTCTTGATCTCAGCTCAGGTCTTGATCTCAAGTTCAAGCCCCATGTTGAATTCCATGCTGGGCGTGGAGCCTACTTTACACAATAAAATAAATAAAATAAAATAAAATAAAATAAAATAAAATAAAATAAAATAAAATAATCCTCTTCTTCATGAGAGATACCCTGTCCACTGGAAACAGATTCTCAGCCGTCTAAATTTAGAAACTCCTCAGCATCCAAAGCAGAGTGAGCCTTTCCCCATAGTTGGGCAAAGTCTAAAAAATCAGGCATACAGAAAGTATCTCGGTCTGATCTTTGAAGAACACCATGGTTCTTGGGAGAGAAAGGTAAAGCCTCCCTCACTCCTGGCTCTCCAGGGAGGGGGAGAAAGACCCCGTGAGGCCCTAGGGAATGAAGAACTTCAGCAGTGAGTGCTGCCTCACGCTCTGCCTGGAGTAGATAATACTCTCCCCCCACCTTGTCCCCCTGAAAATCCCTTTTTCTCTTTGAAGCCTCTCCTCTCCACACCGTTTCCCTGACTCCCATAGCCAGTGCCCCCTTTCCTCCACACACTCATCTTATCTTCACTATAACCACAGCACATCTCAGTTAAGCCGTAATATGTATGTATTCATGAGTACATAATTATTTATGTGTCTAGGGGTCCATCTTTCCTAATAGACAGTGGCTTCCTTGAAAGTAGGAACCAAAGATTTCAATATTTATATCTCTAGGGCCAAGGGTCAATAGCCCTGTACTGTGTAAGGAAGTCCCCACCAGCAGGGACAACCCAGAAGCTCCTGTCATTCTCCAATGCCTCTCTTCCCCAGTCATGGAGCAGGAGTGAGGGGAGGGAGACACTCAGGTAGAAGGGGTTCTTCCAACTCTTCCATCCCCTCTTCATGGCGATGTGATCCCAGGGCATCAGCTGATTTGGAGATGATATCTTACCAGGAGCCCTGGGTTCTTGGCTGGGCACTTGAGAGATTGGGTCACAGGAAGCCTCCCTGGTCCACAGTTGGCCAGATTCGTCACTGTAATATGAGAGCAAAATATTTCCCTGAGTCCCTGCAGCCTGTCCTGGAGGGGAGAGATGTATCAATTTGGTAGGAAAGTGGACCATTCTAATAGCCTTCAGCAGTAACTGAGGTCAGGTGAGGGGCAAGTAAGCAAGAACTTGATTTTTGTGTCACAAATCAGAGAGACAGTAGGATATTATATTCCTAATTGAGGGATATCTCCTATCTCCTGAGCCAGGATATGTCCAGAAAAATGATTCTTACCCCAGACTTTGCAAAATGTTTCAAAGTGTCTCATGAGCTTAAGAAAAATATAACCAAATTATAGTCATTTCCATACTTCGGGTAATTTAGGTATGCCACTCAGCCAATACCAAATACCCTGTCCCCAGTAAGTAAAAAGGATTAAAAAGGGAGACAACCAGTTAGAACAGCAAAAATTGAAAAGACAAGAAACAACAAATGTTGGAGAGGTTGTGGAGAAAGGGGAACCCTCTTACACTGTTGGTGGGAATGCAAGCTGGTACAGCCACTTTGGAAAACAGTGTGGAGGTTCATCAAAAAGTTAAAAATAGAGCTACCCTATGACCCAGCAATTGCACTACTGGGTAATTACCCCAAAGATACAGATGTAGTGAAAAGAAGGGCCACATGCACCCCAATGTTCATAGCAGCAATGTCCACAATAGCCAAACTGTGGAAGGAGCTGAGATGCCCTTCAACAGATGGATGGATAAAGAAGATGTGGTCCATATATACAAAGGAATATTACTCAGCCATCAGAAAGGATGAATACCCAACATGTGCATGAATATGGTTGGAACTGGAGGAGATTATGTTAAGTGAAATAAGCCAAACAGAGAAAGACAATTATCATATGGTTTCACTTATTTGTGGAACATAAGGAATAGCAGGGAGGACATTAGGAGAAGGAAGGGGAAATGAAGGAGGTATATCGGAGGGGGAGATGAACCATGAGAGACTGTTGACTCCGGGAATCAAACTGAGGGTTTTGGCGGGGAAGGGATGAGTGAGCCCAGTGATGGGTATGAAGGAGGGCACGTTCTGCATGGAGCACTGGGTGTTATACGCAAACAATGAATCGTGGATCACTACATCAAAAACTAATGATGTACTGTATGGTGAATAACATAACATAATAAAAAATTATTTAAAAAAATAAAAAGGGAGACAAAAGTGGATCATAGTTGAGACAGTGACCACAAATACCCTCCATGAGAGCTGAGGACCACAGCCCCTACATACAATCAGAGGTCCAAAAGATAATAGCCCATGACTTTCTCTGTAAAGACAGCTTCTCTCCAGATGGTTAAGGGTTATCTCTGGTGATGTCTTTTTTGTTCGAGGTAATGGATGACACAGCAGGTCATTAAAGAAAAATCCTGAGAAAGGTCTTCCTTTGTGTGCCCCTCCAGGCCTAGACATACTTGACGTTGGATAAGAGAAATGCCTTGTGAACATAAGAATGAGAGAGAGAGAGGAGAGAGAGAGAGAGAGAGGTGTGTTCACAGAGAATTGATACTGCAATAGTAGAGCAGGCTATGGTCATGGCCCCTAAAGGTATCAGATCCTAATTCTGCAATCCAAAACATTACCTGATATGAAAAAGGGTCTTTGTGATTAAATCAAGGATCTTGAGATGAGATTATATTGAATTAACCTAAGTGCAATCACAAGTGTCCTTATAAGAGAGAGGCAGAGGGGGTTGAACACAGCAGAGGAGAAGGCTAAGTGAAGTTGGTGGTGGGGATTGGAGTAGCAGCAGCCACAAGAACCTACAAGAGGTAAGGCATGGATTCTCCCCTACAGCCTCTGACTTCATCATGACCCTGCCATAGCCTGATCTTGGCCCAGAATTCTGGCCTGAAGAGCTGTGAAAGAAAACAGTTCTGTTAAGCCACTGTTTGGATAACTTGCTACTGTAGCCATAAGAAATAAACACAAATGGGGCTCCAAGAAGCTCCATACTAAAGGCACTGTTGTTTGTAATCTCCTTGGCTAACTTTCTAATGCTGTACCTAAATGAATTGGGGAACATTTTTATGGTGGAGAGTGATGTTAGCAAGATGGTGGACTAGGAGGTTCCACCCTTTGTCCTCCTATAGAAACAATGATTTAATGGCTACTCATGTACAAAAATTGCTCTGAGAGAGTTCCACACTGCAATTAAGAAGATGCAGCAACCCAGGGAGTCACAAACACTAAGGATGGCTGCATAGAAAGTGTGGGAAGCATTTTACCTGTGTCACCCCATCCCCCAGACCACCACAGCTTAGCACCAAGAGGAATCCCTTTGAGCATGACTTCTCTCCTTGGAGGAAAAGGAGAGGATGCCAGCAGCCTTCCCCAGAGGTGGGGGGCCATCAGCACCATTGTGGATGTCACAGTCTTCATAGCTGAGGCCCCCCACAACCTTCCTCAGTATGGATTGCGTCTGACGGAACTGCCCAGATCCTGCACCATTGTGCCCCACCCCACCCCAGCCAGAACCTCTGTGCCACACCCTTGGCCCCAGCCCCCCAGGGGTGAAAGGAAACACAGTAACAGAAATGTGAATCATATGACAACATAAATCTCACTGGTAAAGGTCAATATATACCTGTATATAAAATATTTTTAACCCTAATATAAAAATCAACCTTAAAAATGATATTAAAAAAATAAAAGGTCCTATTAGTTTAACCTTAATATTAAAAAAAAGAAGTAAACTCTGAATAAAAGAACAAAATTTGGGGGTAGTACAAGTGAAGATTCTTATATGTGACTGTAGTTATCGCCAAAGTAAAAAAGTTATAACTGCAAGTATTTCATACAAGCCTTGATATAATCACAAAGAAAAAACTTGTCATGGATATACAAAAGATACAGAGAAAAGAGTCAAAGGAAATCACTACAAAAAAATCAAATAACAAAAGACAGGAAAGGAACAAATCAACTACAAAAGCAACAGCACAATTAACAAGATGGCAATAGTAAGTCCTATCAGTAATTACTATAAATATAAATGGATTAAATTCCCCCACTCAAAAGGCATAGAGTATCTGAATAGAATTTTTAAAAAAGACTCAGAGATATGCTGTCTATAAAAACTCACTTTACATTAAAGACACACATAGGCTGAAAGCAAAGGGATGGGAAAATGTACTCCATGCAAATGGTAACCAAAAGAAAACAGGGATGGCTATACTTATATCAGACAATATAGATTTTAAGTAAAAAAACTGTCTCTAGAGAAAAAGAAGGTAATTGTAACGATGAAAGGTCAATTCAACAGGAAGAAAACAGTTACGCATTTATATGCACCCAACATCAGAGACATAAACATGAAAAGCAAATATTGACATATCCAAAGGGAAAAACTGACAGCAATACAGTAATAGCAGAAACCTCAACAGCCCACTTTCAATAATAGATAAACACATCCATATAGAAAATGAACAAAGAGTTAAAAAAAGAAAATCAATAAACAGTTGATCTGAACAACACTATAGACCAAATGGACCTGACAGACATATACAGAACTTTCTCTAAGATGCTCAGGTGTCCCGTGTAGGCAGCATATTACAGAGGTGCAGGGGGTGCTGGCCGGGGAGCAGGGGAGTGAGACAGGGAGAAATGGATGGTAAACTGCCCATCAGCAGGGCAGGTGAGGATGCCTGCATCTCAACCCCACATGGAAACAAGGGGAAAATGTCTCTGGGTGATTCCAGCTGAGAGGTGGGGAGCTGGGGTATTTTATCCACTTCCTCCTGTCAATCACAATTGAGGGCTGTCCTAGGGGGTGCTCATTCCAGGCCACCGGTGGGCCATGTATGCAGGCAGAGCTGCCTTCTCCAGCTGCAGAGAGAGCAGGAAGGCCCAGAGGGTCCTCTGGAAGTCAGCAGAGGTGCACTGAAGTGGAAGGCTGATGATATCCACCGAGAAAAAAAATGGTCTTTTCAATCAGGAGGAGCTCCACATGCCCTGCATCTCTCTGGAACATGATCCTGGCCGCCTGACGGCAAGCTGTTCCCTAGAAACCCAGCGGGTAGGGGAGGTCTGTGCACAGGCTGCCCACCCTGGTTTGGTGTTGATGCTGAAGGTTTAGTCCATTCCACTTCTCCTGCTGCTGGGGTGGTGGGGGCCAACGTAAGGATGTGAGCTATAAGGGGTTCGAGTCCTTGTCCAAGTTTTATCCAGATCCAAGATATTTCCCCATGCCCATTTGCACTGGCTTGACAGGAAATGGTGACTCTCTCCTGGAGACACAGACAGGGAGGCTGGCTTCTGGGTCAAGATGATGGCCCCATCACTGCTCAAGAGTAAAAGAGAAAAGTGGCATTTATGGTGCACAGCAGGGGTCATGCACAGGGAAGAAACCACCCTCACTTGGGAGAGAGGATTTACTAACTGGCCTCCCCGCTGACCTGCCCTCCAGAAAGCCAGGCTGCAGTCTCCAGGAACATGCGGTCAGGGAGTGTTCAGAGCCCAGGGAGTGGGTGAGGCTGAGGTTTTATAGAGACTGGGGGTGGGGTCGTGGGGGGGCTGTGAAGGAGATGAGATAGGGGAGGGGGGAGAATGCAAAAAACGGGCTCCAGGGAAATAATGTGGGTAGTCCTATGGGGCTGTAGGTTTTCTGACTGGAGATGGGGGCAGAAATCCTTGTTAGGAAATCAGAAATATTGGGGCGCCTGGGTGGCCCAGTCGTTAAACCTCTGCCTTGGACTCAGGTCATGATCCCGGGGTCCTGGGATCGAGCCCCGCATCGGGCTCCCTGCTCGGCAAGAAGCCTGCTTCTCCCTCTCCCACTCCCCCTGCTTGTGTTCCCTCTCTCGCTGTCTCTTCCTCTGTCAAATAAATAAATAAAATCTTAAAAAAAAAAAAAAGAAATCAGAAATATTAAGAAGGGAACTCTTTCATCCAGGGAAAAAGACCCTGCCTGGAGTCAAACAAGAAGCAGCTCTCCACGATGTTTCTGCGAGCTGTGCCTCGACCCACTCCAGACGCTGGACTTCACAGCTGCCGAGGAGAACGTCTGTCAGTGAGTAGGGGGCCTCAAGTTTACAGGCTGTCAGTACAATTAGGAGAAGCTTCTTTCCTACCTTCAGTGGCCATCTGCCCTCTAACGGGGACTCGGGTGTCTCACCGGCAGGCCCCATCCCACACATCCCAGGGCCCATCTTACTTCCACTGAGGGACCTGACAGCCCTTGATTTGGGGAGCCTTATGTGCATCATGGAAGGTGGGTCCCCACCTACATGCCAGGCAGGGGTGGCCCTGATAAACTCGGGCATCCTGATGACGACCCAACTCAGGGACCTGTGGCTCTTTGATAAGAGGTCCCCACCCTCAGGCTCCAAGGCTGTGGCCCTAGGTGTGAGAGTCAAGTTCTTGCTTCCCACGTGCAAAGTCTCTCAGGACCCCCTCTGGCCTCCTCCATGCTGGTGGTCCAGAATCACCATCCTGCTTTGCAAAGCAGCAATCCAGCACTAACTGCCTGGAAGGATTTCTTCATAAATCTTCAAAATGCACCCTCTGATGGGAAGCCGGCTGGATGAGTCAGCACCTCCCCTTCAAAAACACCTGACAAAGGAAGGAAATCTGCAAACACACACCGGGGTTGAGGAGACCCATGGCATCCCCACTCTCTATGTTGTAACTGACTTTTCTTGACCACAATTCTATTTTAAGGACGCTTGGGTGAGTGAAATCGAGGACATGAAGTTGCTTTAGTGCTTAGGATATGAAAAGAAAAGTGTAGACAGGAAGAGAGTAGAATTCGTGAACTCTTCTCAGTGTTTGGGTTTCTCTAGCCCTGAGCACTGCCTGACTAAGACGCCAGGGAGGGCATCACTATTTATGGCTTCCTGTCTTTATGCTTCTGACTCCCTCAAAGACGCACACAAAAGTAGGATGTCTGCCCCCTACTGAATGGCAGGTTGAGGCCTCGCCAGGCCCTTCCCCTTACCTGTCTTTTCTGCATAAGTTAGAATAATTGTAAAAGCAAATGAAAGAAACATTAGCAGTAAGTCAAGCAATAACAAGAAGTCCGAAGTTTGGAGTTATTAGAACTGACGTGCTGAACCAAGCCGAGAGCCCAGCGGCTGGGGTGACAGCGAGGGACCAGGACCTCAGAGCTGGGCCTGGCCTCCGTGGGGCCCACTGTTCTCAGAGCAGCTCTCCCTGGTGTTCAGTGGCTCTGACCCCTCTGGAGCCCTAAGAGGGTGGCCAGCAAATGTCCCCACCCTCCAGTCTTTACTCAGCCAGATTCTATTCTGGTTAGAAAAGCCACGTATGTTAAATAAACAAACAATTGTACCATTTACATGTTATATGCAAACACTATGTATAAACTTCATATCTTAAATGTTTTATATAAATCATATTTTATATGATATTTATCCATAATATAAATAAAATAATGTGTATATTTATATATAAATAGATATGACTTCAACTGTTGATATAATGTATGGTTTTAAACTTGGATGTGAGCATGAACATTTAAAATCAGCCATGAGTTCTCAGCCCCATGGCCCCTTCCCCACTACAGAGCGGGAGTGCTGTGAAGCCCAGGACCCCACCCACATGACCTGCTGGGCTCAGCACGGACCTGCCTATTGCTGAGGACTCTGAGTGACCTGGGGTGGGGGTTCTGGGGACCCCATGAAGCAGCAGGTGCTAGGGGAGATATGCAGTGGGTCTGGGCCTCCTTGAGAGGAGAGACATTTTCCCTCCAGAATCCAGGAGGTGGCAGCAGCTAGCACCGCCCCCCCCTCCCCCCGCCCCCCGCCCGGGGCTCCGGACAGTAGGAGCTGCACAGAGGGCCTCAGGGGCCTGTGTGCTCACAGACAAAACCACTCCATGGCCTGGTCCCAGCCTCACGTCTGACCCGCAACCGGATGTGATCCACCTGCTCAGTTCTCACTGCCACTCATGGTTGCCAGGACTTGGTTCCCAGTTGGGGGGGATCTGTCCCCGCAGGCAAGCTTCTGAGTATTTATAGTTTACTCTCTGGTTTCCAAGAACCACCACTTGCCAATAGCAACCCTTCCAAAGGATTCAGAAGTGGAGTCAGAACCACAGCTTAACAGGGGCCAGGATGTGGGACAGAACAAGGCTCACCCTCTGAAGGTGGGGAAGGCCTTCGTGTGAAGTAAAGGCAAATTGGTGTCAGTTTATTCAGGACAGGAGCTGTACAAACACGCTGCAGGCTCCCAGAGCAGGGGCAGCAGCTGGGTGAGGTTTGTGTCCCAAGAGGTGACAGGAGGAGGGGGCCTGTTCTCCTGAAAGCATCTTGGTGGTGGATGGTGAGGGCGACGTCTGTCCAGATCCGCTGCCCCTGACCGGGCGGACAGCATGTCTAGGGGGCAGTGTACGTGAGCGGGAGCCTGGGAGCTCGTCCTGCTTTCTGCTGATTTCAGGCTACAGGAATATTAATACTCGGGCTGGCCCTGCAGGGGGTGGTGACCCTCTCTCCTGGGACACAGGGAGGGAGGCTAGCGATATCGTCCACACAGGGTCCCCACTGGCACCTAAGTGGGAAAGCCAACATGGACATCCCCAAACATTAGTAGCAAGCAGGTAGCTCATTCAGCTTGATATATTTCTGATCAGAAAACAAGCTAACAGCTTCATCTTCAGGGAAATGTCTGAGCTTAATGCAAACAACTGAAGGTGAAGCCTGAGCCCACCTTACCAGAGTCAGAACAGCAGGAGGAAAAGGAGCAGAGCTCCCCACATCCCAGAAGTTCCTCCTGATGCCTCTCTGGCCCAGACAGGGTGGGGATGGGATACTAGTCAGCTCAGGCTCCCATACCCAAATCCCAGAGGCTGGGTGGCTTATACAACAGAAATTTATTTTTTCACAGTTCAAGAGGCTGGAAAGTCCAAGATCAAGGTCCAGTAAGATTTACTTTCCGGTGACAGCCCTCTCTATCTGGTTAGCAAAAGGCCACCTTCTCAACATGTTCTCACATGGCCTTTCCTTGGTGCTTGCAGAGGAAGAAAGTGAGCTCTACCGTGTCTCTCCTAATAAGGACACTAATCCTACCAGCACAGGGACCCACCCTATGACCCCATTTAACCTTTATTCTAGGCCCTAGCTCCACAAACAGCCACATTGGGAGTTAGGCCTTCAACATACAAAGGCGAGGGGGACACAATTCAGTCCCTAGCAGATGGGCAGGACCGGCTTCCAGTCACACAACAGAACAAGTCAGCACACAGGTGGCTCCTTCCAGGTGTTTCCGCTCATACCCGGAGAATTCATTCAAGCCGTGGGGGCTTCCCTGTGGATAATGGGCCACTGTCACTCAGCGACTGCCCCAGTGTTTTTAAGATCTGGGCACTCTCTTTATGGAGTTTGTTTGCCATCTAGTGGCGGTTTGTTGCTATAGCAACTTATAGGAGTTCGGTTGAGTTCCCTCGAATCCTGACGGTGAAACTTTTCACTCACACTCATGAAGCTGACACTGTTACATCCATCACTAGGCCAGTCTCACTAGGGAGCACAAAATGACTCCTCTCCTCCATAAGCCAGTTACCCGGTTGAAAACATAAGACTAACAGGTAACCAGGAATGAGAGAAGATACTGGTCATAGGACAGTGACGGGCTAGGTTCTGTGATCCCTACAAGATGCCAGAGTTGCGCTTTTGGAAAAGACAGGTGGGCCGGGAGGGAGCCTGCAGGCATAATGGCAGGGGCTGGGGTGCGACGCAGAGGGCTCCTGCTGTAGATCTGTCACCCCAGCCTCACCCCTCCCATCCAGATGCCCCGCCAGAGCAGCTCTGAGAACCACAAGGACGCATCTGGGCCAACAGCTGGGGAGGTTTGTGTTCTAGCTGTAACACCATGAGTGACCATTACCGACCAAGAGCACTTCCTGTGATGCTGAAGTTGTGTGTATTTGTGCTGCCCAACAGTGTCGCCATTAGCCATGTGTGCCTATTGAGCACTTGAAATCTACTAGTACAAGTAAGTTTTCCTTTTAATTAATTCTAATTTAAGTTTATATAGCTGTGCATAGCTGGTATTTACCACATGAACAGTTTCGTTTTTGACAGTAATAACTAGCACTGTCACCAGGACAATCAGCTGATCACTGTTGAGCACAGAGCCTGCCCCCACGGCCACTGCACCAAGCTGGGGGTTGGGGTGTGGTTGTGGCCGAAGTGGATGAAACACACAGTAGATCTTTGGAAGCTTCCCTGGTTTCTGCTGCTTCCCGGCAGGCGATGGAAACTCCCTCTCCTGGAGACACTAGGAGGAAGGCTGCCTGCCGGGTCACCACTAGAATAGGAGATGGAGACAAAACACAAATGTGTCCCAGTATTGGTGATGTCCCACCGCCTGGTCTTGCCAGCGAAATGGCGCTGGTGACCGAAGGGGGCTGGGAAGGCCTCATTCACTGGGCAGCGGTCTCAATCTCAGTCCCATAGAACGGGTGCACTCTGCACAAGATGGCCCCCCATTCCGTCTCTCAGCTCGAGCCAGAACACACGACCCAGAGGGCTAGAGCCCTGAGTCCACAGCCTGGGCTGCCCTTGCCTGCCATGCATCCTGTCCAGAGGCTGTGACCAACCACTGATAAGGGCTTGAGTAACAGAGGGGGCGTCCTGGGAACATGCAAAGCAACGACGGATGCAGATCTGGGCTCCCAGCTTCTGAACAAAGGACACATCCTGTCTCATGGGTGTGACCCAGGCCAAGGGGCTTGATGAAAAATGTAATGAATTTTACCTTTCCAGTGAGAAAACCCTCAGAAGTCTCCTCATTCTTACAGGACTGGTTGGGCTTGGACTAGAGAGGGAAAAATGTTCTTTTTAAATAAACACTTAATGGTTTGTTGGGATCTCCCGAGGAGATAATGATTTTAAACACTATCACCGCCCTCTGATACAGTCAAGATGCTGAGCAGACAGAGAGGAAGGGAAAGTTACTGTTGATCCTCAGATAGGGTTCCTGTGTTCCCTAGGGAGTAAGAGATAGGACTTATAAAAGAAAGTTATTGAAATGTTCCCTCTTTTCCATGTCCTCCTTCTTGCTTCCACTCCCCAAATATCTTTTTTCCCCCACACGTATCTAAACTTCACATCAGATTCAAATGGTTTTGAATACAAAGGCTCATTGACCCCTGGCGAGAAAAAGATTTTCAAAATACAACTGCTAGCTTGGACCCAAAAACCTCCTCTGCCTCCCCAGTCTGGGTAACAGAGCCAGCTAAGCTTCCCTAAACTCTGCAGACTACAAGCCCTGGAATGAGGCAGTTTCTCTCTCCGACCCAACTTCCAGAAGTTTCCATGGCAGTCATGGAGATGCATTTTGTGAGTCTTCCTATAAGAAAGACTGTTCAGCTGTGAGATATACAGTAGGCTGACAGCCTCCAGCTGTGGCCCCTCAGGACCTGCCACAGGTTTGATTAGAATCAAACCCACATTCTTCCCAGACAGCTCCCAACCAGTGACTGAACATGGCGGAGGTGCTAAGGTCTGGCCAATTCTGCCCCATGGTGGTGAGGGAGCCCTTCTCTTGGGCAGGGGGATTTCCCATTGGGTTGACTAAGACTGTCCAATTTCTGTCACGGCCTGGGGTTCTCCTTATCCAGCTCTGCTTCCTCCTCCTGTATCTTTCACAGGAGGAGGTTCATTGCCCTCCTCCTGTATCTTTCACAGGTAGGAGGTTCATTGCCCTTCTAATGAACCTCCTACCCTCTCAACTCCATCTCACCACCTGCTTCCCGGAGGATCCAAATGGATATAGCTGGCACCAGGGAGGATCTGAGAAAGCAGGGGTTGGGGACAGGGTCACTCAGTACCCAGAAGGTAATGAGGATCCCCATCCATGGTCGCGGCGGCTCAGTTGCTGAAAGTGTGCTGAAGGTTACTTGGGGGAATGCGCCGGTGGAGAGGAGACAAAGGTGGCTGCAATGATTCAGGGATCTGGGGAGGAAGGGTAAGGCAGTGAGCCCAGCAGCTGGCTGGCAGGTTGCACTGGCCCCAACAGGGCCTGAGGACAGGTGTGAAGGGGCGCCTGGGTGGGTCAGTCAGTTAAGCAACTGCCTTTGGCTCAGGTTATGATCCCAGGGTCCTGGGATCGAGCCCCACTTCAGGCTCTCTCTTCAGCGGAGAGTCTGCTTCTCCCCCTCCCCCTGCTCATGCTCTCTCTCTCTCACTCTCTTTCAAATAAATAAATTAAAAAAAAAAAAAAAGCAGGTGTGAAGGCCCAAGGACATCCTTAGCAGTTTAGGAAAAAACCTTTTTTCCCTTTGTGGGAAAGCAGAAAAAGCCAAAGACCAAACTCAGAGCCTAAAAGCCTGAAAAAGATGAAATGCTCAGCGGAAACAAGGCTGCCATGCCAAGGTCGGAGGCCAGCTGGGGAAACCTGGGACCCTGGCGTGTGGATGGGGAAAAGGAGACTAATAAGATACTGCATGTCAATTACACCTCAATTTAAAAAAAAAGAGAAAGTGGTCGACTTACTATTCCTTAGAAACACTCCATGTTTTTTCAGTTTCCACTTGTTTGCTCACACATCTTCTCATCTGCATCAGGATCTGAGAACAGAAAAGTTACCCTGGACGGTCCATGCCAGGAGGCCACGTCTGCACCATCGACTGGTAATGGAACGAGAGCCCAGATATGTGCTACCCTTGGACTGAATTTTCTACAGGTCAAACAATATTCGTTTTATACTGCCTCCTCCTGGGGCACCTGGGTGGCTCAGTCTGTTAAGCATCTGACTCTTGGTTTTGGCTCAGGTCATGATCTCAGGGTCATGATCTCACGGGTCATAAGATCAAGTCCCGAGTCGGGCTCCATGCTCAGTGGGGAGTCTGCTTGAAGATTCTCTCCCTCTGCCCCTCCCTCAGCTTGCAGGCGTTCTCTCTCTCTCTCATAAATAAATAAATCTTTAAAAAAAAATATATATATATATACTGCCTCCTTTAACATGTCCTATTATAGTATTAAAAGCCCTCATATCAGTATGTTACTTTTTTATCCAAAGATCTTATTTGTTTGTTTGTTTATTTACTTAAGAGAGGGAGAGCACAAGCAGGGGGAGCGGCAGGCAGAGGAAGAGGGAGAAGCAAGCTCCTCGCTGAGCAGAGAGCCTGATGTGAGACTCGATCCCAGGACCCTGGGATCATGACCTGAGCCGAAGGCAGACGCTTAACGGACTGAGCCACCCAGGTGTCGCAGCATGTTACTTTTTAAAGATTATTGGAAAAATGGCACTTTTAGAAAATATATATGGAGAGTTACTGTACCCCTTGTTATCACAACTGTCTCCTGCCTGTGCATCTTTCTGAAACCCCGATTGTTTATATTTTCCTTTAGATTCTACAAAATTTTAACAATATCCTAAAAATTGTCTAAGACCCCGCTTAACTGCTACCTCCTTCATGAGGCCTTCATTGATTCCTCCGGCCAATATCTTCCTCAGAACTCCCAAGGAACTTGTGGCCTGACTGCTACCTTCAAGTTACATTTACACGGTCGTTGTTGGTATATATGTTTTACATCCTCTTCAACACTGTGAACTGCCTGAAAGCGAGGATCACAGAGGCTATAAGCACAGTCCCCGCCCTGCGCAGGACAGCGGACTTCATGTGTTTCCCTGCTGTTCTTATATTCGATTGGAGAAGAGGATGGAGTCATCCTCTCTGCTCTTGGGGGAAGGAAACCATAGCCATGAAAGGATCAATAAACAAAGGGTCAGTGACCAAGTCACTGAGGCAATAAACTTTGTGTGGAAGGTCCAGGGAAATTAAAGGCCAGATGAGTGAGCACCCCTTGCAGACTAGGGAGCCACCCTTCAGAGACGGCTTGGAAAACTTCAGGGTGGTGGTTGGGAGTCTGTGAGGGGAATAGGAACAAGGACAATGACTGGTGGTTCCCAGATGGTTAGGATAAGGGAACAGTTTTGGCACAGCGTTTGGGCAGATGGGAGGCAGTGTGGGTGAACGTCAGGGAGGACTGCGTGTGAGGAGAGCCGAGCCCTCAGGAACCCAGACCAGGAGCACAGATGAAAACTAGCGCTGTAGGAATGGGGTCACCACTGCCTTACCCTCCAGAGATGTCCCCTGGCCAGTCCTGAGTCTTAGCCGCGCAGCGGGCAGACAGGAGGGCTAGTGATCTACAGCGCCCTCTGTGGGCAGGGGAGGGCATGGCAGCGATGGTGGTGGTGATTCCCACAGGCTCCCCTCGCCCCCTCCACAACTCCCACCCCGCCCCCCGCACCACCACCATCAGGCACTGGTCTCTCACCTGCTCTTCCGGGGCTCTGAGCTGGGACCTCGTATGACCCATATGACCCGAGCTCTAGACTTTCTGACGGTTTGCATTCTCAGGCAGTGTAATTCCATTTGCATAATAGTTCATAGCAGTTACAGTTACATGAACTGATACATCACATTAGAGAAAAATACGATTTTTCTAGGACGATAATTTCCTTTTTAAATGATGATAATTGCCTTTTTAAAACAAGTTAATATTCTCATAATATTCTTTCTCTTTTTTGTTGGTTGGTCAAGCCAGACTATTCTAGTCATACTCTTAAATAAAGAATCAAATCTTGGTTTCCATTCTTGGGTTAAGAGTACTTTCAGTTTCATTTTTTTTTTTTTTTTACTGTTACAATTAGTTTTTTTGTAAGGGCTGACTGATTTGTTGATTTCTAACTATTTTAATTACTTGGTGAGGTGTTCCAAGGAGGATTTTTTTTTTTTTTAAGGTCTGGATTATTGCTATGTATTTTACACTTGCTACTGTTTTCCCTGCATCCTGTATGGTCACTGGTTTTATCTCTGGTATATTCATCAGCTCCAGATGGTTGTTTAGTGTCTCATTCTTTTTATTTGTGACTATGGTGTTATTGAGTATGCATTTTCCCTGTTTGTCTGCATATTTCTTTGTCCTAGATTCTGATATCGCACTATGCCCACATCTGAAACCAACAAGCAGACCAGCATAAACACTGGCTCAACGGCTGCCTGCAGGAATTCTCAGCGGGGACTCTCAACAGGAGGTAAGGCGCTGTTCCTTGGCCCACCAGGTTGGGATCCCTTCGAGGTGTAATACCAGAAAGTGCCTCTTCCCCCATCTTCTTCAGACAAAGCCCTCTGAAAACACCCCCGAAGTTCCTGAATGTCTGCAATTGTGAATTAAAAGGACTAGGTCCCCTCTAGGGGCCTGAGAAGTCTTCAGCTCTCAATACACATTAGAATCCTGTTATGGGCTTCTTTGAAAAGATCAGTACCTCGGTCCCATCAGAGACCCCAAGAATCCAATCTCTGGAGGTGGGGCCAGCTCCCCGGTTGGCTGTCACTTGCAGCCCACGAGGCTTGGGAGCCACCAAGCCAGGCTGTCCAAAGTTGGCTCAGGAGTTATAACTGCCGGGGGTGGGGGTACCACTGCCGGGGGCGGGGGGCGGTGTATCTTTCCCGACACCTGGGACTGACAGGCAGGCAGAGCTGGAGCCCATAGCAGAACAGACTGGGAAAACACAACCCCAGAGGACCCACTGGATGACGAGGAAGAGTAGTGTGAGGAGGCTTTCAGCCAAGCGTTAGCATCCATCGGTCCAGCTGCTGGGGCTCTGCTTTATCGGACTTCTGTGCTACGTGGGACAAATTGAAATTGGCTAGGACAAATGGCTTTACAAATCTGATTATCTTGGGGCGCCTGGGTGGCTCAGTCGTTAAGCGTCTGCCTTCGGCTCAGGTCATGGTCCCGGGGTCCTGGGATCGAGCCCCGCATCAGGCTCCCTGCTCGGCAGGAAGCCTGCTTCTCCCTCTCCCACTCCCCCTGCTTGTGTTCCTTCTCTCGCTGTGTCTCTGTCAGATAAATAAATAAAACCTTTTTTAAAAAATCTGATTGTCTTGAAAAAGTATTGGCTTTTTCTCTCAAGAACAAAATAATTTTGTCGTCCTTTCCCTCTTCCTTTTCTTTAGGAGTTCTTACAACTCGAGGGTTATTCTTCCTGGATAAACTTTCAAGGCTGTCAATATGGTTGTTAAATTGCACTGCTGTCTGAGTTATGGGAATGAAGTTATCTGCTTTCTGCTTGGTCTCTTTCCCTAATTCTGTAAGTCTGTTCCCTGTTGCCTTTATTCAGTTGTTAATGATTTCCAGTTTGTGTCTGAGGTTCTAATTGGATCTCGTCCTTCGCCGACTGAGAAACTAATTCTTCAGAGCTTCTAGGTAGAAGAGGTGACGGTGCAAATGCGCTGAGCTAGCTGGGGACAAGACGCCCCTCTCCCTGTGCATCTCGTCCTTCCCCAAGCAAGTGGGTGGATGGGAGGGCTGACTCCAAGCGGGTATGGGGCAGGGGGGATGTGGGGAGCATGATCCCCCAAGCTTCCTGCTGGGCCGTCCAACCTTCCTCTACTGTGAGTCGTGCTACCTCAGCATCTGGAAGAGCTGCCATGGACACCTCTCTTCCTTTCTCGCTTGCTTGATTTCCCCCACCCTCCCTCTCTCCCTCCCTCTCTCTCTCTCTCTCTTTTTTTTTTACTCTATTATACTCAGCTGGAAAACCTAAGCTGTGCAATCCAGCTGCTCTTTTGGGCCATCACAAGGTCCAAGCAGAAATCTCTCAGTGTTAATTTTGTTCTTGATCTCTGATCACGGTTCTGGATTCATGGAGAGCAGCAGAAGAAATGTAGGCACTTCTCTCCCAACTTGGCCAGGACCGAGAACATTTCGGAGGAATTCCAGGAATAAGGAATGGGTCAGTAATGAAGGCCTGAGCACTGACTGCGTGATAAGCGCCACGTCCACATTGTTGCCTTCACTCAGACCCTGCGCAGCGGGGGCCCCCTGCTGCCACCTCGGCCAGCTCTTCCTTGCACATAGCCCTGAGTCCGCTCTTTCAGTCTGATGAGTCTAGGTGCTGGCATTGAACTGAGCCTCGCTTCCTCTTCTCATAAGCTCTGCATCACCCCCACCAACACCCAGGCCTGCCGGCCCCTGGGCTCTCAGGTTGGGTTTAGCCCCCGGGTCTGCAGCATCTGCCCACTACCATTTACAACTAGGCGTTCCTTCGACAACATAACAAGTGCCAATAAATGACCTGACCACACTGGGGGAGGGGAGTCCTTCTTCTCCTTCTCCTTGTCACTGTGGATGGACATATCTTTCCCCCAAGGAGTTACTGTATTTGGGGCTCGGATGGGGAAAAGCAAGCAAGACAGCCAGACATTCTCTAGTATACATCAGGTCTCTTAATGGAGAATAATGAAATCATCTCTCAATGTTACACTCAATGACAAGTATCCTTTACCATCCCTCAACCGTATGAGATTACATCCTCAGCGCTTCTCAGAATCTTCCAGCTCGGCCCACAGTTACCCAAACTGATCAATGGGATAAGGCACATTATAAACTCCACATTCCTCCTCCATCATGTGGACTTCTGTAGGGAACATGGGCTGGTTTGGGTCACACAAGTATCAATTGCCTGGTGTGACAGCACCTGATGGTTTTCTTCTAGTGAACTGTTCTCTCCTGACTCCCAGCCCTTTTCTTCAGATGATGGTACTGAGTCCAGCCCCTGCTCCCAGGATGGGACCATGACCCACACCACATCCGTCAGAGCCTTTCATTTCCCTGGCCATTGGTTGATTCTGGGATCAAGCCACATTTGAAGTTATATCCTTAAACTCTCTGCCACCTAACCCCCGCCTGCCTCTTGACCTCATCTGGGAGCACTCTCTTGCGCTCTTGTGAGCCAGCCCCCCTGGCTTCATCCTTCTCTCTCTGTCTGGGAATGTCCCTTCTTGTGCCTGACTCCCGCTCATCATTCAGTTCTTGGGATAAACGTCCCTTCTTCCGAGGTGCCTTCCCTGGCCCCCCCAGCCAACGTAGATCCCCTCTGCCGTCACGTCATCACGTAGTCTTGTTTCAGAACATAGTACTTAGCACTATCTAACGTTATCTTGTTGTTCTCTGTATTTATTACCCATCTCCGTCCCAGACACAACACACACCCCAGAACATAAGCCCAAGAAGGCAATAATTCCTTCTTTTTTCCCCCCTCTATATCTCCTCGAGCACAAGGTGCACTCAGCAATACCTACTAAATGGAAGGAAACATTCCCCCGCAGCGGAGGAAGAGCGGCAGATATCAAGTCCCACCACACGGTGGCAGCACCCACCCGGTCAACTGAAGGTTCTACTCACCCACTGAGAATAGAGTCTGGAGAAATCGTCAGCCAAGTAGGCACTTCTGGCTTTCCATCCTGCTATATCTGTCTAAAGAACCTACGGGCAGTGAAGACGAGCTGTCAAATCATTGAAAAGGAGTTTAGGACTTTAAACTGTCCTTACTTAGCCTCAATTATTCTATCTTTATAATGGACATGTTAATATTCTTCCAAAATATGTGGCATCATCTAAAAACTGGCTGCAAAATCATTTAAAAGGAAAAATTTCAAATGCTACAGAAATAAGTGCTGGGAAGACTTTTAGAGGTGAGAATAGAGACCAGGGTTTGGGGAAGAAGTTAGCTAAGGTTGGAGCTTTAGGACCTTCTAGTTTATTCATATTTACGGAGCAGCTCCCATCTGCTTAACCATGTTGCTAAGCATAATTGAGGATATAAAACAAACTTGCACATTCCTTGCCACAAATAGGCTTTAATAATAATTATTATTATTTGCAGTTGTAAGTTCCTTTATTTTTTTGATAAAACATCGCCATATATTTGGAAACACAAAATGAATACATGAAACATGCAGAGATAAAGTGCTAAACTTTGGTAATTCACACAGCTAAAAATTAAGACAGTGTCATGGAAGGGGAAAAGAGGACATGGCTTGGAGAAAGGTGACCTGAGTTCAAATCCTGTTTGAGTTTGTGCCAATCACTTAATCTCAGAGTATCTGGTTTCATTGCCCAGCACGGGGCCCCACACGTGCCTGGTGCTCCACACCTGCTCGCTGAATAAGTGAATGCTTTTGTAAAGTGGGAATGATAAAATAATGCTAGTCTCTGTGATTGCAAGGATTAAATGAGATCATGAATTCAAACAGGCTTTGTAATTCATAAAATGCCATGGCATATTGTGTATTATTATCGAAAGCTAATTGTATGGCCAAACAAGGAGACAGGCTTAAAGTAGGGTTGGAGGGGTCCCTGTCCACCACAGGTCCTCCCACGAAGGCTGGTCCAGGATGGGGAAGGGAGATAAAGTTCCAAAGCAGATGCTCTACCGCTGTCAGCAAATGTGCAGTCAGCAGGTGCCCACCAGCAGGGGCCGATTTTGCCCTTACTAAGCGGGGAGATGTGTCCTTACTCGGGCACAGAGGCCAAAAACACTTCCCTTGTGGCTAGGTCTTCTCCACAGTGCTGAGAGTTGTCTTCTACCAAATTGGATCTGATCATATTTCTGGGAGGACCCGTTCCATCCCCACCTCGCACACATTAGCATCCTCAGAAGCAAGGCTCTCCATCCATTCAGAATCTTAGCATTGCCTCTATAATTATTATAGTTATGACTATGACAATCATTATAAAGAAAATCATCCAAATGCAGTAAAGCAGAGGAATGGGGGACCCTACGGCTCTGAGTGCAGTCACAAGGCCAGCAAACACAGAGAAGTAGCAAGGGCTCCCTCCAGGCTCACGGGGAAACAGGGTGTAAGCAGCCGGGGTAGAGGGTAGCTATACCATGGCCAGAGAAATCCCTTCCTTCCTCCTCCCCACCCAAGCTGTGTGCATTCGCCTTTCCCCTCCCTCCCCTCTGTGACCACCCTTGCTCAGGCCCTCACTGCCTCATGCCTGGATTACTGCAACACGCCCATCCCCCCACCCTCCCAGCCTCCGGGCTCACCCTCTAGAGCCACCCCAAAAGTGTCTTCCCCAGGGAGGGGCTTTCATGTCACTCCCCTGTTCGACGTCTGCGGGAGCTTCTCCTTGCGTAGAGAGTATATGCGGAGGTCTTCATCACAGCTGGAAAACCTCTGTGGACTGGCCACCTCTTTATCCTACTCAGCCCGCAGACAGAAAGACTGACCCGCTGTGCCTGCAAACATACCACTCGTTCATGCCTCACGTCCCCGCTTCTGTCTGTACTCATTCTCTTAGCCTGACTGTTGGGAATTACCTACCATCTTTCCACCTGACTCAAAGGCCTTCAGAGCCCTAGCTCAAACTACCTCCTCCATATATTTCCCACTGTCGGAATTCTTTACTCTTCCCTCTCTCCAAAGGATTTTATTTGCCAAAGGGAAGCCAAACAGCTTGGCCTGCGCCAAACCAACCAAGTGGTGCAACCATACAGAGCCAAGTTCAATGCAAAAGAAGCCAGGGCCGGCGCACTCTGTGATGGGGAAACCCCTGATGTGACTCTGAGTCAAAATATGTTACATAGTGATTAAGGAATCCAGACCCTGTGTCCAGGTCCTGGTTTCATGATTTCTACTTGTACGATCCTGGGGAAGTTTCTTGACCTCTCTGAATCCGCTTCCCCACTTAATAACCTCATGGAATCGCAGAGGATAAATTAGCATCAGATACCTCGCATTGAACCGGGCACATACGGATACACAGATAAAGCTTGGTTGTTATGAAATCAGCGCTGAGAGCATTGGAAAACAACAGACTCAGATTTCTCTTTTCTGCCTGGGAATCGTGGCAAGGAGTCCAAAGTACCATCGCAGGAACGGGGAGGAGAGGGAGAGGCTGCAAAAACAGCCCCCGATGGGCTGAGCACATTCCCAAGATACCAGGCCACACATCAGCATTTCCCAAGCAACAAGTCACTGTCGCTTCCTCCCCCGTGCCCTGGGAAAGTGCACAAATTGAGTTCATTTCATGAGCCTCTGTCTCCTGTTCTCAGGCCCAGTCATGACCCTCACTAGCTATTTGATACTCCAAACTCCAGGTATGGGCCATGTTGCACTCGGGCCCAGGGGTACCTGGAGGCCCACAGGAAATGAAAGCAGTTTGCTGAGAAAGGGTTAGCATCAGGCATGGAAGAGATGCCTCCCCGCTCCCCTGCATCCATGGAAGTATTAACTAAAGTGGAATGCAGTCAATCAAATGGAAGGCAGAAGACAGTGAGAAGAAAAGAGAAGGTTCCAGGGCGCCTGGGAGTCAGCAGAGAGACCTGCTTTCCAGGTAGAGTTGCAGAAGCTCAAGAGTTCAGGGTCGAAAGTTAGCCTGGTGTATGTTCAATTTTCTGCCCCTTTTCTTCCAGCTGCGTGGCTTTGGGCAAGTTATTTAAGCATTTTGCAATTCATGTCCTCACCTGTAAAGGAAAAGTACCACTAGCCGCTCGCTAGCGTCTGTCCGAGAAAGGTGGTGGGGAGTAAATGAGATCACACCCAGAAAGTGCTTCCCACGCCACGTCGCCCACCGCCCACCGTAGGGGCTCACTCGGGGAGGAGGGTTGGTGAGGATGATAATTTGGTCCCGACACAGACTCACTCCAGTTCCGCTCCTTTTCTGCCCAGGCCCCCAGCTAGTGATCCAGATGTCCTGAGGGGGAGGAGCTGGGACCGGAATGGGCATTCTTCTTGGGAAATCAGAGGATGAAGGAGAGCCAAACCAAGAACCAGCTGAGCCTCACAGCTAAGTAGACATTACAACACTCAGAATCATTACACTGAACTAGGTAGGAGCGCATCTGCCGAGGTCTCTCTCCTCTGCCTGAAAGGGCCAACTTGCACAGGATTTAACCATGTCTCCCTGCCGGATTTGTACTCCTGGGGTCATTTAAATCATGGCAGGTCTTATTACACGGGGGCAGATGTGAGGTTTCTTCTAGAAGGAGCCCAAGGTCTGTGGGTTTCAGCAGCAAAGGCAAGGAGGCCTCCAGGACTATTTCAGGAGGGCCTGAGCTTCAGAAAAAGACCACCTCTCTGGGATCCCCATCTACAGGCCTCTGTTCGACCCTGGGTGAAATCTGCTCAATTAGAGCATCGAGGCAGTATTTAGTGAGCAACTTCCTCAGGGGCCAGGGGTCAGGAACTGCAGCCATGCCTTGGGACTAAGAGGAGGAGGTGACTCCTAGAGTAACAGATGTCCCGAAGAAGCCATGAGCTGTGGCACTCGCCACCCTTTGGTTATTGTAATGTCACCGGGAGCTTGCCTCTGACCTGTCTTTGCCCTGACCCCAGCACCCATACGACAGCCTGACAGGTGCCTCATAAACACCTGTCCAGCAAACAAACGGAAGTCACCATCATTAGAATTGAGCTTGGCCACACCCTCTGGCAGCCATTCTCCCCTTTGGTCCCCACGGCAGCTTGAGACTTGCCCTCAGCACGCATTGTTCACACACCAGGCTCATCTGGAGACTTCTAGCAAGTAAGCAGCAGCACGAGGTCTTCTGAGCACAAATCTTGGAGCCTTCCATGATGCCAGGGGGTAGAGGACTGTGGGAGAAGGTGTAGGGGGGATGCGTAGTGCTGCCTGGTGTGTCCTGGGACACGTGTCAGCGTTTTGCTCCTTTCTCCTCCTCCTGCACGGGCTTTGGGGGAACCAGACGTTTGGGCCTCATGGGGCACCCCGCCTTAGGTTGTTGTCACTCACTAGCTTCTCTGAGCAGAGGAGCTGGGTGAGACACTGTCAAAGAACTGTGGCTGCTCAGTGGGAAGACCCAGAGTCTAAGAACAGCTCAGCTCCCTGCTGGCCCTGGGCGCCTGGCAACCTCATGTGGTATTTCTGGCCCTAGGTCTCCAGCCCGGCTCCTGGGGTGGGGGAGATGGCCCGAATGACAGTGGGAACGTGGAAGGAGCTCGGGTGGTACCTGGTGCCTGATAGGTGCCGCAAAAATGGCAGCGAGCCTATGTGAGAAAATTCACGCCGAGGCGTTACCGCGGGCCCTGGGTTCCATGCACGTTGCTGCTGTACTTCTTGTTTCTGACCAACTTTGTCCCTGGGATGACATCTGTCGAGTGTCCTCACACCAGGAGCCCCCTCCCTCCCTGGCCACCTTGCCTTCCTCCTCCCCTGCCCTCTGACAATCACCCACTGCTTCTCCACCCTCCCCAGGTCCCCTGGCTGCTCTGGGCCTCCCATCACCCAGCCCTCTGGGCCTGAGTCGTGTCCTCGGACCCCAGTCTGGCCCCACTGCTGTCATCCTCACTGACCTGCCGGAGCCTCTGCTTCGCAGACATACATCAAGTCCGTCTGGCAAAACTCTGGGTCATGCTGAAGGGTCTCATCATGGCTTTTATGTCTCTTTCCTGAGCTGGGCCAAGTTTTAATCATCTCATGTCCATTTCAAGCACATTCCCCACTTAAGCGATCTAAAAACTCCTCCAGTCTTCTGGAGTGGCTGACTCTACCCCGGCCTTCCTTCTCAGTGACCTTGCCTCTCAAGAGCCCTGGGATGAGTGACTTTCTCTGTGCTATCAAGGAGAAGTCAGGGGCCACACGGCCCAGCTGCAGAGCGACGCAGGAGGAGGGGGAAGGAACGGGAAGGGGGGAGGCAAGGAGGGATGCGGGGCACAGTGTAGGTAGAGGTGGGCCTTGGTGCCAGCCTGCTGACTCTGACCAGGAGGCCTGAGGGGGCAGCAAGGCCTAGTGTCAGTAAATTCACTCGGGTCCTGTGTTGACATTTAATCAATATTTTGTATTGCTTTCAAAACTACCCCAAGAATGCCGGTGTCCAGGACCAACATGCCCACCTCTCTGCCATCTTTTGGACTCAGTCTGGGCAGGAATGGGAGAGGGGACACCCACGTACCCAGCTCCTATAACCCTGGATAATATGCCAGCGCTCGCCAGGAGCCTCCCGGAGAGGTGCAGGGGACTCTGGCCTGGTTCAGTCCCAGAGATTTATCCTGAAGAAAAAAGATGGACGGACGGGCAAGGCAGGTGGGAGGGTATATTCTGAGGGCCAGCAAGCAGGTGTCTTCAGAGCTTGGGACCTCCAGAGTCGTGCTGTCCAGGACAGTTGGGTTGCAGGCTGAGAGCCTGGATGGAAGCACGAATGTCTGCTCTCCTGGGGTCGCTGGCCACTGGCCTGACTCCTCTTCTGTGCCCTCAGAGGCAGGATGAGAAGCAAGCTGGCGAAATTGCTCACAGAGAGGGCAACCCAGAGGTCAGCAGAGAGCGCGGGGCGGGGGGAGGGCAGGAGAAGGTGTGCAGCACTGAGTCTGGAAAGTGGCTTCTCACTTGGGCTCCCCAGCTGACTGCCTTCAAGACAAGGAACAGGACCTTCTGCCCCACAGGGCCTCAGTGTGAAATTTAGAAGTTGGCCCAGATCCGTGGCCCCCAACTTGGGATTGTCACTCAGAGGGCTTGTTAAAACACAAATGGCTGGTGCCCCCTACATACACACATATGCATACACACGCAGAGAGTTTGGGATTCAGCAGGTCAAGGGTGGGGCCTGAGTCTGCATGTCTAACGGGTTCCCCCCCAGGGACTGATGCTGCCGAACGAGGGCCACACGTTGAGAACCACTGGCCTCCATGAGGACTACTAGTTCCTACTTGAGTTCCGAGACCTTAGGATTTGGTTTCCAAGAAGGATATACATGGTAAGAAATGATTTTCAAATAATGGAGCATTTCAGAAGAAGAAAGCAGAGAAGTTTCCAGACACCTAGCCTGGCCATGACCAGGGGCCAGTGCCCCGTTCCCAGTGCCGGGATGGGGCGATGGCCTGATGGAGCTTGCGCTCTCCTTCCTTCTGCTCTCGGGTTTCTCTTCATTTGCTTTTCATTGGATTCTACATCTGACACTGTATTTCACGACGTCAGCTGCTTGAGTCTGTAATGAAATACTTCATGGGAAAGCATTTTGGAAATAGGAAGTATAAGGCGGGGGGGTTATTTTTAATGTATGTTCATATTTTCTGGTTTATCTCCTTCAACACAGCAAATTACGGTGGCGATAAAGGAGTATAGTTGATGGGAGAGCGTTGAATGGGGTTGGAACTGAACTGATCTGAATTAAATAAGAGTTGCATTATCCCCATTCGGAGTAACCAAACACTGAATGAATGCCAGAGGGGAGCCTGGGTGGCTCCAGAGCTGAGAGCCTCACTCTCCCCAGGAGTGCAAAGTAGACAGGCGGCAGGTGTGTGGAGCGTGGAGGGGGTGCAAATGCCATGGAGAGAGGACCTGGGGCCACACGGACACGTGGTCTCCCGTACCTGCAACCCGAACTCTAGCTGGCCAAAAGGAGGCCTTGTGGTCGGAACATTCAGCAGCCAGGTCCCAGAATGAGAGCCAGGCTCCCTGGCCCCTGGCCAAGGTCCCCCCCACCATCTCCACCGCTTCTGTGGTCTTGGAGTTTCTTCCTTACGAGTACAGCAGAGCACCTTAGAGGCAGACCCGAACTCTTCTCATTTCGGTTTTCTGTCTACACGTGTTCGGTGGCTCCTTCCAGCCATCCACCCCAGCGCCCCTCCACACACAGAAGCACAGTGATTGACAGGGACTGCAAGGCTGACTGAAGGTGGTTTGCCCGGGAGCAATATCACCTGAGACCCTGGGACAGCCAAGGTCCCTGCCCGAGGCCCCACAACACCAAAGGCCTTGCCCTGGGCTCCTAAACCATGAGAGGAGGGGTCCAAGGGCTCATGCTGGCGTGCCGACCGTGTCCCGGGGCCCATGCTGAAGCCTGCGGGTGACCTGGGGGCCCTGCTGCGGGAGGGCTGTAATGGAACCAGGATACCCATAACACCTGTAGGCAAAGTCCCTCAGGGTTCAGGTCAAAGCCGGGCCTGGGAGGCAGGACAGGCCTCAGACTTACCTAAAAGCTGAGTTAAGCGCCAGCTTCACAAAGGAATTATGTCCTATTTGTGTTGGGAATGAGCCTGAAAAGAGCAAAGTAGGCCAGAGTCCCGGCAAAGTCTCAGGGCCTGCCCCTGGGTCTTGCCAGAGGCTCCCGGCCCGGTGGGTACATGGCTTGTAGAGCCCTGTGGCCCCTGAGGAGGCCCCTAGCCTGCTGGTGAAACTGTCCAGCGTCACTCAAGAGCCCTTCTCAGAGGGGCCAGCCACACTCTCCACCAGAGTTGTTACAAGCCAAGATCCCAGTTACTCCTGAGAACACTCGTAAGTGGACTGCCGGCCAGGAAGGCGCCAGGCAGCCCAGGCCTCAGCAACCCCACGACCTTCTCCTGACCTCTGCATGGGGACAGGCTGGACAGAAGCCCCAGGCTGAGCCCACCAGGCCGTATGGTGTGGAAACACACGTGAGGCACCAAGGACCTGTTTTCTGTGGGCATCACTAGAACCTAAAGAAGCTGGGGCACTGGACTACTATCGAGCAAATATACGTGTTGGATTTGGGTTCAAAAAATCAGCTGAACAAGTATCATTTGGGAGAGATCCCAATGAACCAGACCATTGAGACCTCAGAGGGTCAGCATGCCACAAACTTAAAATGGGCCAAGAGACGGCTAAAACAAAAACAAAAACAGAAAACTACTGTGATCTTAGATTGTGTTAACAGAAGTATCAGATCCGAAGTAAAAGAGGCAGGAATGAGTCAGGCCATATTTAGTGTATTGTGTTCTGTTTTAGGTAGCACATTTTTTTTTAAAGATTTTATTTGACAGAGAGAGACACAGCGAGAGAGGGAACACAAGCAGGGGGAGTGGGAGAGGGAGAAGCAGGCTTCCTGCCGAGCAGGGAGCCCGATGCGGGGCTCGATCCCAGGATCCTGGGATCATGACCTGAGCCGAAGGCAGATGCTTAATGACTGAGCCACCCAGGTGCCCCTAGGTAGCACATTTTTAAGACAAGAATTCCAAATTAGAATATTCTCGAATGAGTAGAATGCTACGTTGAGGAGCTTGGAAGGTAGCCTTGGAAGAATTTTTAAGGAAATGGTTGTTTCACCAAAAGGAGGCAGGAATGCAGATTTGGGAGCTACCTTCCAATAGCTGGGGGATTGTATGTGAGAATGCTTGCTCCCAAGGGGTTACATCGGTGAGCTGAGGAACACACATACCAATAGAAACTGATGCAGTCTTTCCCGGGAACAGCATGTTCCTCCATATCAAGGCCTTTAAAACTCCTCACACTGTGGATTAGGTCCAGGACTTCTATTGCTGGGAATTTTCTCAAAGAACTTATGGGAATGTGGTAAAGATTTCCCTACAGTGATTTTTACTGCTGTGTTATTTACAATACGGAAAAGTTAGAGACAAGCTAAGTGTCCAAAACTAAGGGTATGGTTCCACACATTGTGATACAGCCATGCTACAGAAAATATGACAAGCATTAAAAATGTGGCTTTGAAGACTATTTAGTGATATGAGAAATGTTCATGATGTCAGTGAAAAGAACGATCTGGACTCAATACCTATGGTCAACAGGATTCTAATTTTGTAAAACATACATGTCCACACGTGCACAAATAGGAAGAAATGCGTCCAAAATGCTAACAGCGTTCATCACTGCATTTGTTTATATTTATCAGTGAATTATTTTATGTTCACTTTGCATGTTTTTCAAATTTTCTGCAATGCATAGGTATCCTCTTTATAATCAGAAAACACATATTAAAAATATTTGAAGAGCGGTTGTGTGCAGGCTAGCTGATAGACCTCTCGGATGAACCTGCAGGAGGACCTGCTCAGTGACAGCTTCTCAGTGAGGCAGAGGCCCCCAGATATTGAGTGTCTGGCCTCCATCAGGTGGGAAGTTGAGCAAAAAGGCCACTACAGGTGAGAATCAATAGAACGAAGGGGAAGCAACGTTTGCCAAAGACCTGCTCTAGTTCGGTCTGAATGCTCCAAATCTAAGATTTGGAGTCAAGATAACTCCCGTCATGACCTAAGGTTGGTAAGAGTCAGAGCTGGGATCTGAAGTCAGGACTTTGTGCCTCTTCATCCCATGTTTGAAAGAGCCTCCTCCTCCCTTGGCAGGAGCCAAGCCCACGTTAGGCACTTACTCAACTCCTTGGGATCAAGAAGCAAGTAGGAAACCTTGCAGTTTGTTACAGAGACTTGTCTCCTGACAGATTTGTGAAGAATTAGGGTGGAGACCTCTCCAGGAGAGGAGGTACCAAAAGAGTGGCTAGAACACAACTGTGTTTCTCAGATTCCAGTGTCCCCTCATCACCAAACATCTTAGGCAGCCACTTAAGATAAAAAAATCCTCCTGATAGACTCCTTTTCTCAGTCTGTAGAACAGAGTCCCTTTCTATCCCTGAAGCATGATGCTACCCTCAGAGACAAATCAGCCGTCTAAGTGTAAAATATCCTATTTTCTCCCCTCACTTCTGTCATCTTGTTCATCTGACGCCATTTTGCTAAGGTGTCAAAGAGTGTCTAACCCAGCTCCCTTTCTCAGGGGGACAATTCTGAGTCTTCCAGGGGGCTGAGAGACCCATGATGAACTGCGGTACCATCAAGAGGTCCAGACACCAAACCTGGGACAGTCATATGCCCGTCTCCCACCAATAAGACTTTGAACTTATAGAAGGTAACTTGAGCGAGTGAGTTCTTATTTTCCTGAAGGAAATAAGGTCTCACACACAAAAAAGCCACAAATATCATAGTTCTTAGACCTTCCTGAGCCCTGATACATTCCTGATTTATCAGGAGTTATCCTCCTCGCACCAGCTACACAACAAATGAACACACACACACACTCACATACACACATCCTCCCCAAAACGGCTCTGAGTGTCAACTAAACTGGGCAGTTCTTGGCTCTAGCCAACAAAGCATGGGAAACAGGGTTTATTTTCAGGAAAGTCTTGCCTGAATGTGATCAGTGAATGTTCTCAGGGCCCGGGCCCCACCGGGAATATCTCTGTTGACCCAAGGGAGGTAGAGGTACAATCTCCATTTGCAGACACCAGTGTATCAAGAGATTCAGCTCTAAGGGTCGATGTCACTTGCATAGTCTATCAAGAAATAAAATGTTCTCCCATCTCAGAACGGGGTGGGCAGGGAAGGTAGACAGAGCAGTACATTTATTTCTTGTTTTCTAATTTCTGGGAATTTAAAAGTAGTCTTTAGTTTTCTTAAAGTAAGTTGTATTTCCAAATCCTCCTACACTAGAAACATTTTCTAAGAAAAAGCAGTCTTTGACCATCAGTACATATTTACGTGAGTCAGAAATGCTAAGCTGGACCATTTCCTCGAGCAGGAGAATATGTCATTGCCAATCTCCATCATGTCACCTCCAGAGGATGGAAGTATTCCCCCTAGAACAGCCAAACAACCCTAATAGCCTACTTTGGGGTTCCACCTGTATGGCCTTGGGGAGTTCATTTGACCCCTCTGGGTGTCTCTCTTCCTGCTTCATAGGATGAGAATGTGATCACCAAGATACCTCCCGGTTTTAAATTGTGAAATTCAACTTGACAATGAATTGATCTGGACCAAGGGTTGGCAAACTACAGTTTCCTGGTCAAATTCAGCTTCCTGTCTATCTTTGTAAAAAACGTTTTATTAGAACATAGCCATGCCCGTTTGTATGTGTTATCTACGACTGCTTTTGAACTGCAATGGCAAAGTCAAATAATTGCGACAGAGTTGTCCACAAAACCAAAAATATTTACTATCTGCTTTTTTACAGGAAGAGTTTGCCAACTCCTGGTCTAGACCATTAGAAACTGAGGTAGGTTGAGTTAGACAATGAGAAACTGGGGATTCTGTAGGGAGCTCACAGCAATACATCCATAGGCCAGGAATCTATTTATATTATCAGCCTATGCCACCTACTGGGATCACCCAGCAGGCAGCAAACTTATGGAACGTGTTAAATAGAACTTTCTTGTCATTGTCCTAAAGCTGCTGCTTCTAAGCTTCAGTGAGTGCCCCTTGGCAGGCACACCTGCCCCCTCCCTCTCCGTCCCTCCACTATCCCGTAGATTTCCATCACATCTCTGCTCACCCTTCCTCTTTCCAGATTTTACTCTTGGTTTTGTTTTGTTTTTTAAAGTCTGTCCTTAAACAGAAGCCTCTCCCTCCCCTAGAGTGTTTTAATTGCTCTTCTCTGGACCATGTCCAGGTTCATTATGTTTCATGGGAGCCTATGGCCAGAACTACCCACTTTCAGGAGCAAACTGTGGTTTTAAGCAAAGAGGGAAGTTTTGGCTGTGGGGCTCAGGGTAGAAGGCCGCTTTGTGGATGACGTGGGTTGAAATCCTGCCTCTTGATTCTTCTGGTTACGTGGCCTTCACCAGGAACAGCCAGGCCACCTCCAAATCCTCTAAGGTGGTTGTGTGAGCTGGTGAGACATGGGGCTCAGTGCAGAGGCTCACGAAAGCACACTCAGGATCCGGAGTTGGCTGATGATGCTCTTTGTGTGGACTTCTGTGTTCAGAAAAGTCACCTGTGTGGATAGGTAAATAAGTAGGTAGGTAGGTAGATAGTAGGTAGACAGATAGTGTTGAAATCACAACTGACTTCTCAGAAGATAAGTCTCTCTCTCTCTATATATATATATAAACATACATACACATATAAATATACAAAATCATATACATACACATATGTATATGTATGTAGTTGTGATAGGCATGCAAATATACACACTCACAGTGTGTATGTATTTATAGTGTATAAATACATACTATATATTGCCCTATATCTGTGCATATATTTATTTATAAATATTTGTAATATACTTAAGACTAACAAAATATATCTTGTTTCCCAGCTGAACACTAGGCTTCTTGTGGGGACTCAGCCTCACCCCCTTTTCTGGACGTTTAAGGGTGAGGGTGGCAGGTGCAATATCAGACTGCCTGGCTGCAGGACCCTGGAGACCACCAGGCAGCTCAGAAAAATGAATTCCACTAGAATTTAAATCTATGAAAGAGGAGCTCTCATTGCTCGAGAGATAGTTGTGGATTCACGTTTTAAGTTGAAGGGCTTTCAGAGCCTCTGTTTAAAAAGTTATGTGGAACATTTCAAATGAGCCGGCTCCCTTCACCTAGGACATGTCCTTTGCACCCCTAAGTATTGGTTTACAGCTCGTTTGCCATTTGGCAGGGCAGCTGGGAGGGCAGGGGGTGAGGAGAAATGTCGCCCCGGAGTGGCCCGCGCCGCTGTCACGGGGAGGTACCACCTCTCTGCGGTGTTAAGGGAAGCCCGTGAGAACATGTCTCTGTTCACAAGCACTGAAGGTATACACCAACGTTTAAGAAATGCAGACTACCCCATGCTTTCTGGGCTCCTACGTTGGTGCCCAGCTTCCTGGGAGAGGGGCTGAACTGATTTTCCCCTGAAAACTACCTGGGGACGGCCTTGCGAGTCGCTCGTTGCCCCTCAGCTGCGGCGACCACAGCGACAGGTGTTGGCCGGCAGAAGCCCGTGTCCCTCATCCCAGAATCTACCACCTCCAGTACAGACAGTCCAAAGAACATCATCAGAGGGCTGAGTGGAGCCCAGAGCACCTCCCCGCCTCAACCTGGATTTGCCCTGAGTAACTCTCCAGTGTTCTAAAAAGCAAAAAAAGTTTCCAAAGGCCTCGCTGGCGGCTCCCATTACCCCTGAGCAGACCCCTATCTCTAATAGGGATCACGCATTAATGACAGAGACAAGTCCTCAGGAAGATTAAAGGCCTTGTATAATTAAAAAGATAAGAGCGGGCCTGGGAGAAGGAAATTGGGATTCAATTAACACGAGAGCCCTCCCCCCGCTGCTCCCCCGCGATCAAATGTTCCACTCACAAGTGCCCTCTCTACTCACTGAGATCCAAAGGCTGAAGGGCTCTTATTTATGGCCTGCTCGAGTTAGGCCTGGGGCCTTCCTCAGCTAGGGAGTCTGTTTACTTAGAGCTCAAGAGGGGAGGGGAAAAGCAACACAAATCCTGCAGGAGGGGGCAACAAGGTGCTTTTGACTCCTTTTCTTTTCTCGTCTCAGCTCCTCTGATCTTCTTGACAGGGAAAGAAAAATACTCAATAGAAGGTCTATTTCCTTCCTCCTTCAGCCTGAGGCTGACACAACAGGCTAAGGGTCACTGCTGAGAAAGCTCTGTGGGGTTATTTGTGTTGGGAAACCAGGCCACTTCCCCCTTTCCGTCATTCTCAGGTTTCCATGGAGGCAGAGGGAAGATAAGGTTGGAGAAGCAGCTGCTCCGAGGGCTTGTGGGACGGGACATGTGGGGTGCGCCGGCCTCGGGGAACGTCACTCCTGATGATCTTCTGAAGGACGCGGAGGGGGGAGGAGAGTTCACTCGGGTCCGTGGGACAAGCTGGAGTTGGTAGAGTGGGGACAGCCCGGTGGGCTCCAACAAAGGGCAGAGCCGACACCAGGGTTAGGGGAGTTAGTCCCAAGGTGCCTTTACCGATAATTCTTACTTCAGAGCTAACTGGCGGCAAAGGCAGATCGAGGCCCTGGGACGTTACGGAAATAGAACATGGAGGTCTGTTTGGATGGATGGGCTACGCTTTACTACTGTGCTTCTGCCGAAGGCTGACGCGGCCCACACTGCTGCAGAGCCTCCCTCTCTTTTCCCAGGGGCTCGTGGAACCCTCGGTCCGAACTGTCCCCACTGGAAAGCAGCTCCCAATCTGCTCATGGGGCCTTGAAGCGGTGTGCAACCAGGCCAGGGGCGTCCATGAGGCTGAAGGGGATGGTCCCGAGGGCCTTTCGGTCCTAGGGCATCTGGGACCAAGAAGACAGAAAACAGCACAACAGCTGGAAGGAGTGGAGAAAACCTGCAGATAAAGTATAATAATCAGGATATTAGATCTTATTCCGTGACCAGTTAATCGTCTTGGAAGCTCTATTCAAAGTTGTACATTAACCTCACTTAAAAGGCCCTGGACACCTGAGGCTCAAGACATTTCAAACCAAACCCCACATTTTAACCACCCACTATCTCATCCTCCTGTGTTCCTTATTCTAGCAAATGCCTCTGTTAGGACTTTCTGAGCCTTAGTTGTTCAATCCACAAAATGGAGGAAACACGCTCTTCCTCCTCTCATCCTCAGGTCTTTACTCACACTGCTTCTGCCTCCTCTGAGCAATCCTTCCTGATGCCCCCAGCCACATTTCCCTTTCTCTCTCCCATCATATTTGGTTCCTCTAGCTCAGTGATCTGCTTTGTATTTGAATTACCCGTGTGTGCATCTACCTCTCCCTCTCCATTGTGAGTCATTATTAGGCATGATTGTGTCTACTGCCCTATACAATATCTAGCGCAGGGAATAATGAATCTTTATTACAGTGACTACCATTCTCTGTCTCCCTCAGAGTTGACAGACTCGAAGAGAGGGCCCAGAAACAGACACGTTTTGCAAAATATAAAATGTGAGGCCGATCGTCAGAGCTGGAGACCTTGGCTCTCCTCTCCCTCACTGCCCACATCACTCACTTCCTCCCTCTCAGAGCAAGGGCTCCATCTCACACAAATGAGGACGCAGTGACACCAAGTCAACTTCAATGGCTGGCACCTGTAAGTGACAAACCAGTGCAATCCAGCATGAAGAGCTCCAGAAACGTCCCTCAGATGCAACACACGGCCATTTCCGTACAACCCCAGAGAGACTGAAACTGAATTGTTAGTAGAGAACAAGGGGTTGATGATGAGAGTGTGAATTTTAAGCTAGATGGGAGAGGAGAGTAGCTGCTTAGCAGGCTTGTCAAAAAGCTATTTAGAGCAAGCAGCAATGTGGTTGCAGAGCAGAGACCTTGGAGATAATCAGCTGTCTTCCTTATTTCCCAGAGGAACCGTGTAACCTTGGGGAGGGTGTGGATGTCCGTCTCCAAGACGGTCTCCTGGAATTCCTGCTCTTGTGTTGTCCCCCTCTCAGACTGACTAGGGCTGACCTGTGTAACCAATAGGATGTTGAGGAAATGGCAATTTGTGACCGCTGAGCGTAGGTCATAAAGCATATGGCGACTCCTGCCTTGAATCACTCACTCTGCAGAAAGCTAGCTGCCATGGCATAAGGACACTCAAGTGGTCCCATGGAGAGATCCACGTAGTGAAGAATTGCAGCCTCCTGCCAACAGGCAGCAAGTAACGGTTGCCAATAGCCATGTGAATGAACTCTCTTGGAAGCAGACCCTCCAGCCTCAGTAAAGCCTTCAGATGATGCAGCCCCAGCCAATGTGTTGAGAGGCTGTGAGTCAGAACCTTCCAGTGATGCCACTCCCAGATTCCTGACCTGCAAAAACAGTGAGATAATAAATATTTGCTATACAACAATGGAAAACTAATACAGAGGGTGTGTATCATCAAATCATGTTCTGTCTTTTCACAATGTATCCACAGTCATTATCTCATTTTATTCTGATACTTACTTGATTTCTCTGGCTCAAAGGTAAAGAAGCTGCAGGTGGGAAAGGGTAAGTAGCTTTTTCAGGTTCACATTATGCATGATAGCAGAAACAGGTGACGAAGCCAAGCATTCTAACTTCTACTATTTTCTCTTTGCACACAGTCCAGCTGCTGAACTCACAGTATATGGATATCTGCCTCCTTATCCATTTTCCAGGGCCTGCTTTGTTTTGCAAGAGCTCCTTGCTGGATGATCTAGGACACAGCTGGAGGCAGCATCACAGGTGGATTAAGAAGTTACCTCAACTTTAGCACAAGCTGCTAAGCTAGACCCAGTATTCCCAGCCACCATTCAACAGGCCTCAACTGAGTGCCTACCATATGACAAGTGTCAAAAAAAGCCACATCTATAGGATGCATTTCGTAGAGGCACAGTTCAATAGAGAGCCAGGGGGTGAAAAAAAGAGAAAAGAAAAAAATAAGAAAACTATAACATTTGAGCTTGAAATGTCACAGGGAGCCAAGGAAGTTGTCTGATGGATTGCCCTGTCATCTCCAAGCCAAAAGAAAAAAAATTTCAGATCCATCAATTTGTTCCTGCCCTTTTAATCCAAACAATATTTTACAGCATCAGAACGTGAAGAAATTATTTTCCTAGACATTCAACAATGTGTGTGGATTGCTGAGCACTTCACCAGAAAGCAGCAAGTGAGAACTGCATGTTGTTCAAATGTCTGCACATCGTATTGATCCAGATTATATGTAAAAATATACTGTAACAGGCATAACAACCTATTTTGTGCCATGTGTTCATTTATTCATTCATTCACTCATTCGTTGGACCTTACTGTCTACATGGCTCTGCCCTAGACAATGAACGTGAAGGGGGACATCTGTGTACATGCACTCCAGCTGCCCAGGTGTAAGACCACCCCTGTCCACTCTGGACCTGCTCCTCCCTCTGGCTCACTTCCTGGTCAGTAGACATATTCTTGAGCATCCTTTCTTTGGACCACAATCTGGGCTTCCACCATCTGCTCCTTGGATCAAATGTTTGGCTCTTGGGCTCCGATCCTGTTGGGTTGTATCTTCTTCATTTGCAGAGCAGGCTGAAAAATTCCCTCCCCTAACACAGAAAGATGACTGGCAGCGTGAAGTACATGCTGTAGAAGTTTAGAGAAGGGCAAGCACTGTAGGCTGGCTTCACAACAAAGGCTTCCAATTGAGGTAGAATTTGATGGAAGCATTTGCCAATTTTCAAACACTCTTCCTCCTCTCATCCTCAGGTCTTTACTCACACTGCTTCTTCTTCCTCTGAGCAATCCTTCCTGATGCCCCCAGCCACATTTCCCTTTCTCTCTCCCATCATATTTGGTTCCTCTAGCTCAGTGATCTGCTTTGTATTTGAATTACCCGTGTGTGCATCTACCTCTCCCTTCTACATTTTGAATCTTCATTAGGCATGATTGTGTCTACAATCCTATATACTGCCTAGCACAGGGAATAATGAATCTTTATCACAATACCTATCATTCTCTACTCTCATTTTACAGATGGTGAAATGAAGGCACAGAAAAATGAAATAGCTTGCTCAGGGTCATACAGCTAAAAAGAGGCAGAACTGAGATTTGAACCCATGTCATCTGACTGTAGAGTCAGTGCTCTTAATGCTTTAGCAAGACTGGAAGGTATTTTTTGCCAGCGATTCCATACCTGCTAGTCTGGAATTTCTGTCTAATTCTATTTTGTAGAGGAATCTAAGTCGGTAGATGGAAGCTCTTTTTTTTTTTTTTACGTCCTTTAGAATGTATTAAGACAGCAATGATTATGTTTCCTCTGAATTTTCTTATCTGTAGGTTAAATATATCTATTCTCTCAAGAGTTCCATAAGATGGGCTGTTCCTAGCTCCCTCACCATCTTGGTCACCCTCTGCTGAACATACTTAAGTTTGCAATAATTCTCATAGAAAGTGAAACACAGAAGTAAACATAATACTTCCGGTGTGGTTCAGCCAGTGTACAGTAAAAGGAAGTTATGGCTCCCTGCTGGAGGTGGGGCAGGCAGACGAGGCCTGCAGAAAATCCACTTAGAGGGAGACAAGAGCGATACTGAGTCTGAGAAGGAAACAGGAAACGGGGAGTTGGTAAAGCCTTAAGAAGGTAACTGCTAGTAAAAGTCTGAAGTGCCATGAAAACTGAGAGAAGAGGAAGTTTGAAGAAGCAAGAGGGTGGCTTGCAACGTGAGATTGTGCAGAAGGGCTAGGGAGAATGAGAACTGAGAAGATGGACAAATCTGGGGACGTGCCCCCAAGAGCAGGTGGGAAGAAATGCAGGAGTTATGGAAAACCAGGTAGTGAGCCAGCAGGGTGATTGCTCGCTGTCCCTTCCCTGTTACACAAGGAAAGGATAAAGGACAGTGGCTGTCAGGAGGTGGAGCAGGCAGCAAGGTCAAGTAAAAGGTTGTTTATATGCCCAGGAGATGGGGACAGGGGTGTGTTTCAATAGAGAAGAAAGAGTGGATGAGAAGCTCAAGACTGAAGTTGTTGGAGACAGTGGAAGATGGAGGGAGCCACCCAGATGGAAGGTACAGGAGCAGCTTGGGAGTAGAGAAAGAACTATTGGAAGGTCTGAAGGTACAGAGGAGGGGGCTGATAATAACCCTCACTTGGTGCTTCATGGCGTGCCAGCGTTTTCCTTGTTCATTATTTCGCTGCATTGCATACCAGTCCTGGGAAGGAGGTCTTACTCTTTCTAGTCTACATGTAAGACAACAGAGGTTCAGATTAGGTAAATGGCTTTCCCAAGGCTGAAAAAAGGCATAAAGTTTTCTAACGTCTAGACTCTTTTTCTTGACCTTTTGCCTGCAGGCTTTTGCACTGTGCAGCAAGGTATAAACCAAGTCTGTGCCCTAAAAGGGCAGCGAGAGAAGTGGGTTGTTGGGAAGAGTTTGAGGCTAAGGAGACTGAGAAGACTGAACACATAATTGTAGAAAAGGAATCAATGTGAAATGAAGAAACAGTTTATCTGGCAGCATCAAAAGCATCAAGGGAGACAGTCTAAGTTTACACTGGTCCGAAGGAGCCCAGCTCTAATTTTCTCTTGTATTCTGAGAAATAATAATCCATGCATTAACTTCACTGAGCTTAGCTGAGTGCTACTGTGTTAAAGAACCAGGAGGTGACTTAGGGCAGGCATTTTGCGGGCCCAGAGAATGAGTAGAATGTACAAGATGTCCAAGATGAATCAGGACAGTGGCCAGGCATGGTGGAATGAGCAATCAAAGAGTGAAGAGCCTGCACAGAAATCCAGGGATAAAAGGGGCTCCATGGAAGTGGGTAGTCTGAGCAGTTCCCTAACAGAGTGTTGAACATAGAATTATACCCATGTGCAAGCCTGGTGGTGAAAGTATATACAGAACTAAGAAACCCTAGTGTTATTCAACACTAGGATAAAGTCAAGTCTTGTTACTAGGTCTGAAAACGCCCCCCCCCCCGCCCCCAGCAGGGCTGGAAGAGGAAGCCTTCTGACTTGGAGAAGGGACATGATCAGTCAACAGAGCAATGAAACTGTCCATGAGAAATCAAGTCAGGGGGCTACTGGAACATGATTCTGGAAGCCTAGACCAGAATCCTGACAATAAAGATGGGAAGAGAGGTCATGAAAGGAAGAATGGATAAGATTTGATTACTGAGTAAGAAAGAATGAAGAAGAACGGAGAGGTCAAAGATGACTCTTGATCATTGTAAAATGGTAACAACATTGTTGAATAAAGAAAAATGGGAAGGGTCACAATTTCTGAGGAGAAGGAAGCTTAAAAGAGCATAGGGATATCACAGTGAAGCCTTTTATATCTGGAGTTGCAGAGTAAAGTTCCCTCTGGTTGAGCCTAAGTGAGGAAGATTTCATCTACATGGAAGAGGCATGTGACTCCTTGAGTATGGGCTATAAGGAGAGAAGAAGAGAGGTCATTGTCTGAGCTTTAGGTCACTTCAAAGAGAGCATGACGAGCCACAGAACTATCTTCTAGAGTGTCAGGAAGAAGTATTTCAATTAAAAAGGGGACAATAATAGGAGATGTTGGAGAAGGGGGCTGAAGGCATTGAAACTTAGAGATGATACAGAGGTCCTTGGTATTCTTGGGATCAGTACCTGGGACTGGGGGCAGGGAGAGTAATATCTGTGCGTGCAAAGGGTGGTCTAGAGAAGATAGGTCTAGAGTTGGAGAGGAGGTCCAGAAGAGGAAGGACTCTGAACTTTTCTAGCAGAGAATACTTTTCCTTAAAAGAGAAAATTATAAAGATTCAGAAATTCCTTAAAGTTGATACTAAAGATTCATTAACAGCAAATAAGGAGAGCCTCAGGAACTTGGAATTCTTTCAGGCAACTGTCAATCTCCCTTTGCTCTCAAAATACTGCTCTCAAGGTGCTGCAGTGTAAGACCAAGTGCCTGGAGGCCCAGGCTACAACTCTGAGGTTGCTAAAAACTGGCCTGGATCTCCAGGCACCACTTTGGCCTCTGAGCAGGTATCTAACTAGCTTCACCATTGTCCCTAAATCAATATACCACTGGAGGACCTTGGTTCTAGCTAGAACTTTATAACAAATGCATGAGAGGAAACCCATTAGAACATATTTCCATCTGTGTACAAATTAAGACTTAAAGCTGCTTGCATTTTTACGAGCTGAGAGAGTTTGACGGTTGTTTGGAAGAATACGCCACCCACTTCTGCTAGAAATCTGGGCTCAGTCAGTGACAATGTTCTCTGAACCCCAACTAAACTGTGCGATCTGACCTACAAATCTACATATGAGGATGACGGGACAACATATTCAAAACTGTTCCAGCACATACGGCTAGAGTCCCATTTGTGTGGTAATAAAAGAGTTTGAGTTGGCCAATGTTGGTTTGAGCCCTGGCAACCTCACTTACTTGCTCTGTGAACCTGAATGAGCCTGTTTCAGACTTTCAGAGCCAACTTCCTATCCCAGACCACCTCATGGTATTACGAGAATAAGATGAACCAGTCTACTAAAATGGACGTATGATATAAAAGCACTTATAAATTATAAAGTGCTATATTTTATTATCATTATTGTAGTGCTAAGAAATGGTAAGGGAGTCTTTCTTCAAGTTAGACTTGGGAGACTAGAGTTTAAGCATTTGACAATGACTTCCCGTGTGAGATTCTTCCTCATCTACCATTCTGAACTCAGTAATACATATCAAGTCTCCATTTGCCAATTATCCTCGATCATTTTTAGCAGAAAAACTTCACAGCCCCATGCCCT
Source organism: Callorhinus ursinus (assembly GCF_003265705.2). Taxonomy (NCBI): domain Eukaryota; kingdom Metazoa; phylum Chordata; class Mammalia; order Carnivora; family Otariidae; genus Callorhinus; species Callorhinus ursinus. The sequence goes on along the minus strand of NW_027397072.1, from coordinate 38,481,562 downwards.
CTAAAATAAATTTGGAACTAAGTCAGTAGGTTTGGAGAAGAGAGTTTGGTGAACTGAAACTAATAATCATTTGGGGACCTATGTCTCATTGTCTTATGGAGTAATTCCAAGTCTTGACTCATTTTGGACTGGAGCTATCAGGACACATCCATGTGGCCTTTGTCTGGGAGACCTACAAAACACATCCCCTGGCCGCATTCTAAGTGCCAGGTACTTTCCTATCCTTTCAAATACAAAATGTAATCCAATCCTCAATGCATCTTCTGGGTTGAAATGACTATTCCCACTTAACAGATGAAGAAACTGAGGATAGGAAAAGATTAAGAATGTGCCCAAAGTCATACAAATAAGCGTCAGAGGAAGGATTTTAACTCTTTTCCTCAATTCCTACATTCTTTTCATTATACCACTCCTATAAAGAAAAGTCACTGTAAACTAAATGAATTATTTGGGGCTCCTTCTCACAGTATTTTGACTCAGGAGCTTCACTGAATTCTCTAGTCCATCAGCAGAGCTGAGAACAACAAATTATCCCATGGAATGGACTAATGGGACCCAGAGGCAGATCTACATGTATATGGACACCACTTAATATAGAACACAACCAGCATTACAGATCAACAAGGAAATAATGGACTATTCAACAAATCTTGCTGGGACAGCTGGTCAACCATAAAGAAAAACTAAATTGGAATTCTACTTCACAGCATACACAAAATCAATTGAAAATGACTTAATAATTTAAATGTGAAGAGTAAACTGTAAAACTTTAGAAGAAAGTATGGAGGGAATATCTTTATGACCTCAGGATAAGAAATACTTTTATTTTAAAACACAACATAAGATGCACCTGGGTGGCTCAGTCATTAAGCATATGCCTTCGGCTCAGGTCATGATCCCAGGGTCCTGGGATCGAGCCCCGCGTTGGGGGTCCCTGCTCAGCGGGAAGCCTGCTTCTCCCTCTCCCACTCCCCATGCTTGTGTTCCTGCTGTTGCTATCTCTCTCTCTGTCAAATAAATAAATAAAATCTTTAAAAAAAGAAAAAAAACCACAATATAAAAAATAAAGCTCATAAAGAAAAGATTGTTAATTTTGACTGTGTTGAAATTAAAAACAAGGGTTCATCAAAATACACTATAAAGAAAATGAAAAAGACAAGCCACAAACTGGGAGAAAATATTTGCAACATATAATCAACAATAGATTTTCAGAACAGAATTTCTGAAAATCCGTGAGGAAAGACAATTTAACAGAAATAAAGAAATCATGAGTACTGATTTCCCAGAAAGGAAAATACAAGCTGCCAATAAACATACAAAATTCACTCAATGTCACTGGTAATCAGAATATTAAAATTAAAACCACAGTGAGAAATAATTTCACACCCCAGCATTTAAAACTCTGATAATACCATGTGTTGGTGTAGAAGTGGACAAGCAAACTCTCGTTGCTGGTGGGAATATAAATTGACACAGCCACATTGGAAAACCATTCAGCTTCATCTAGTACATTTGAAGATATGCATGCCCTGCAACCCTGAAGTTATACTCCTAAGTATGTACCACAAAACAAACAAAAAAACCAAAAAACAAAACAAAAAAAAAACCAAGGAAAATCTCTTGGCCTGTGCAGCAAGAGACATTGAAAAGAATCTCCATAGCAGAACAGCCACCATAGAAAAATATACTGGAAACAAATCAATAAAGCAAATGTTCATTAATGGGAAAATGGATATATAGTATAAAATATATATAAAATGGTATAGTCCTACACTAGAATAGCATATAACCATGGAAAGAGAGTATAGATTCAAATATCAACACACAGGAGCCTCACAAACATATTCTTGAACAAAATGAGAAAAAGCTAAACTGCACTAGAATACACACATTTCATGAAACCATTTATATAAAATTCTAAAATATGAAATAATGAACAGTCTATTGTTCAGAACATAAATTTGAGGCCAACTGTAAAGAAAAGTAAAAGATCTAGTGAGGCCAGGATTTGGGATAGTGGTTGCTTATGCTGGGAGGAAGGAGCCTGGGGCTTCTAATGGTTCTACAGGTGATGTTCTATCTCTCAGCTAGTGTGGTCTTTATATTGCTGTTTGTTATACCAGTCTTTACACCTTATGAATGCCATCTAGGCTGTGTTGTGAGTATGAGTTTGGTAGAAGAACCAGACAACGAAAAGTAATAAGTATAACTCAGAGTGAGCAGTCTTCCAGCACCCTAGGTACACCCCAACCCCGTACTAGCTCTAAGCTCCTCTTTTTGACATCTGTACGGCCAGCACCTGGCACAGCAACTAAATCCCTACAGATGAATAAGAGTAACTTGATGAGGGAATGAATAGGGAAGGATTGACTGGGGGTTGGGTGGCTGGACAGATGGATAACAGAATGACGTGGACAACTCTAAGCCTAAATAAGATGAAGGTATGTAATAGAGACTCTGGGGCAACTTAAGGGAAGAAGCAGAAGGCTAAGACAGGATCTGCAACCAGAACCTTCTTTCTCTTACTTCCTGAATGCACTCAATCGGATGAAATTAGGATCCTCTAATTTAACATAAGCCTAATTGAACCTCTGTTTATTAAAAGGAAAGAGTACTGAGGTGCCTCGGTGGCTCAGCCAGTTAAACACTGGACTCTTGGTTTCAGCTCAGGTCATGATCTCAGGGTCATGAGATCAAGCCCTATGTTGGGCTCTGCGCTCAGCTCAGAGTCTGCTTGAGATTCTCTTTCTCCCTCTCCCCCTGCCCTTCCCCCCACTCATGTGTGCTCTCTCTCTCAAATAAACAAATAAATCTTAAAAAAAAAAGGAAGAGGACTATGAGTATACTAATTCAGCACAACCCTCTCACCACCTGATCAGCTCGCAGAATCGCCTTTTCTTTCCCAACCCTCCTATACCTTACCCTGACCCCTCCTCCCCAATCGAAGCTGATTCAATCTCCTGGATGCACTTTGATTATGGACATTATTTGTTGATTTGCAAGCTTGATGCCCTCTAGGCCCTTCAAAGCTATAAGTTTGATGAAGGGAAATGTGTTTTATTCATCTGTTAATCCTGCACCTATTACAGCAGCTGATAGATCACATGTGCTAGACACATACTTCTTTTCAAACAGACACTGAGAGGCAGACTATTAAAAATAGTGAATCTAAAGGCAACAACTTCAAAACTCAAGTATTAATAGATTGGCAGAGTAGGGATCTCAAAATCAGAAGAAAGGGCAAAAATGCAAATTAGACTCTAGGCTGACTCCGGCTAAGATGTAAAAAAGCAATTGAAACCGAGCCTGAAGTCTTGCTGAGGCCCCTGCTACGCCAAGCAAAGCTGATGCACAGAAGATACCTAGCGGGCCACACACAGCCCAGGGGAGAAATCGGCTCCATAAAGTTTGGGCTGGGATATCTTTGGAAGATTAAATAAAAGTTAGCTTTGTGGAAATAGGACATTTGAGAGGAAATTGTCTTCTTTGGTCTTTATTCCTGGAAAATACATCGGTGCATCATGGAAGAGATAGGCAGGTGATGTGGCCAGAAAGAGGTGCAGAAATGCAGAGAGATGAATGAGGGTGGAGAAGTCATCCACAGGGAAGTGTGAATTAACCATGCCTCTCATCACTCAGGGCCCTGTCTGCATCGATCCTCTATTAATTCCGGGGCAGTGGTCAAAACTCAGCTGAAATTCTTCTAACAGATACTGCTGGAAACGCCTCTTCTAAAAATCTATTCAAGTTGCTTTATTTTGCTTATACACCAAATCCTTGTTTGCATTCAAATGTGAAAGCAGCACTTGAGGAAGAGACCAGGGTAGAACTCATAACAGGTTCTGATGATGTCGTCCTTCTTCCTTTTTGGGATGGTCTCAAATCTTGGCTAGTTCAGCCTGACTGGGGAAAGCTTGTATTTTTCAGCTGCTGGATGAATGCCTGGCAACAGCAGCAACACCCGAGCAGTTACGACCTGTTGACCACTCTCTGTACGTGCTGATCTGCCTTAACCCATGAACCTTTGTTAGCCTCCTACCGGTCATAATAGTGCCCTCAGATCGGGGTTATCGCCCCATTTTCTATATGAGAAAAATGAGTCTTGAGAGATAAAGTAGCGATGCAGATAGTGATAAAGATAGAGTGTTAGAGAAGCGATAGAGTGATAGAAAAGAGGTTCATCTCCAGGGCCATCTGATTTAATCTCCCTCTAGTTGCTATTCATAAAGACATCTCTAAGGAACACTGGGTTCTCTATAAGTATTTCTACCTTCTTTGAGGGCAAAGAACAACCGCCATTAGACCTGGGAAAAAGTTTGTGGGCAAAAGTTATCACAGAGATGGGCATCATGCAACTCCATGTGTCTGCTGATTGAGTTTGTTTGGAGACCACATAGAACATCGGGGCTTTGAGAATGTCAACTAGGGAAGATTTCCAACTGGTGGTGGTCTTTCTTCTTCACTTTTCCTCTTCCTTCCCTTCCACTTCTCCTTCCTCTCCTTTCCACCTGCCTTCCATAAACGAACATTTCCAAGCACCTACTATGTACAAGCTTTGTGCTAGGAGCTGGGAAACAGAGATAAAGTAGACATAGACCCACACTCAGGGACCATGGTGTCTGGACATGGGAACAATGGCAGCACGGTGCGAGAGAGACTACTCAAATAATTCCAAGGAAGAGTAGACAGACGGAGTCCAATCCAGTCCCTTCTCTCTGTATTTGCCATTAGACCACAGGGCCGTGTTTTCAAATGGGAGAGAATTCTCAGGTGCATCTGTCTGGCAGGCAAGGACTGGTCTGCAGATGAAGCAAGCCACACGTTACCTAGAGGAAGGACAGTGAGACCACACAAAGGAAGGACCATCGAGCCAGGGGTAGAAAGAGAGGGGCCAGGAGAGAGGCAGACAGTCTTCCCAAGTTCCAGGAAGAGGGAAAGGGGTTGGAGACCCCAGGAAGTAACTAGTGATCAGCAAAATTCCTCCCTGACCAGTCCCTACTCTGCCCCCACCCCACCCCCACTCCCACCCTCAGCCCCTTGTCTTCCAGGGAAGACTTTGACTTCTCTCTGTCCTTAATCTTATAAATAAGAATGGGAAATGTAAATTGCGTCTGCGCGGGAGAGCAGGACAGAGCCAGAGCCTGCCTGTCGAGTGGAAGAGAAGATCCATTCCAATATTTATTTATTATTATTATTTCGAGGAGAGGGGGGAAAAAGCCAGAAATATTTCCAAAATGTCAACACTATTAAGGAAATCTGAACACCTTAATCCATTTAAATGTCAGCTAGAACGGAGCGCAGGTTTTAGGGAGGGGAGAATGAGGAAGTAAGGAAGGGCAGAGGGGATTAATGCCAGATTCCACATAATCTATCAAAGTTTCTTTCTTTTCTTAATATATTAAATATTAAATGCTTCTTTGCATCTGAGTGAGAGAGGAGAGAGAGAGGGACCAGGGTGGAACTCATAAATGCCTAGATAATTGGTTTTGAGGTTTTTTTTTTCTTCTTCTTTCTTTCTTTCTTCTTGGCGGATTCTCAATTTCCCTATAAAAGAGAAAATTCATTTCCAGCCGCTAATGTAATGTCAGCGTGCTGTTTACTAAGCATGGATGATGTATAGGGGGACACTACTTTCAGAGGACTACTTAATGATGCATAGAATTAAATCCTGAGCTCCTCAGCTGAGCCTCCTCCCTCCCTCCTGGTTCCCAGGCTCCCAGTGCATCTTGGGAGAAGCAGGGTTGGCATAACCTGTCTCCCTGGTTGCTAGAATTCTGGGGTCTCTGCTGAGAAAGCTTGAAAAGAGCGCTTTATCCTCAGCAGACACATTTGCCCCTGGTGGAGCCTGGGCAGTAAGAAGCCAATGGACAAGGGGAGATATGGCTGTTCAGTGCTGAGGGGAACAGGAATAGGGCGTTCATGGGAGGCACCAGGGGCGGGGTGCGGGGGGTGCGGGGCATGAGGGGGTGGGAGGGGGCAGGGCCAAGTTGGAGAGCCCTGGTAGGGAAAGGGCTGACAAGGAGGGCTGAGTGCTCCTGGGACCACCCTCTGCCCTCTGGAAACCACAGCATTCAGATGTCGAGGAAAATAGATGGGGGGCAGTTCAGCTGTGTCTCCGGGGCCTGCGAGGCCACCATTACCCAAGCAGCACCTTAGCGCCCCCCCTCCCCGCCCCCCCCCCGCCCGCTCCAGTGTTTCTGTCACGTTCTGCTGCTCTCCCAGCAGGGCTGGGCAGTCCGAGGTGGCCTGGCCTCCCCTGAGGGACAGCACCCTACCGTGAGCCTGCCTGGCCTCCTGCCCACGGGGAAGTGACCCAGCCATGCCACCTGGAGAGACCACTAACTCGGGCTGGCTGGCTCGGCCCCCGGCAATGGGGAGAGAAGGTGGGAGGGTAGCCAGTGGGGACAGTGGTGGGCTGAGGGAAGTGGGGGCAATTCAGCTCTTCCAAGGGTGGGCGGTGGGAGGGTAACCAGCCACGCGGTCCCTTCTGACTCTCCTCCAAGGTTGCTTTGGCCCCCACCACCCTACTGAAGCTGATCCCCCTTCACCCCCTGGGGAGCCTGGGTGGCCTCGTTTTATTTGTTCTCCTGAGCATTTGATATCACCGACCACTTCCTTTTTCTGGAAACCTCTACTCCTTTGGCATCCTCAGCACTGCTCTACTTCTGACAGCTCATTGCTCCGTACCCCTCATGGGTGCCTTTTGTTCCTCGTCTGCACACCGTAGGCTTTCTATGGGTATCTTTCTTGATGGCTCATTCCTTCTCTGAGCATTTTCACTCCCTACAAAGTTTCCTGCCTTTCAAGACTCCAAGCCGACCTCTCTCATCTAACCATTCTCCTGGCCTCTGAGGGCACATTTGAAGGCACTTCTAGGGCACCTCAGCATAGGCACCCTGCTCCTGTGGCCCGTTGAGTATCACTGCCTATTGCCACCTGCCTTCCCCGGGGCCCATTTCTGCCTACGCAACTGCCATTCGTCCAGGCTCCTGGATCAGAAAACAAGAGTCATCATTGTCTCTTTTCTCACTTATCAAAGATTTCAAGTGTCCCCTGGATTCTCTCTTTCCTACTCATCCCCTGACCTGACATCACCCCTGATCCAGCTCTTATGTCTGAACTCCTGCCAAGGAGTTAGGTTTTACCTGCCCCCAGTCTAACCATCCCCATCCATCCTGAACTCGGGGGCCTGACTCATCTTCACAAAACCCCATTTCCACTAAGTCATTTCACAGGGGCTGCTCACCACCCACTCAGTTGTGTCCAGATGGCACCGCACTGAGCAGACCCCACTTCAAAGGAGAATCAGGGCTGAAGCGAATACCATTAAACACCAGTCAAAACCGGCAGGACTCTCCAGGCAAAGCCTCCTGTGGAAGAACGGTTGAAGAAATTGAGAGCTTCCAACCTAGAGGAACGGAGGCTAACAGTCTAAGCTTAATTTGAAAAGCTCTACTCTACAGCCAAGGGAGAGATGCTGATGGACACAGAGGGATAGCTCTGGAACCAGAGGACACGAGAAATAATCAGCTAGATTTCGGTAGAACTTTCCATGGTCAGAGACATCTGAAGATGAAATTATCTGCTCCTGTCTCTATATGTGTTCCAACAAAGATTGGCAATCATGTGTGAGGATGTTATAAAAGAAATCCACACTAGGAGCTACTGAGGAAGAGCTTTCCGAGAAGGGCTTTAAGGTTCCTTCTCCACACCACCTCCCCCCACCCTCAGAGGTCCTGGGTTATTTCACCTGACTTCAAGGCCATCCATCTGTATCCATCTTCTTTCCCAGCATCCCAGCCTCTGTCCAGGTGGGCCAGAATCTTCACTGTCCCCACATGGTCAATGCAAGTCTTTGCTCATGTGGCTTCCCTACAAAGAATGGTCTCTTAGTGATCCCTCAGACCCACCTCCTGCAGGAAGCCTGCCAGGTTTCTCCGCTCTCTCCCATCTTTGACTCACAGCCACTCAACGGCATGATCTTGTACTGTACTCCCTCTCCCCACCCTCAAAGTTTTCTAAGTGTGAATCACCCTGACCTCCTGCAGAGCATGAATCGCCATGCTCCTTCAGTCTCTCAGCATCTAACACTGACCCTGGCACACACTGGCCATCAACAAGTACTTGGTCAGTTGATTGATTAAACACCATTTCATGGACTTTTTCCCTGCCCACCTTAAGCCTTGCTTTGTTAGCCTTGCCAGACCAAAAAAAAAATGTCATCCAAAGAATCCAAAGAAATATTCTGTGCATGGTTCTTCATCACCTATGGAATAAAATGCCAGCCCCCGAGTTCCACACTCAGGTTCCATTGCATCCTGATCATAAGCCACCTTTCAAAATCCTCCTGCATCCCTCACAACAACCCACAATTTCACTCTGACCATATCAGACTCCCATCATTCCCTGCCTGGAATATGCCCTTCCCATCTTTGTTCATCCGGAAAATCCCTGTTCGCTCTCCAAAAGGCAACTCAGAAATCACCTTCTCGGTGAAGCTTTTCCTGATGACCTCTAAGGCAGCTCCTTCGCTCCCTCCTCTGTGCTCCCATGACACTTTGGGCAGATCTCCATTATATTGCTCACCATATTTTATTATAGTTAATTGTGTACACATCTGCCTTCCCCACTGTATGATGTGCTTGCCCTTCAAGGGCAAGCAAGGTCAATGTCTTACCCATCTCTCATCCCTCTGGAACCCAGCAGAGTATGAGGCATATAGTAAGTATTTAATTAATAAGGAAAGAGAAGGAAGGGACAGAAGGAGAGGGAGGGATGGAGTAAGGGATACAGGGAAAGAAAAGAAAAAAAGAAAGAAAGAAAGAAAGAAAGAAAGAAAG
>NW_027397072.1:38268655-38472622 GCF_003265705.2 Callorhinus ursinus | reverse complement strand
AAAGAAAGAAAGAATGAAAGAAAGAAAGAAAGAAAGAAAGAAAGAAAGAAAGAAAGAAAGAAAGAAAGAAAGAAAGAAAGAAAGAAAGAAAGAAAGAAAGAAAGAAAGAAAAGAGAGGAAAAAGCGCGAGTCATTAGGGGTGTGATGACAAGGATCTGATGAGGGTCATAGGCCTGACCCACAGATATAATAAGCGACTAAGGAAGAAAGCACTTTGTAAGACTTCAGGGATCTGAAAAAGATCTTTGCCTTTTCTCTGGAACACCCACTCTGGTACGTGGTTACAGCTTTCTTGCATTAAAGCAAATCTGCCTCCCTTCCAGGACCCTGACATTCCCCTGTGCAAAAGCGAGAAGAGAGAGTTTCTGTGAAGGCTGGAGATCCTGAGTGATGGGATAGGGTAACGTGGTGTGGGGACTTGGCAGAACTGTGGTTTACTCAGCTGTGGAGAAGGAAGATGGTCCTGGACCTCACAGTGGCATCAAGATAAGTCTGAATAACTCTCCTTGAGGCCCGTTCTCAGCGGAGTTGGTCCTCAGGAAGGCTCTGGCCCTGGGCTTCCTGACCCAGTTTGATGCTGCTAATCGGAATAGAAGGGTGTCCCAGTTGGGCCAGAGCAGATGCTCAGGTATAATCTGGTAGCTGGACTTGAGAAATACCCGTCTCCCAGGAATCTATCCAGATCCTTTCTTAGTGCAGAGTGATATACTCCTCAGAAAAATTTTGAACTGAGTCTATAAGAGTTTATACAAAAACAGACATGTCTAGTGAGTTATTTGGTAGTTCCTTATGGAGGCCCATGTGTGAGGAAGAATGACAGAGCCTTCATGAGATAATTCACCTTAGGAAGAAAGTCAAGGGGAGCCTGACTCAGCAGCAGCACCAAGGGTTAGTGAGTCATGGTGCCATTGTATGTGGTAGTTGTGTTACTTTGGGGACTTGTCCTGACTCAGCTCTCCTGAAGATACGTGGAGAAAAAGAAGGTCTGTGTGTTTGTAAATTGAGAGAAGCAGTCCAGTAAATTCTGATCCTTTGGGGGTACAGGCAACTTTGAGATCTCCCTCAGCTGAGCACAGAGTACACAATGGTCTCACCTCCTGAGAGCATCAATGGTTGAGTTGAGCCAGCCTGCAATGGCTTTGGATGACAAAGCCTCCAGTTGTGCATTTCCGGGAAGAGCAAAGACCCCTGCTCACCTGTGGAAGTGACAGCCCCAAATAATAAGCCAGCGCCATAGTAGCCCAACAAAAATGCCTGCAAAAGCTACCTCTTGGGTAGTCCAGAAACGTTTGAGGAGGAAGAGATTGCATGAGCAAGAGAGAGCCAGAAAGTTGCAAGGTCAAAATTATCATTATTAAGGTGTCATCACCTGAACCCACGCATTATAAGACTCAAGACACTGAGATTAAACTGTTTAGTTGTGGATGTCATGGTGGATGTCATAAACCTTTTCAGTTTATTTAGATAGAGAGGGTGATGGTTCAAGGCCAGAGAAGAGAAAAGAACAGAACCCTGGCAGATTCAAGTCAGGATGCCTACAGCCGGGTTATTCTCTGCGTTCAGGCTCTGCGTGTGGGGCGTGGACCCCCCCCAAAGATGAGAGGTTCCACCTGGGAGCCCTGGCTTTCATCCTGGGAGTCAAGTGCACTGGGGATGAGATGGTGAGAGTGGGAGGCAGAGCTCAAAGCCAGTCTCAAGTGTGTCGGAACGGTTCTTCCCACCCCTAGGGGCTCCTCAGCCTCAGCAGAAACAGATGTCAAGAGATCTCTAAGGAGGCAGACACCTTGTGACCAGTGGGTCCAGCCAAGAGCTCTGGTTAGTGCCTGTTCCCGTGGCTTGAGCACAGCCAGTATTTGCTCGTCTTTGTGTTATTTTCTGAAACCCTTGGGTTTTTTTCATCAAATTCCTTCAGATTATGTCTTCTAGATCTTTCCCTCTGACATACTGCTCTTGATATAATATCCTAATTTCTCTCCTTTCTCATCTCTTCCACAATCCAATCCACCTCCGTCTCCAGGCCCTCCGCCTTGAAAACACTGGACTGGCCCAAGGAGAAAGTGAAGCCCACACACAGTCTGCCCATCCAATGGCTTCTGTGCGCCTCTGTTCAGTGTTTCTCTCCCCTCAAATTACTGGGGTGCCAGTGCCTCCAAACCTGGCCTGCCAGGCTCAGGCCCACTCTCCCCTCCACCCCACTGCCTCCTGCCCATCCCAGAATCCAACACCATGGGTGCTGTAAACTCTTCTGGGTCTAAATGTTAATGGTTAATGCGAGTCAATGAGTTACATTTCCCTGAGGCCTTTTGAAGTCACATGGCAAGAGATTTTATTTTCACTCAAATCCTTCCTTTTAGGAAGGTTCCAGAGACACCCACATTCCAGTTCTGTGGAAAGTACCGTGATCACGCTGCTGGAAGACCTGTGCCCCCTGAGTGACACCACCCCACCTACCCCGCGCCTCTCATACTCTATCCTGGTCCGTCTCTCAGACTCACTGCTCCGGGGTGGGGGGGATCTCCACACTGGGACCAGCCACCAGAGCCACAGGAGATTGTCTCAAATCCACAGTGTCTAATGTTCCAGGTACATCGGTACCAGCAAAGAAACCTACTTACATGCCCCCCGCCACATCCACTCATTTGTGCCTGCTACCTGCCGCAAAAATAATTCCATGGATTTTTTTTTCTCAAAGTGAAGGATAAACAGACTTTAAAAGACCATTCTTGGGGCTGTGACAAAATAAAGGAAACCTCATCCCTGTGGATAAACCCTGGGATGATTACAAATGACTAAAATTAGAAATTTGGCATGGAAAGAGTTTCTTAGCTGCGGTTCTCATAGCCAAGAGTAGAGAAACAGGCCCTTCACAGAGGGAAGACGGCAGGGGGCTCTGAGGAAAGAGGAGCTGAATCCACCTCGCCAGACTGGGAAGTGAGGCCTGGGACAGGGAACACTCCCCCAAATCTTCCCTTGGCCATAAAGGCTCACTGTCCTACCCTCCCACCATGGTGCTTCCCACACATCACGAGCAAACAACACAAGGGGCTGAAGGAGGGACAGCAGAGAGCAGTCTGGACTCTGAGGATCTCAGTCTAAAGTCTGCTGAGGCATATTTCTTCCAGGCTGGGATTTAGGGAAAGTGCGCCTCAGTTTCCCTATTTGTAAACCATAATAACCAAAGCTAACAGCTACTGGGTCTACTCTATACGACAGACAGTGCGAAGTTCTCTGCATCCATTCACTTACTTACTCCTCACGACAACCCCATGAGGTGGGTCCTATTATAGATCCCACTATTCAGATGAATAAACTAAGGCTTGGAGAGACTACATAACCAGCCAGAGGTCCAAGAGTGCCTCCGAGATTTAAACCCAAGTCTGCTTATTTCTCTATACTGCTTGTCTGGAGGTTGGCTTCGCAGCCCGTGCATCTTATCACTCCCTTGGAAGGCAGACTTGGTGCTGGGCCTTCTCCCCCTCCAGGGCTCATTCTCCTCAGCACGCTGGGGGCAGAAAGAAGGTAAGCTAGTTTTCTTGGGCACAATGTTGGTCAACCGAAGCTAGCCAGTGATAACCACCTGTGCACGTGGACATCTTCCGGTTTGCAAAGTACCTTACGTGTGCTCTCTGTTGGCTTTCGCAGCAGACTTCATATGTAAACAGAGCAAGCTCACCTTGTCTACAAAATGAGATAAAATTTCCTGCTTTGCAGGGTCCGTGTGAAGATCAAATGATTGTAGGAGAGCGCCTGGAACAGTGTCAGGCACAGAAATTACACTTTTAACCAACGTGAGGTCCCTTCCCCTCTCTCTCCCAAGTGACAGCACTGATGAGCAGCTGGGCCTGCAGTCTTAGAACCCTCCCTACGCCCCACCCACCCCCACCAGCCTTCCTCCCTGGAAGCAAGCATGTCTTGGCATCCTGAGCCTCTTCTCTGGGTTACCTTCTCCCCCTCCCTCCCCACCTCACGTGCCCCACAGCTACAGGTCCGAAATGAACTTTCAACAGATACTGCGTTGCAGGCCGAGAATCTAAACGAAAACTCCAGATTTGGAATGGGTCAGGGATGCTTTGGGGGTGACAAGATGCAGAGCTTTTAGAGAGGGACGAGCTCAGGTCACTGAGGGGAACAAAGGTACACGGAGAGGCAGGCGGGTAAGTGCACGTGCACAATCTCATGCGCAGCATGCTTGCCATCGCGTGTATACACACTCACGCGCGCGCGCACGCACACACACCAGCTAGGGGCCTGGGTAGAGCACACGTCTGACAGTAGTGGCCTCAGCAGATGAGCCCCTGCTCATGCTACAAAAGAGCTGTTCGGGCAACCTGTTTTCCAAGAAACACTCATTCTTTTTCAGGGGATGTTTAAAACATATATGATCATATATAATATATATAAACATAAATGCCTTGGTTAAAATATGGTCAAGTGTGCTGAGGACCAGACCGCTTGGCCTCCCCTGTAGCCTCCTCAGCTGCCCCTGAGGTATTTCCACGGTTCCTTAGGGCTCCACGGAATGTACTTTGAAAAGGAGCTTTAAACCAGAGAAGGAAGAAACGTAGGGTTTAGGGTCAGGCGGCAGGGGACTGTGGTTGACCCTTGGCTCCAATGACGCCAGCAATTGCCAATGTGGCTCTGAAGGGGCAGGTTGCCTGGGTCTCCAGTGACTTGGTAGAGTCCCCACACCAGTGCTGGGCGGTCGCATCCAGGTTCCTTGCTTTGTGAGAGACTAACAAACCCCTGCTTGATTTGGGCCACTGCTGTTTGGATTTCCTACTGCGTGCAGGTCAACTCAGGCCCTACCTGATCGATCGTGCTATCTGTCCCCCGCCTGGCCTCCTGCATCCCAGGCTGCCCAGCCCCATGCACACTCTTTCCCCTGATCCGGTTCTTAACTTGACATTTATTCTCTCCCTCCACACAAATCACTCAGGATGACTTCCCTGCCAGATTCATCACAGTAAGTATCCTCAGGTTTCAGCTCATGCCTGGCACGCGGGAGGCACTCAATGAATATTCCTTAAGCAGACAAAGGAACCACCTTACCAGCCCTGCTTTGCTCCCGTGGTCCTGTGGCTGCCCAGCCTACAATTCCAACCCTGACCCCTCGGCCCTCTCCTATCTCATATTTCTTATTGTCTGGGAGATCTCTATTTGGTTGACCTTCCCACCCCTGCCACAGACTTGTCTAGAGCAGAGTCTGTTATCTTTCCTTCCAAACCAGGGCCCCTTCCCACCTTCTCGATTATTGCTAGCAGTGCAATTAGCCTTAGGACCGCATGGTCATTGCTCTTCATTTTCCTCCTTTCTTGGCATCTACTCCTTCTTTGGATCCCGCCTGTTTTTTCTCAGCATGGGCTCCCAGACCCCGATTCTCCCATCTCACGGCCCACTCCTCATCCAGGCACACACTCTGCACTGGGAGCAACAGGAGCTTTTCCTTCGGGCTTTGCACTGACCCCGGACACCTGCCAGGTGTAGCCATCGCCACTGCCTTGATACAGATGGGCTGGCAAGTGAGTGTTGGAGGTGTATGTGTGATGAAGGGATGAGGGAATGAACAGATGGCTCCTCGAGGAGAAGGGTCACCTGTGTTCTATCTGCCCAAGGTTAACACAGTAATTCTGAGGCTTGGATGGAGGCTCTTCTTAATTCTTCGTTTGTTTCATCCTCAAAACCAATCTGGAAACTGTTCCCCTCCCTTCACACCATGCACTCTCTCTCCTCCTTTCTCCTGCTTCTGGACCCCTGCCCTTGAGTGGCATTGCATGACAGCTGGGGCATCGTTGGTGACCTCTCACCCTGCCTGTGGGAACAAACGGTCCTGGCCCACCCACTCAACAAGGGGGCTTCTCCTGCTTCTATGCGCCCCAGCTTCTTTCTTCACCTCTGTCTAGAGAACACGTCAAAGCTTCCTGCTCTCTTCAATGTTTACCCTCTGATGCTATCTTCCAAAGAAATAGATAAATAACCAAAAAAATAATAATTTCTTCACATAGGCAAGGCCAGCTCATTTTCCTTACCACCCACCCCCATTGCAGACTCCAACCCTGAAGCTACCTAAATGTGCTCCTCCCATGAAGAATGGCCAGAGGATCTTGCCACATAGCATGCTTTCTGGGTATAACTGTATGTCTGGGGTGAGCCCTTGGGTTGCCCACACCCCCTACTGCTGAAAGTGTACTTTGTCCAGTGTAGTCAACACTGGTTTATGCAGGGCTATGTAGCTTCCTGAGAAAACAGTTTGGGATTTGGACTCACACAGGCATGTCTGGTGACATTGATGGGGTCTTCGTGAAGGTCAAACTGCAGTGAAAAACTTCAGGATATCGATTCCGAAGGGAAAATGCACCACCATTCGGAATCAGTCTGGACACAGGACCTGAGCAGGAGGTGGAGATGGGCTCTGCACAGAACCAGGCCAACACGACGCTCACTCAGCCCAGCTATCTTAGTGGCCTAGATGCTTCTGCAGGGAAAAGACCATGTACATGCACGGTTAAAAGAGCTAGGGGTTCACGCAGCTCTGTAGAGGAGTCACAGAGGAAGAGGAGGCTTTTCCTCTCCCATTTTGCAGATATTCAGCTAATGGCCATGCCAGGGGAGCCGTGATGGCCACCTTTCAAGAGGCAGCCTCAGCAAAGTGACGCTGGGGACACAGCCAAGAGGCAAGCAGCATCAGCAGATGAGAAAAGCAAAAGAGATTCATGAGAGCATTGTGACACCCAGGCAGTGCCTGAGATGGATGGGAGGGGCCCCGAGGGGCTGAGGGGTGGGAGGAGGGGGGTCTGTGGCCTCCAGTTCCCAGCAGGGAGCTCTCCAGTACCAGGAGCCAGGCACAGAGATCACTGTGACCTCGCTGCACCCACAGGAGGCGAGGTGAAGGAGCATCCAGATTACATAAGGGATCCTCCAGGTCAAAGTACATCAAGCAAGTCCAAAGAATGAACTAGGGAGAAAAGAAAAACAAGACGATTGGCTTCCAAAGCACTGAGCGCATTTGAGAAGGCTGAGTACGGACAGCGCTGAGTAGGGACAGCGCTCAGTTTGGTCAGGGTTGGATGCGGAGGGGAGCGCGGGGCAGGAAGCAAGTCACTGGTGGGCACTCAGCCCACCCTGAGCCAGCCTGTCCCCAGAGTGGTGGGGAGTTAGCCCCCAAACACAGGAAGCCTTGGAGATGAGAGACTTTTTTTTTTCCTTGGATGTGCAACAGGGCTTTTCACAAAAGCAAATAATTAAAAGTAGCATTTGAATGGTATCTCGCACACATTAGCCTGCACGAGTCCCACAGCAGCCTCATGAAGTATGGCCATCCTCACTTTAACAGGAAAGAAAGAAAGGGTCTTCGACATTACAACAGACCCAAGTTATCTCAGCTGCCCTGAACTCCTCACTCTGCTAAAAGGGAAGGGGGTTGGGGGGAGCTTAGTGACATCTTGGCAAAACACTGTAAGCCAGCCACTGGGTATGTATAATACATATGGAAATGTGTGATATTGGGGCACCTGGGTGGCTCAGCAGGTTAAGCGGCTGCCTGTGGCTCCGGTCACGATCCTGGAGTCCTAGGATTGAGCGCCATGTCAGGCTCCCAGCTCAGTGGGGAGTCTGCTTCTCCCTCTGCCCCCCCAACTTGTGTTTTTTCTCTCTCTCTCTCTTGCTCACTCTCTCCCTTTCAAACAAATCAATAAAACCCTTTAAAAAAAAGAAAATGTGTGATATTAAGTATCGTCAAGTACAAATTGGACATGTTTTTGAGAACTGGGAAATCTCATAAAATAATGGGACATTGTGAGATTCAGGAAAATTCGGGAACTATCTGGGCCAGCGTTTAGTGTGCTTCAGAGTTAGTTAAAAATATGTGTGGGCAAAGCCCACCCATAAACTACTGCACAGGGATTTCTAAGGGTCTCCCTATATTCAATAAGCTGCCCTAGTGATTCTACTGTATGTGGAAGTCTGAGAACTAGTGATCTAGGTTATCATTTACCTTAACTTACAATTATCAAGACAATAATTAACTAGTTTGTAGAAGCTCACATTTACTGATTGCCATATGTTTCTCTCTCATAACAGTGAATCTTCATGAGCACTTCCTCTCTGCCATATAAGCATATTCTGATTTAATTTCCATAAGAACTCTGTAGGGTTCGTAGTATTATCCTCACTTTATACAGGAAGGATCTACGGTTCAGAGAGACGGGAGTGATCTGCTCGAAGCCGCCTTGCTAGTTAATGTGTGGCAAAGCTGGGCTCTGACCCAGAGGTGCCTGTCTCCAAGCCCAAGCTCCTTCCATTGCACCCATGACTTCCTCCTCCCTTGTATGAGGTTGGCTCCAGGACTGGGCTGGGAGGGTCTGGAAGAGCCTCGAGTGCCTTGGAAAACAAGAAGCACAATTCTGGGTACAGACGAGGTCATGTCTCGTTATAGTGGCAAAGAAAGACTTTTTGAGTAGAAGCTGGTGAGCAAAGATGAGCATGCATGGCCTCATAAATGCTAGAAGCAACAGGGAGCTTATCCGTGAAAGAATTATGGGAGATTAGAAAGGGAGTTTGAGGTGAGGCAGATAAGAGCGGATGGAGAAAGGGAGGCCATCTGGAGGGATGAACGTGGTTTGAATCTGGAATCTGTGGAAAGCGAGGGAGTGAGGTGCTAGGGTTGAAGGTGCTATAAAAGAGAAGTTGGATAGAAGGGAGAGGAAGGAAGCTTCCAGAAGGAGGGCAGGGGTTCAAGGATAAGGTTGCTGTAAATGGGGGGCGGGGGTGGTATGAGAGCAAGAGAGACAAAGACAGAGAGGCAGAGACAGAGGGAGGTAGAGGCAAGCAGTGGGTCCATTATTTCTGAGCCATACCCGTCCAACATAACTGACAAGGTTTTAGAGACACACTCTGGTCCCATGTTCTCAGAATTTTGATCTCAGGACCTTTTTACACTCTAAAAAAATTTTGAGCACCCAAGAGCATTTATTTATGTGGATTATAGGTATCAGTATTTGCTATATTTTAAATCAATAGCGAGGCATTTTAAAAACATATATTTATTGGGCGCCTGGGTGGCTCAGTCATTAAGAGTCTGCCTTCGGCTCAGGTGATGATCCCAGGGTCCTGGGATGGAGTCCCACATCGGGCTCCCTGCTTCTCCCTCTCCCACTCCCCCTGCTTGTGTTCCTGCTCTTGCTGTGTCTCTCTGTCAAATAAATAAAATTTAAAAAAAAAAAAGAAAAAGAGGGCATGCTTCCATTAAAAAAAAACATATATTTATTAATTCATTTTAAAGTAATAATAATAGTATCACTCGTGTTAATATAGATCACGTGTTTTATGGAAAATAGCTATATTTTGAGCTGAATGTCATTATTATATACGTTTGCACATCTCCTTAATGTCTGGCTTAATAGAAAACATTTGGATTCCATACCTGCTTTTGCATTCAAAGTGTTGGGATTTGTTGTTTCAGCCGAGCTTTATAGGACAAACTTTGGCCTTGATCGAATATGTAACTGGAAGAGGGAGAAGTATATTAATCCCCTTTTCAGATCATTGTGGGTACTATTCTTTGACACTACCTCACGATTCAACAAATGGTAGTTTCTTTTTTGCTTTCTTTAAAGGTTTTATTTTTAAGTAGTCTCTACACCCAGCGTGGGGCTCAAACTCACAGCCCTGAGATCAAGTGTGGTGCCCTCCACTGGCCAAGCCAGCTAGGTGCCCCAACAAATGGTAGCTTCTTAAATGTGAGTTGCACTGTGGAATGAAAATCATATCAGTGGAATGAAAATCATATCCGTGAAGGTTTTGTACTCTCTTACCTTAAATGCATTGATCTACCTTGCACCCTGAGTGGATGTTTTGCCCATGCACGATCTGTGACATCATGCATTGGTTATTTGGAAAATGTTGGCTCACATTGGAGGTATGCAGAGCTTCCAAAAATACAATAGAAAACCCCACTGTATACTCAGGAGCAAATGAGAGACGCAAAGGCAAATGACCTCACAGACCCCCTGCAAGGGCCTCAGGGGACCTGGGGGTCCCAGGCTACACTTGGAGAATTCCTGCTGTGGTGTAATGAAAACTGTCCTGAACTGGGAAATCAGATAACCCAGGCACGAGATCAGACTCTACAGTTCAGTAGCTTGGGTACATCCCTGAGCTTCTCTGAGGCTCTTCAACCAAACGGGATGACTCACTATTTCTTAAAAATTCCCCCACGAATCCTTCCCACCAAGCTACTCTTCTCCTCCTAGTCCTCCAACTGCCACCTGTCAGTTGCATCCCTCCTCGAAGCCACCCCTTCCATGATATATTTCTCATTGCCCCTCAGACAAGCACATCACTCCTCCTTGGGCCCTCGCCGCCTTGGTTTGGACCTCTCTTGGGGATCTTATGTCACTCCACCCGGAGTGAGGATGACCAGAGTGCTTGTCTCCCACCCCCTGGCCACTTGCACGCCCTCCCCTCAACCCTCCCAACCACAGAGAGTCCCTGGAGGGCAGAGACCCCTACGCTCGTTCATGTTTGTGTCTCCTTCCACTACCAGCCCCATGCCTGACATGTAGTAGACACCCTCTGGAAGTGAAATTAATTGGTTAGCATATTTCAGGAAGATCTATCTGTAAGGTTGAATGGATGTTTATGGGGGAAGAGTCTGGGAAGAGGTGACTGGGAGGTGAAGGAAGAGGAATGATGGTACATGGAAGTAAGGAGAAAAACTGATAGAAGAGATGGAGAGCAGAGGTCAGGGTATGCACCTATAGGTCACTAAGTGAGATAAAGGGATGGGGTGTGATCAGGGTGTGGTAAGAAGATAAGAAGGGCATTTTAGGGTGGATTGGGGGAGGTATAGATACTTGGGAAATGACATTCCATGGAATTAAGAAACTAAAGGACACTTGAGATGAAAATCCTGAGATTGGATTGGCAGAGGGGGCTGAGTCCTGGGCAGCATCAGGATGGCTGCCTATGTGAGTGAGTGAGTGAGTGAGTGAGGGGCACGAACAGGGGTGATAGGGAGCCCGTCCATGTGGTCACGTTTCCAATTCTCTCTCTAACAATGCCAAGGATGCTCTGGGTTCCCAGACACCCAGAACCCCCCCGTCCAGCTCCTACACATCCGGTGAGGAATGAGCTTGCATGAGGCAGAAGTGGGAAAGAGCAAGACACTCCAAACCTCTATTTTTTTCTCTTCAAATATTTGCGGAGAGGGAGTGTGGCTTGGGCATGGGGAACGCGGTGCTTATTGCTCACACTACATTAAAATTCAGATGGGCTTGTGCAATATCCCCAGCATAACCGCTCTGTGCTGATATTTTTATAACTCTTAATATCAAACAAATTGCCTCTTCACTGAGACAGTTTAATGTGACAGGGGCCGTGCCCGCCAGCTTCCTCACACCGGCCCCATAAAGATCACCGTTCTGTTACTGGGGACAGAGGAGCCATGAATTTCTTATCAAAAATATGGCTGGATTATGCAGAGTAAATCTTGGATCGTATTAAAGGGATCATCGTGCTTTAATTTCTTTTCTCTCCACCCCACGCCCCCCACTGAATCTTTTCTTACTAATAAAATGAAGTGGGGGGGGGCATCCAGATTGAATCAGCTATGAATCATCTTTTTTGGCCAAGATCCCTGTTTTTGTCATATTCATGCCTCTTCCCCAGTCATCAACAGATGCTTTCCGCCTACCCCACCTTCAGTATGTTATCTCTCTTCTTCATGATCTGAGGGAGAAGGAGATTTGGATGGATTTTCCTAGAAAATCCCCACCATAGTGTCAAATTCAGGATCAAGAGAGCCCTCTAGTTTGGGCAGGGTTTGCCTCAACAGCAGCTGGATGGCAGAGAACTATGATGACATTATACACTGCTTCCTGAGCTCATTCCATCAAAGACCCTCCTTCCCACCATCCAGCCATGAACTCCTATGTGATTAGAAAAAAACAGACTGTGTTTATTAAACAATTGGCTCTCCCTTTCATTTATGAATCAAAGTCCTAGGAAAACGTCAATCAGAGCAATCTGTTTGAGATAGTAAGTATCCCCGAATCAAGTTGGTATAAATTAACTGAAAGCAACAACAACAACAAAAAAAACCCTTGACATTTTATTAGCCCAAGACACTTTCTAGTAGGTAATCCAAATATTTTCCAAATATTGAAAATAGTTCGTGGACGCCTCTCTTCTTCTGTTGCTGCTTCAGAGAGCTGCTCAGGACATGAAGTTTATAACAAGTGATGTAAGGTGTCCTCAAAGGCCCCAAGAACTAGATTGAGTGGATGTGTCACATGCATAGAAATCTCAGTACGACACACGAACATTTTCATCTGTTTATAGTAATGGTGCTGAGGGCAACACGAACCCAAGCAGCAAGTAATCAAATTGCTTTGTGTCATCTTGCAGCCTTCCTGAGACCCACACCCTCCAGACTGACGAACAGACGCCCAGATGGGCAAAGCCTTGTTTTTCAAGGGAGAGAGGTGAACCTCCACCTCAAAAGTGTCCTGTCACTTGGATTACCTGTGTGGGGTCCTTAAATACTGAATTTTTTTCTCCAACAAATTTGTACCTTAAATCTCTCCTTCCTTCTTCACTCATATGCTAGTAGGCACTTTTCATACTAGACTTTAAGGACGGCCCCACCATTTTCAAGTTTTACATTTTAATATACCTTGAAATTAGTATGATCATATAACACACTTAACATCGATAAGAGGTAACGTGGCCCATTATTATAGTTATTATAATTTGGCTCACATTTTATTTGAAAATGTCTTATAAACATTCAAGCTGAATAATTTTTTTCTTCGAATACCATATCTTTTTGGGTTCTTATAGAAGCTGACGCCTTATCTACCTCTCTTGCTTCCAGATCTTTCTCAGATTACCTTGGTTTGCATAGTCAGGTGGTCTTTGAAAATCTATAAAGTTTCTAGAAGGGCTGATCCAGGCTGGGCTCTCAGACCAGGCCCCTGGAGGTATCAACTTTTAAAATACATCACACCTTATTCTTAATAAGCTAGGAAGGAACAGAAATCAGTGCTTTTATCACTGACTAACGTGGAAAAAAAAGGCATGATTTGGATAATATAAGGTTAGCACATCTTTATAATAGCAAGAATTTAGAAATAATCAAAATAAACAAAAACAGGTGCCTTGTTAAAAAAACAATCATACGGGGCACCTGGGTGGCTCAGTTGGTTAGGCAACTGCCTTCGGCTCGGGTCATGATCCTGGAGTCCCGGGATCCAGTCCCACATTGTGCTCCCTGCTGAGCGGGGAGTCTGCTTCTTCCTCTGACCCTCTCATGCTCTCTCTCTATCTATCTCATTCTCTCTCTCTCAAATAAATAAATAAAATCTTTAAAAAAAACAATCATACACAGAACAAACAAACATTCAATAAAACGCAGTATCCATTTAAAATTATATCTTAGGAGCGCCTTGGTGGCTCAGTTGAGTGCCCGACTCTTGAATTCAGCTCAGATCATGATCTCAGGGTGGTGAGATCAAACCCAGAGGTGGGGATTTGGGCTGGGCATGGAGGCTGCTTAAGATTCTCTCTCTCCTTCTCCCTCTGCCCCTCCCTGCTTATGCTCTCTTTCTCTCTCATAAAATAAAATAAAAAATAAAATAAAATAAGGGGCGCCTGGGTGGCTCAGTTGGTGAAGCGTCTGCCTTCGACTCAGGTCATGATCCTGGGGTCCTGCAATCTAGCCAGAGTCAGGCTCCCTGCTCAGCAGCAAGTCTGCTTCTCTCTCTCCCCCTCCCCTGCACATGCTCATGCTCTCTCTCTCTCTGTCAAAAATAAATAAAATCTCTAAATAAAATCTCGGGTGCCTGGGTGGCTCGGTTGGTTAAGCGATTGCTTTTGGCTCAGGTCATGATCCCGGAGTACTGGGATCGAGTTCCACATCAGGCTCCCCCTTCTCTGTGGGGAGCCTGCTTCTCCCTCTGCCTCTGCCTGCCACTCCCCCTGCTTGTGCTCACTCTGTCTCTCTCTCTGTCTCTCTCTCTCTATGTCAAATAAATAAATAAAATATTTAAAAAAAATAAAAAATAAATAAAATCTTTTAAAAAATGAAATCTTAGAAGAATACTTAATATCATAAAAAAGCATGCACAATATAATGTTGACTGAAAAAAAACAGGTCAGAAAAATGTTTTTTAAAATATACATACATGGAAAATTAGGACAAATACCAAACGATAGAATAACAAGTGCTTTTTATTTTCTCATTTGCACAAACATTTTAATGTTTGACCAAAAAATAAATGTATCGCTTTTAAAATAGAGGGGAAAAAAATAGGTTGAAAAACTGGTTCCAAACCACACCCCATATGAAGTTCTAAATGGAGTCTTGAGCTTGCAAGACATTTCTGTGTTCGTGCCATCACTCCCTGCACAAAGACTCCCAAGGGCCCGTGGTGTGCCCACCCGGAGATACTGCAGACCCACCGCCTGCCCTCAGGGCGCTTACGTCTGCTACCCAGGCTCCCCCGGGGGGTTAAACCCTTGCCAAGAGCTTCCCCTGCCTCCTGTCCCCTCCTGAGGGGTGCCTGTCACCTGGACGCGAACCTCCTCGAGGTGCCGTGCTGTGAGCTCGTGAGATGGATGGAGTGGCCTGGGCTGCCGAGGGGTCCTGGGGCTGCATCCCCATCCGTGCACACCCACCCACCGCGGCCAGTCCCACTGCCCTGGGACACCCACCTACTCAAGATCTTCTGCCCACCCACCCCCCCCACCCTTCCTGGCCACCTCCAGAGGGACCTGCCGCTCCACCCCCAATCTGTTGCTTGTGCCTCTCTAGAAAGGTCCCTGGCCTCTGCTATGCTGGGTCCTGGGGCAGAAAGAAAAGCGCCCTGAGGCTGGAAGGCCCTGTCCCCGGAGGCGGAGTTCCAGGCTGTCGGTGGCAGATGGGGGAGGCCCCAGTGGGGCGCACGTGGATGAATTTCTGGGAGGAAACCATGTACCATCCGCTGTCGCTCGCTGCCATCCAGTGTTTTCTCCCCCCAGTGAGTCTCTTAATTTTGCTCATTTATCTTAAAGAGCTCCGTAAGCGCCGTGGGCTCCGGTGGGGGGGGGGGCCGCACGGGGGCTCCGACACCCGACCCCCACGCCCGCCTCCCAGAGGAGCCATCCAGCGCGGACCAAATCTCATTTTCCTACAAATAGTTTGTCAGAAGCAGCAGGGCAAGTAATAAATCACCGAGCGAGAGCGGAGCAGGAAGGGGGAGAGGCTGCGAGCGGGCAGGGCGGGGCGCGCGGGCGGGGAGGCTGCGGGCGCAGATGGAGGCCCAGGCGGGGAGGGAGGGTAGGGGAAGGCTGGGGAGGGCGCTGGGGAAGGAAACCACCGGCGGAAAAGGAGGGAAGGAGATCGCAGAGACAAAGAAAGGAGGGAGCATGAGAAAGGGAGCAGCGAGGAAGGGGAGAGAGGGGCGGGGGCCACGGGGAGAGGGGGAGGGAGGAATATGAAACAGACAGCCAGGGATGAATCCAGACGCATCGAGACCTGAAGGGAAACGAGAGAAGAAAATGAATCCAAAGGCGCTAATAGAAGGAGAAGACAGCGGCGTCTGATCAAGAGGCAGAGCAGAAAGGGGATGGTGGGGACAGACACACCATGCCCTCCTCGGCTGCCACCTTCTGGGCCCTCAATTGTTGGGGGCCCGGTGGTCTGACACCTTGTCCTCCTCGTCCCACCTCTGTCCCTGCTGCCTACTCCAGGGGAACAGATGCAGGATGGAGGTCAAGTGGGGTCATCTTGGTCCACCGTGTTTGCCAGCCTAGAGAGAAAGTCTCCAGACACTGCATTTGGTGTTGCCTCTTATAGAGACAGAGAGGGGGAACCTGCCTACCAACTATTATGATGAAGCTGTGTGGCCTTAAGCAAGCCACTGCACTCCTCTGTGCCTTGGTTTCCTAAACTAGAGAATGAGAATGATAATCCCTGTGTCCGGACCTGGAAAGATTGAAAAAGGTAGCCTATATGGAAAAGCATCTAGCGCACAGGGCGGACTGTTGATCAGGAAAAGGAGCTTCCCTTGAGTGTCTATGGTCAGCGAACTTGGCCTGGGCACCCAGGGCAGGAGCCTTCAGAATCTGCGCACTGCCTGACCACCCCCGCAGCCTGTGATCCCCAGCCAGGCCCTCCGATCCTTCAGCTGTCAACACAAGCACACTCCAGTGCTTTCTGCTTTGCCTTTGGCCTCCCCCAGGAAGTTTGGAACACGACTGAGATCATCGTCAAGCTCTCTGAGCTTCTGGTGCAAGGCCGGCCTGATAAGGCCCATCAAGGTGCACCCTCCACTTCATCCCCACCCCCAGGTCCATCTTCCCAACCTCTGGCTCCTGCAGGGCTGGGGGCTCAGAACAAGATTGGGTTTCTGCTTTCCTCCCATTCACTCCCTCCTCCTCCCTGGGTGCTGGGAGGGAGCCCGCAACTCTGTCGCTTACAGGTTGAAGGAAGGAAGTAGCACTTGTGGGGGCCCAGGTCCTGTGGGGCACAGAACTATCCCCAAGCACAGCCTAGCACAGCCTTGGCACATAGTAGACTCATAACATGAGTGAAATTCATTTGATGTCAGTCATATGGATTCACTCACTCATGCTTTACAACTATAAAGAAGCTGTTGTTATTCTATTTTATAGAAAGGGCAACAAAATCACCCAGCTAGGAAGTGGCAAGACTGGGATTTAAATCCAGAGTATTCGTTCCTCCCCCTGCCGCCCAGGGCTGGGCACCCTGACTATCAGCATCACTCAGCAATGGTCTATGTTGCTCTAGGGCCTTGTGAAGCCCAAGGCAGGGAATGGGCTAGGCGCCTGCAGGGCCTACCCTGCCTTCCCCTTCCCCTCTGGACTTGGGGTGGCTTGTCCGTTTCTGGGCTCTGTGCCACTGGCATTGCCCTCTAGCTCTGGGCCTTAGGCTGTGCCACCCTCAGGCAGACCTTCAGCCCCCAGGCCTCTTGCCCCGCTTGGGGCTTTGAGGATGAGGTCACATGCCTTGGACCTGTCTCCCCTCAGCTCTCGGGACCCTCTACCTGCTCTGCTCCCCTGCCCTCTGACCCTCTAGCAAGGCGGGCATCCTGCAGGACCCCATATCCACCCCGACAAGGAGCGGAGCCCAGGGAGAGAGAACCAGATTTTGCTCTCCTGCCATGTACCAGCTATATGGCCCTGGGCAATTATTTTCACCTCTCCAGGCCTCAGGTTCTTCAACTGGAAAATGGGGATTGAAAAAAATCCATGCCTAACTCCCACAGCTGTCATGAGGATCAATTAAGGCAAAAGCTGGAAAGCACTTTACAAATTCTCCACTTCCTCCTACTGTCCGCCTTTTCTGAGGGCAGGTCCCCAGCTCTCTTTCTTCCCATTCCTGCTCTCCTGGCCTGATGTGCACGTGATCATCGATCCAGGGTCTGACCCCCAAGGACTGCAGATGCCTCCCAGCCTTCCCTTCATGAAGAACCATGGCGCGACACCATTTAAAAACCCAGAGAAGGATTCCTGGGTGAATCATCTTAGGGGAGGCAGAATAAAGCAGAACTATGAGCTCTGGCAAAGTTAAGAAACCAAATTTTCCAAATTCTAGGTTTCCCATGTATTAACACTGTTAACCTTGAACAAGCACTCTACCTCTCTAAGCCTCAGCTTCTCCATCTATAAAATGGCACAGTAATAATAACACTAGCCATCTTCTAAGGTAGATAACGTATATACGTAGCAGTAGCCCCATATTAAGCTCCCAATAAATAGCTACATTTGTTCTTTCCCCCTTGTTTTTGCCTCAACTCCTAAACAAGAAATCAGTTGCCAAACTTAGTAGCTTCTCTCCTGTTTCTCAATTGTTCCAGTGTCATTAACTTGTTGGCATCTTTATCCTCCCCTCCTTCAGCGATGGCCATAGCCTCTCCTTCCAGCCTCCAGACTGCCCACTTAGTTCTGGTCTGGCCTCATGACCAAGGTGAAAAGCTACCCTGGGTTTCCAGGGTGCAGGACAACAAGAAGAGGAGGTGAACCCAGAAGCCCCTTAAAATCAGGGGATGGTAAGCAAGGTGGGAGAGGTGAAGTGACCTGTCCTAGGTCACAGAGATGCTACAATCAGTGTGACTTCTAGTCTCCTGGACTCCTGGGGCTGATCCTTTGGGTCATCCCCACCCAAAGCCCTGATGGGGGCATCGAACTCCTCACGGCCCAGGACGGACTTCCCACTGGCAGCACCCTCCAGCTCAAAGCCCACGAGGTGCCCACGAGGCCCCACTCTGTCCCAGCCCACCTGCTCAGCCCCTGTCACTCAGCCCAGCTCTTAGCTTCCTCTGCTGTCTCCCACACAATTTGTGCATGGCTCAACCAGTCTGTGCCGGGCTTCATCCTGGCTGCCGAGGACCCAGGAGCTTCTGTCACACAGTCTCTGCCTCGAGGAACCCCAGAATAGTGAGTGCCATGCACCTAGTCAACCTCCCACCCCAGTCTTCCTGCCCAAGCTGAAGCCCACCCTCCTCCACGAAGCTCTCTAAGATTGGCGGACTGATGGAAGGTTGCTTCCTAAATCCTCCCAAATGGCACTGTTCCTCTCTGGAAACTTTATATGCATGAGGTATTTTTATCTTCTTTTTTTAAATTGCACTTCTCTCTGTGTTGATATAATATATATGGCTAACATTTTAAAGTCGGTTTTTCAAAACATACTATCTGTCTCTTTCCTGAATATAGAAGTCCACACCACTGTCTGATTGCATCTTAAACCCCTGGAGGCAGAGACCCCACTTCTCTGTGATTCTCAGAGAATCAGGCCCAGAAAGCCACCAGGGAGGAGGGGCGGCCAGGCCGGCTTCATTGAGGAGAGGAAAGGCACCCACAGAGCTGACTGGAGCTTCACAGGTACCATCGGAGGGAGGAGATAAAGCTGACGTGGACATCAGAGAAGGAAAAGACCATTTCTAGATGTGGAGAACCCGGGGAGAAATCCTCTTCCATTCTGCTCACCTTCAATGCACCCACTTCGAGGATCAGCTTAAATGCCATGCCCCCCAAAACAGAGCTGCTCTGATCCCCAAATGTGTTTGAACTCATTCTCCTAAAGAAACACGGCACTCTGCGTGGACCCGCCTTGTGACACTTTGTGGGTTCTGTGTGGGAGAGTTTGGGACCCTTAGAGCTGCACACAACTTTGCTCTCTGTCTGCAATGGGGCCTTGTCATTTCTTCCCGTAGAGAGGCCAGGGTCTGCCAGCTGTTTATTCCTCCTCCCACAACATCCCCCCCACCCCCAGCTTCATACCTGATACTTAGTAGGTACTCAGTTAATGCTTGTTGAAGGAAAGAAAGGAGGGGGGAACAAGAGAAAGGAAGAGGGAAGACAGGTGGGAGAGGGAAGTGGGGGAGAGAGGGAGGAGGAAGGAAGGAATGGGGGGTAGGGAGGGGTACGGAAATGCTCTTAGGTGGAAACTCTATAAATAACGCACAGACGCTCTTCGGCATCTCCACATGGGTCTCCTCTCCTTCCCAAGTGCCAACAAAGGGGCCTGGGGAGCAGATTTAATTTTCTGTTGTCGCCCTGGGGACAGGGCCCCTCTGTCCTCAGCACCCTGAGTGGAAGCCAGCACTTTATGGATAGCACTAAGTATGTGTTTCTGATGGGAAGTAACAGCTGCAAACTCGTTTGGATGATTAAGATTGCTCAGATCAACAACCTTGAGCCGGATCCAGTAAGATACAAGAAATCCATCAGCACCGCCACTCCTTTCAGAACAGCAGGTCGCTGAAGCAGAGCAGGAGTGTCAGCAGCTAGGGGCCTCTGGCTGAGATGCAAGTGGAGCTTCCAGGTGACAACTTAGCCTCCAGATGGCAGGCATGCAGGGATGGCTGGAACATCCGGGGCTTTGCGCCTGGAAGGGGGGTTGGGGGGGTGGAGTAAAAATGGAGTCTGCTGAAGGGTGAAATGTATTCTCGAATTTCTCTTCCTTTTTCTGAGAAGCAGTGGACCTCAGGTTCCCATATCGGTTCTCCCTAGCAGAGGAGGAATTTGCCGCTGAACGCAGAGGTCAGCCCAGCCCAGGAAAGGTCTTGGACTCTAGTGCCAGGGCTGCCTCAAGCTGGCTACACGGCCTTGGACCATTGGTTCCTCCCACCTGATCCTCATTTCTGAAACATTTTCCCTGTCAAGGTGGCCTCGTGTTCCATTTTTGGTCTTTATAGACTCTCTTCTTGAGCTAAGAAGCTTCAGTGGGATTTGAAAAGACTCTCTTCTTTTTGCAGAAAAGTCGTAGGCCATAGCTCGCATTATTTCAATTCAAGACTAACTCCTCCTCTCTCACTCCATATGCTTCTGGTCTTTCCTCAAGGGTTACCAACCATGTGAGAGTCTAGTCTGCCCTAAAACTCACTCTGCCTTCTGTGTCAAGACCCTATTCTTTGTCTCACACTTTGAAGACATTTTCACCCATTCACTCACTCAGCAGATCTTTTACTGAGCACGTACTATAAGCAAGGCTACAGGAGAAACAGAGATGAGCAGCACTGCTCTGTTTTTAAGAAGCTCCTTCATGGGAGAAAGAATGTAAGCAAAAAGGTAAATTATTGTGTGTACAGTGTATGCGTTCATACAAAATAACGCCCTAGAATGTCAGAGTCCATCAAACTCTGAGAGGTCATCTAGCTGTTAAAATATCTCCATATATTGGCCTTACAAATCCAATCCCAGCATCATCTTGTGCCTAGCATCTGGAAGGCATAAATTCCATGGTTGTAAGAAAGAGATCAGAGCCTCTGTATCAAATCGTCTAGAAGAAATGCCTGCCCTTCCTTGTGCTTCTTTGTCTCTATTCTGCTGGCCTTTTTAATCCAGAGTTTAATCTCTCCAGGCCTTGGCTCCTTCCTCTGTTAAATGAGAGGGCTGGACTACATGACTTCTGAGACCCTTCCAGCTCTAACATTTTATGATCTATGATTTAGACTCAGATGACATTGCTCAACCTGCTGTCCAGAGGGTGACCCGCCAACTTTCATAAAAACAATCATCATTAACCTATGTTAATTGGTCAATAAAACCATCGCAGCTTTATAGCACGAAACTTGGGACCTGCTGAGACCAATACTACTGTGCCATGTGGACGCTCAGTCATAGAAACGAAAAGAGCTGACTGGTGACTGCTAGAGTCATATTGGTCAAAGTGACATAGACTCAAAGTTATTTTGGTTAAAATAAGAACAGCTAATGGAAAAACAGAGTGACATATAAAACAAGCTCAGGGCTGGAAGAACACAGACTAATCAGTTGAAGGGGAGGAGGCTTTCTGGGACAGGGATTGGTACCCGAAGAGGAAACCAGAAGGCTTGCCCCGTCAGAGGAGCATGTTCCTGTCTATTCCTGCATCCTTAAATGACCACAGCCATCACGACCAGGGACCAGGCAGCCTGTGGTCATTGAATAGGGTCTGGGTCTGCTTTCCAGCCTCATCTGACAACTGCCTTCCTCAAGCAGCTTCATCTGCTCAGTATCTGCTTACTTCTTACAGTTGGGGACTGACTGTCTCTCCACTTGCCCCTTGAACTTGACAGAAATCTTCTATCTCCTAGACTCACCCTCAAGATTTTCCTACTGTGTGCCACCATGCTCCTAATAAAATGAGCGTTACTGCTACCACCTCCTATACGCTAGATTAATGTGTAGTAAACCTTCACTACAACCCTATGAGATCAGAATTTTCCTTGCCATTTTTCAGTTAAGGAAACAGGCTCAGAGAGTTGAAATTAACTTGCCAAGGTCATATACAGATATAACTGGTGGAAGCAGGATTCAAGCCCAGATCTGCTGGCTTCCAAAACTGTTTCACCATCATGGAGACCTCCACCCCAGTTAGCGGCCCGGCCGGGTCTACCTTGACCCCCTCCCTCAAAAAAGGATGAGATAGTTAGGTTGTATATTATCAATGACTTTGCCTTGCCTGAGAGGAGAGACAAAATGGTAACGAGAGCAAATTCAAAAGCTGTGAGAAGCATTTGAGGGATGAGTCAAAGGGCCCAGACAGAAACCACAGGGGACAGACAAGGAATTTGGCGGTCATGGAGGTTAGGGTCCAGAAGCAGTGCAGGTGAGAGCAGGCAGCTCAAGAAACCAAATGCAGGACACTGGAGCCTGTAGTAAGAGGTAGATTTTAGCACAAGGCACCTCCTGCCAGGGAGAGGGAAGTTCATTATGGATGATGCACGTGACTGGACAGGGGGACATCCTGAAGGTCAGCCATTCAGCTTCCATCATCTTGTGTCATCTCTGACAAGAAGCCTTCCAGCCTAGTACAGAGAGCCAAAAGTCACTCCATTTACATATAACTTTACAGAGCGACCCTATTGGTAATCACCAGATTAAGGAAAGAAAATGTATTCATGTAGATCTACAATCCATATACCTACCACCTTGTCACATGAAGGCAGCTAAGCCTTATTGCAATGTTCAAAAGTCAGCCCTCAAATCTTGCAGGTAGGCCCTGCTTTAAGAAAACCCATTATACAAATGTGTAAACGCATCAAGCTTAGTTCTGGAAGAAAGGATTCTTCAGGTTACCTGTAGCTCTGAGTTGCCCAACTTCAGCTTAGAGATGAGTTCTCTAGAACATGTCTGTTATGTAGAGTGATGATGACCTACAAATATACAACCCGACAAAGCAATGCAGACGGTTGCCTGTGAGAATCCGCCTAAGCTGCTGTAGGTGTGCTTTCAACTTAATAGAGGACTTCCAGTTTTTGCTCTTGTGGTATCACTAACCAGAAGGATTCCAGAACCATGTGTTCGGAAGTTAAGTAAGGTCATGACTGGTTATGATGTACATATGTAATCAATGTTTAGATTAGTGTAAGACATTGTAACAGTGTTGTATGTATATTCTAGATGCTTGATTAGCAATACATAATATTGTTAGTGGTTTAATGAGTGATAATAAGATGGTCTTCCCCAAGTACTCATGTTAAACAGACTACCTAGTATGTGAAAAACATTCATGGGCCACAGGCTTCCCATGCGGTGAGGACTGGTTCTTTTGAGTTGTGTGATACCGTTCAAACCACTTATCCTCTCTGAGCCTCAGTTTACTCATCTGTTAGTCTTGAACGGGGCCCACCTCCCAAGGCCCTCCCTCCCCCTAGTGTCTCTCCACCTCATTCCAGCAGCACTGACCTTCTGGGGAGCCTCACCCCTACCAGGCTCCCTCCCACCTCTGGGCCTCTGCACCTGCTACCCACTCTGCCCTGCTCACTTTTTCTTAATTCTCAGCCCACTTGGCTCCTGTCGTCCTTTGGATCTTGGTTCAAGCCTCATTTCCTTAAGAGGTCTCACTGCAGAAATCACTGGGTCAGATCCTTCCGTGATAGACCATGTTTCATCGCATTTATCACTGATGCAGATTTCCGTGCATTAGTGTGATCATTTCACTCATGTTTATTTCCTCCACTGGACTATAAGCTCCTGAGAGGAGAGACTGTTTATACTCATCACTGTACCCCAGGACCTAGAACATGGTGAGAGCTCAATTAATATGTGTTGGGTCAAGGAATAAAATTAATCAATCAATTGATATAAAATGGGATGATGCCCAGCTACTACTAATCATAATGATTAAAAGAAGAATAGCTTACTCCCCCATCACTATGCTTTCCCCCAGCACATGACTCTTACCTTTAGGAATAAATGATTTCAAATTATAAAATCCTGGCCTCATAAATACTTCGTTCCCTCTGCCAGCTGCCTACCACCCACCACTGGTCTCTCCACGAGGGCGTCCCTTAATGCCCGGCTCCGATCATTGTTTTATTTATGGAATCGGCTATTGTTTGGTCTTGAGAGAAATCTGTGTGCTTCCCTTCCTCCTTTTCACATCCGCTTTTCTCCCTTATCATCCATCCCGCTCTTACCCCCTTCTCCCTGTAGTCATTTTATTTGTGAGACAAAAATTGACCTTAATCATGACTGAAAAATGCAAGAGCAGTGCTCAAGTGATTCGTCTGAATCAATGAGAAGGAGAGTGGAATTAGATGTCATACAGAAACGGTGCCTCCAACCTCAAAAGTCCTTGAACATTCCCACATCCTTCTCCAGAGTCTCCACAAAAGTCTACACCTTCAGCTTCCCTCAATCGATTACATTTCTTCAAGAGGTCAACGTTCAGGGAGAATGCAAACACAGTATATCCAACTGTTCAGTGCTTTGTTTAATTACTAACACAGCAACAATATGATACGATGGTTCATTTCACTGTGGCTGTGCAGGATCTTAGCTACACTGGAAGCAGCTGATGTGGGAATTCTAAGGATTTATAGATTATTTCTCTGCAAAAGGTTCGGACTGCAGGGCTCCTTTGCCACTTTCATCCTCCCTTCTGAGAAGTCGGAAGCAAACTGGTACTCGTGGAGAAGATTTGTTAGAGGTAGGACTACTCAAATTTTAAAAGGGTGCTGGTAATGTCAGGTCTTTGGCCTGGAGTCTACACGGACCTCCCAAATATTCAACCTGGAGCAAGCTCCCAGCAGCAAAGCCCTGGGGCTCCATGACAAATGAGGTTTATGCAAAGCCTGCAACTGTAGTAATATGCCCCAGAACTTGTTTCCAACCCTGTCACTGGGTCTCACGTCTGCCTGTCTCTTGGACAGCTGGCTCTCCCTGTCTCACCACCTCTCTTTATCATTCAGCTCTCAAGGGAGCATACAGTTGTACCTTCATAAAAATCAGTGCAATGCGACTATGGCAGCCATTTTCCACTGAGGATCTCCACAGCGTGAGCCACGCTCTTGGCAAACAGTGCCATAACAAGGTAGAAATGACAATGGGCGATTGGGATTTCATCAAGATAAAAAGCTTCTGCACAGCAAAGGAAAGAGTCAACAGAACTAAAAGGCAACCTACGGAATGGGAGAAGATATTTGCAAATGACATATTGATAAAGGGCTGGTATCCAAGATCTATAAAGAACTTATCAAACTCAACACCCCAAAAACAAATAATCCATTCAAGAAATGGGCAGAAGACATGAACAGACATTTCTCCAAAGAAGACATAGAAATGGCCAACAGATACATGAAAAAATGCTCAACATCACTTGGCATCAGGGAAATACCAATCAAAACCACAATGTGATACCACCTCACACCAGGCAGAATAGCTAAAATTAACAAGTCAGGAAACGACAGATGTTGGAGAGGTTGTGGAGAAAGGGGAACCCTCCTACACTGTTGGTGGGAATGCAAGCTGGTGCAGTCACTCTGGAAAACAGTATGGAGGTTCCTCAAGACGTTAAAAATAGAGCTACCCTATGACCCAGCAATTGCACTTCTAGATGTTTACACCAAAGATACAAATGTAATGATCCGAAGGGGCACCTGCACCCCAATGTTTATAGCAGCAATGTCCATAATAGCCAAACTATGGAAAGAGCTGAGATGTCCATCAACAGATGAATGGATAAAGAAGATGTGGTGTGTATATATATATATAATGGAATATTATTACTCAGCCATCAGAAAGATGAATACTTACCATTTACATCGATGTGGATGGAACTGGAGGGTATTATGCTGAGTGAAATAAGTCAATCAGAGAAAAACAGTTATCATGTGATCTCACTCATATGTGGAATATAAGAAACAGCTCAGAGGATCATAGGGGAAGGGAGGGAAAACTGAATGGGAAGAAATCAGAGAGGGAGACAGACCATGAGAGACTCTGGAATCCAGGAAACAAACTGAGGGTTGCTAGAGGGGAGGTGAGTGGGGGGATGGGGTAACTGGGTGACGGGCATTAAGGAGGGCACGTGATGTGATGAGCCCTGGGTGTTATACGCAACTGATGAATTACTGAACTCTACGTCTGAAGCTGATGATGTACTATATGTTGGCTAATTGAATTTAAATTAAAAAAAAGAAAAGGTAGAAATGGCTGTTGCCACTTTGCAGACGAGGAGAGTCAAGCTGAATGACAGAGGCCAGATGAGGTACTGAGGTCCAAGCATAGCCAGCAGCTTTCTTCCTTCTAAGCCCCTGTCCCTCCTGTCCAGCCCAGTCCAGCGGCTGATGTGTGCACATCTGGATTCCTTACCCAAGGGCGTGCTGTACACAGGGTCCAGAGTGGGCAAACCCCAAGTGGCAAGTCTGGCATACATACAGAGGGAAAACCAGGGTACCCAGGGTCCCGTCGGAGGGGTAACAGGCCATAACCTAGGAGCAGAGTCGTTGGCCTGGAGCCAGAAGTCAGGAAAAAGTGAGAGTAAAGAACAGGCATCTCCTAGTGGAAGAATCAGGATGCGCTGAGAAGAGGCTGGTGCTCTGGTGGCACACACCTTTCCAGGCCTGTCACAGATTCTGGGCAAGCAGGACACCCGAGAAGACAGACCCCCATAACCCCCTGCCAGAAAAGGAGCAGCCCCTTCCCCAGCATGCAGGCCTACACCTGCCTGCATACAGTAGGAGACATTATATAAATGAACCGTGTCCAGTTTTAAATGCACCGGGGAGATTCCCTCGTTAAAGTTCCCTGAGAAGAATAAAGGAGCGTAAGATGCCTATTAATAACCAGCCACCCCCCGCCTGCCTAAGCCTGTGTCTGGCAGAGCAGGCCTTCCGGAAGTGGGACAGCTGGGCTGAGCCTGGCCCATAGTTTCGGAGCGCACCCTGGTTTCTGATGAGCAGCGAACCACTGATTATTGCCACTGATGGCTACCGTGGCCTGTTTGTGGGGGGTCTCTGGGGAAGAAGATCCACAACCTTCTTCACAAACTCATTTCAGCTCGTAAACTTACCTGAGACTGAAGACTGAGTCTGAGACTTCTCGTCTGCCCCCCAGTCCTGCACCCCCACTTTAGGAGAGGGTCGCCATCCCCTAGAGCCCCTCTGTGGGCTGGCAAGCCATTTTTCCCCTTTGCAATCCTACTTTTTCTTTTTCCCCAGAATGCCCAGATGCCCCTTCTTTCCCCCCCAAAAAGGGAACCTCTCTCTGAAGAGCAAGGCATCGGAGCAAGTGCTGACCTGAGGCCAACTCCTGGATGGTGGGGGCGGGGGGGCAGCTCTGCCACTGAGGAGCTGGGTCAGCTTCGTCTGTGCTCGCCCACTCTGAGCCACAGGATCCTAATCTGAATGAGGTAGAGAGGAATAGCACCCACCACCGGGGTTCTCAGGCTTAAAGAAAACCAAGCATATCCGGGCGCCTGGGTGGCTCAGGCATTAAGCGTCTGCCTTCAGCTTGGGTCATGATCCCAGGGTCCTGGGATCGAGCCCCACATCGGGCTCCCTGCTCAGCGGAGAGCCTGCTTCTCCCTCTCCCACTCCTCCCCTGCTTGTGTTCCCTCTCTCGTCTCTCTCTCTCTCTGTGTCAAATAAATAAATAAAATCTTAAAAAAAAAAAGAAAGAAAATCAAGCGTATCATAGCTGACACAAGGTGGCCGTGACTATCACTGTGTCAGCCTCAGTACCCCCACCACATGCTAGAATGATCTCTTCCATGTGGCTCATGCTTCACAATTGTCTGAGTCAGCTCCCCAGTTTGAGCGGTTCTTACCTACGTGTGGTCGCACTGAAGCTTAGAATAACCGTGGTTGGTTATCTTACCCTATATATTAATTTCATTATCTTGAGCACATATGCTCTATGGCATGCTTTGAAGCAAATGAATGACAAATATCCATTGTGACCTACAACACGAAGCAAAGAAACTATTTGGGAAGTGAGAACGGTTCGTATCCTGGGGAGCTTACAGGTTACTTGGCGGAGACATCCGGGCACTCACTGCACACCCTCCCTCTCCCCACAGCCAGTCGGCTAGAGTGGAAGCAGGCTCCCCAGGGAGGTCTCTCCACCCTGGTCCTCAGAGCTCTCCGTGGGGTCTGTGGATTCTGCCCCCTGCAGGTTTACCTGAGAGGTTCCTGAACCAGGAGCAAGAAGTGGGGTGGAGGGGAAGGACGTGACTCAGCCGGGCACTTTCTCTGTTCTGGTTCTGGCACTGTGTGTACATTCCAGACGCTTCATTTAATCCTAGAACACACTACAGAGGGCTGTGGTGGATACTGTCCTGTGTTGCCCTGGTCTCCCTTCAAGGCTGAAGGACTCAGCTGCCAGTTCTCAGACCGCCCTGGAACTGCGCTTGGCTGAAAAGAGCCAACTCACCCAAGGTCAAGCCCCGCATCCAGTGAGTGGTCAATCTGGGGCTTTAAAGGACTGGCCTTCTCACCCCAGCCCGGGACAAATCAGCAGGGCTGTCCCAACTTCAGAGTTCTGCCTGCTACGTCACAGTTTGGCTTCTCCCTCTGCCCATGCCTGCTTCCTTCCCTTCCTCCACAGGCGCTGAGCCCAGAAGCATACCATGATAAACTTCCCGCACACTCATCTCTATATGAAGAAATAGAGGCTCAGAGAGGCTAAGTAACTTTCCCCAGGTCACACAGCTTTTAAGGGACAGGAGTGGCCACAGACCCAAGTTAGTATGACAATAAAATTCTATTATTTTCAATACATAAGACGAACCCCCCATCAGTCCTTGAACTCTAAAACTCCCAGAAAGAAGCAGAATGTCCACTTCAGGCCACAGGAAGTCCAAATGAGATCAGGTCTTCAGTTTTAAAACAGATCATAACCCTTATTCCCTTCCCCCACTGAGAAGTTGTCCCTGAGCATCTGTGTAGGAGGTCTCATGTAACTGACAAGGGCCCGAGAACGTAGCCGGCTGGCCCAAAAGAGAAGTTCAAGGCCCCAAGTGCCGGTACCCACCCAGCCATTTACTCTTTGTGTGGCTTTGACAAGTTACTCATCAGCTTTGGGCCTCGGTTTTCTCATCTATAAATTGGAAAAAAAATAGCCCTGCCCCCCAAATTGTTTTTGAGGATTAAATAACATGATCAATATATTTACACTATTTTGAATACACAAAATTTTCCAGTTCTGTCGGGACACAGAGCCTTAAAAATGGGATGATAAACAGGCATTTGCCCAGAAACCCGAGGCAGTTCGTCCTCTTCACAGTTTGTCCAGCCCACTTCGAGGCTCCAGGGGTTCCGAAGAGACAGCGATGCTCTCAGGGGACCTCCAGCTGACGTTTGCTGTCCTTCCTAGGGCAGCACGGGACACTGGGACAAGCAGGGGACTGGGTTTCAGGCGACCTGGATGGCAGTCCTGGTTTTCTCAAAACTGAGCTCTAATAATGTCACATGCCCCTTCTGTCTCTCAGTCCGGTTTTCTCTTTTTTGAAGTGAGGATATTAGACTAGACCCTCCATAGCACTGCTTCCAGGTCAGGCATATGAATTCTATGATGTCTAGTGCCTTCTAGAGAAAGTGTTCCTCCCACTCCACCACCCCCTCATGACTGCCAGCCTGTCTCCCTTACCCTTCCACCCCGGGGGGATGATGTCCTCACTGCCCAAGTCGGGAGCCAGGAATGGCAGGAAAGAGAGGAAGAAGCCTGCCAGCAAACCCAGGGCCACCCAGAGTCCCAGGAAGCCATGGGCAACAATGAGCCAGTGCTGGTGGCTCTCTTTGGGTGGACATATGAATGCAACTCACCTAATGCCAAACCCTCACCCGGCGGTCTGAGCACGCACCTGTGCGGCGGTCCTGTGTACTGGCTGGTGGTTCACTGACCTCACACCTCACAACACACCCAATTGTTTTGCCCCGCAGAACATCTCAGGAGCTGCACCCTGATCTTACAATAAGTCAAAGCAAACACAAAGGAAAGAAAATGTACCAGGAAAGATTTGTGTGAATAGACACCAAAACTCAATAGACCACAGTTGTTCAGAAAGTCAGTTTACAAAGTTAATGACCAACACATTCCGCCCAGGGTATGTGGGGCAACAGGAAGGTGGGGCAGCTGTCCTCTTACTTCGGAGGGGTATGGCGCAGCCTTCTTGCAAAACCCCCCTCGGAGAGACATGTGCTTCCCAGAAAAAGAGGGTGGGTGACTTGCAGGGATGGAAAATGTTTCTCTGGCAAGAGCTCATCCCCAACATGCTGCAGCCTCTAGAGAGATGGCTACCCCTTGACAAAGGTTTTCAAAGGGATGCTAAAGTGTTCAGGAAAAAATACAGAATATTGATGATGTTAACAAAAACTAGAAGAGCTTTAATTTCATTCATTCGTCATTCATTCATGCATCCATTCCCTCAAACGTGCTTGATAAGTACCTGCCACATGCAATTTACTTGACTGTCAACGAAACTTGTATGAGTGCCTATGTGATTTTGACTTTCTCATTTAGGAAATTAAGCAGAAAAGTGACAGTGAGTAACTTTTTGTAATCAATTTCAGAAGAGCGATTTGTGGCTTTACCTTGCTGTGGGTATTGTAACGATGGGACCATCGGGTATTTTGTATTAGCCGCCCAGCCCCTGTCCACCAGCAGAGGTCTTATTTATAGATGATTCTGTGCAGTTGCCAGAGGAAAGAGGTCCTATAAGTCAACCAAAGGCATTATCTAGTGTTGGAATGAAGCTTCTAGTCTAGAGAAGGTCAAGGGTTCATCAAATGTGACAACCCCGTTGATGGGAGTGCTGTGTTAAGACATATTCTGAGGCCAGTGTGGATCAGTGGGGAAGACTGCCTTGGGATCCCAGAGAGAGAAGGGGGTGTTTGGCATCCTGGCTTTGTCATATTGAAGGCTGCATCCTGGCATCCTTCACGTCTGCTGATCAGAAGGGTTCTCCAGCTGTTCATGGCTTCCTAAGATTGCATTCATGCTGAGGTCTGGGCTCTTTTTCCAGATCGCGGATCTACCTAAGCTGGAGAGATGAGCCACACAGTCTGAGCAGAGTACCAAAGCTCTGGAGCCCACACGGTCTGCCACTTCCCTCCGGGTCAGTGGAGCCAGCCAAGAGAGCAAGCACTTCCCTCCCAGCAGAGAGCAAGGGTCAGGCATGGTGTGGGATGGACCAACTCTGGGGAGCCATGCCACAGGGATTTGAGAAGCCTGTCCCCTACATTTGGCCGGGAGCTGATTGCGGAAGTTCCAGCTTCTTATGAGTCCTCTCTAAAGACAGCTGCGTTCCTCACCTCTCATCTGCATAATTAACCAGCAGTTGTTCCTGCTTCGTGCAACATGGACCAGACAACCCCTGTGAGGTCCTGTGGGGACCTTCCAAGTGTGATTGGCAGACAGTTGGCAGGCAAGCCAGCTTCTGCACTGCTTGACTGAAGTGACTGAGGACAGCCACTGTTTTCTTTCCCACCTCAAATCATCCTTATCATCCACCTCTGCCCTTCTCCCTCTGGACCCTCCCAGTGTAACCCTGGCTGGCTCTACTGGACACTGACCCCACCATTCGCTTGAGGTCGTCCAACAGGGCCCTGATTTCCACTGCTGGCCTGGGAAGCTGAATGAAGTCTTAAAACCACTGAATTCTAGTGCATCTAAGCTGGGAGAAAGCGTAAATCTTCTGATGACAATCTCACACTCATGCAGAAGGGGAAACTTACCCACAGTGTGCCCAAGGACACACAGCTGGCCGGGGCAGGGTTGAACCCACTCCCAGGGCTGGTCACGGCCAAATTCCACTCAGACTTTATCCTCCCCAGAATCCTACAAGACATCCAATCCATAGCAATCTGGAGCCTCCTGATATTCCTAGACAGGCCTCGCTCCGTTATTTTAACCCTCATCTCTACACGTGCAACACTGACTTTTTATTTAAATCCCAAGTCTATTTTTTTCAGATAGCTAAACCTCCCTCAGATGCAACCTGGTGGAACCTCACTGCCT
This sequence comes from Callorhinus ursinus, assembly GCF_003265705.2. Classification (NCBI taxonomy): domain Eukaryota; kingdom Metazoa; phylum Chordata; class Mammalia; order Carnivora; family Otariidae; genus Callorhinus; species Callorhinus ursinus. The sequence continues at coordinate 38,440,894 of NW_027397072.1, read as the reverse complement.
TCCTCATTCCTAAACCTATACTGCCATCTGTGTTCTTGCCTGTAAACATTAAATTCTGGGTGTGGGTATGTACTGGGAGGCAAACAGCTGCCTCTCCTCTGGGAAGAAAGAAATGTGTCTCAGCCAGGTAGCCACAGGGGAATTGCTATGGAGGCCGCCGCCCAGACACAAAGATGCACTCAGGCCACCAGGATGATTGGCTTCCCCTGGCGGGCTCTCAGGGAGGAGACAGGGAAGCTTAGAAGTCTGACATCTCTGTCCCCATCCATTCTCAGCTGTCCACATTCAGGGACTGAGAATCCCTTCATCTTCACGTGGCACAGTCTATCTTGGGGGATGCGTGTTAGAACCTAACTCTTCCAAAGGGTCAACTGAATCCTACCTCTCTCCAAATTCCATAGTACTAATGACATCGATGTTATAGCCTGGCTAATGTTTAAACATGGCCCCCAGGCCCCCCAGACCAAACATCTCCAGGTCCCGGGGCTTACAGGACCCAATCCTCAGGCCACCCCGGGCACACACCTCGTTTGTGGCTGGGGGAGGTGAAACCACCACACTGTGCTCAGAAGGGACCTGGATAGAGGGGAAGCCAACCGTCCCCTTCCGTGTCCCGGCAGTGATGACCGACCTTGCAGCCTGAGGTTATTCCAGCCATGTGGGCAGCCAACTCCACAGGATCTCTTCGCGGTCCTTTGAGAATTGGGGCCCAGTTTCCTTCAGAGTGTCTCCTTCCTGCCCTCTGTCAGGATGCCCTGCCTTGATTTCTCACAGTCTCTGCAACACTAACTGCAGAGTCCTTCTCAAATCCCTCCTCGCCTGCCAGGTCTAGTCTACCTACCCCTCCACGCCGGGATTAGCCCTGATGGCTTCCCCCAAACATTCTCTGTGAAATACAGGGGCTCGCTAAGGCCTCTCAAAGCTGAGTTGAATAATTCTGGTATTCAATTGCCTTCTTGGTTAACTTAATCATAGCTTCTGGTTTAATCTTCCTCCTCAAGGGCATGATCAGGCCTGGCCCGGTGCTATTATTATGTAATAATCACTTGCTCATTAAGTTGGATTGATGCACAGTAAAAGAAGAGGAGGGACTGGGAAAGGTAGGTGTTGCTGGGAATGGGCAGATCATTCCGAAGAAGCAGGCAGCAAAGGAGGTCTTTCCCAGGAGAGTGACACTAGTGGGTACAAGGAAGGTGGGAGTGGACAGGAAGGGACAGGTCACACCCAGAGGGAAAGAGAAGGGAGATGTCATCACGCTCAGGTCTCTTGTCTCACAGACACTGGGATTCGGGGTTTGGGCTGAGCTAAAAAAGAGAAAGATCGGAGGCCATGAGGGACGATTATCACTAGGCCAGGAGCTTTAAAACCAGGGTTTACAGCTCACTCACGTGCATTTTCTCCTCATCTGCAAAACAAGGGACTTAGAACCAGAGTCTCAAAGTGTGGGTGGAGCGTGTTAGCAATGCAGAGTCCCAGGCCCAACCCTGGGACTGAGTCAGCCTTTAGCCGGTCCCCAGGTGATGCTGTGTGTGCAGAAGTGTAAGAAGGCCTCCACAGTTCTGGCCTCCACCAGCCTCCACAGTTCTCACACTCTGCTGTGCCCCAAAATCACCTGGGAAGCCTTTAAAATCTTAGGTCTGCAAGGAACCTTTCTGAGATGACAGATTATTCTGTATCTTGACTGGGGCAGTGGTTATAGAGATGGGCATATTTGTCAAAACTCATGAACTGTACCCTTCCAATGGGTGCATGTTAGTAGAGTCAAATTATATCTCAATAAAGTTGGTTTAAAAAGAAAACTATCCCTAGCTCTAAACCATTTTTGCTTACGGTAAAGCCATAGTAAAGAATACTGCATTCCAGAATGTCTTACAATGTAGACCATTTCTCCCCCTTGAGAAAGATTGTGCTCAGTCGTAAATGTGAGATGACATATTCTCTGAGAATACAAATCGGTGTTTCTGTACCTGTATGTTAATCCTCCCACCTGCCCTACACACACACACACGCACACGCACACACACACGCGCACACACACACACAATGCCAAAGACCTCTCTAAGTAGGTCAAAATTCCTGGGTAGTTTGTAAGCCTGTCCAGGTAAGTCTAGTGGGCAGCAGAGCTGAGAAGCACTTTAGAGCCTTCTGCAAGTATCAGCAATCAATTCTTGTGGCTTCACGGGGACACCCCCACCCACCCACCCAGCCCCGAGGACCGAAGTGGAAGACACAGGAGCAATATGTGACACATGATGTCCCTGAGTAACTGACAGTCTGGTTGGGGACACAAGGCAGGGGCCTGCATAAAAAGAAGTCCTATTGTAACTGAGGCAGGGTTACTCCCACAATGAGGGTGTGTCCGAGCCCCCCCCTTGCCCCCCAAGAGTAGCAAGGGGGTGGCAACTGCTGGAGGTCACAGATACTCACCTCTTAGCTGACTTTTGAGGGCCCTCCTCTGGGCTCCCATCCCACCCCTGCCTTCACAAATGAATAAGCAGAGACTCAGAGAGGTTAAACAGCTTCCCGAAAGTCACACAGCTAGGATGGGAGGAGGAAAACCTTGAACCCACAGTTGCCGGCTCCAGAGTGCACACTCTTTTCAGAGGACCGCATGCTCCCCATCGGGCAGCAGGCTGAGATCTCCCCTCCCTGATCGATTTGCCAGAACCAACCCATTGCTAAACTGCATGGTGCTCTGACTCTGGACTTGGGAACGGAAAAAGGAGCCAGAGCAGGGGTGGTGTTGTATTGGCGGGGAGGGGTGTCTCTGGGGGACATGTCCCCAGCAGGCAATCACAGGAGAACGCGGAGGATTGGAGGGTACAGGTGCCTGGTGTCTCCTCAGAAAGAGGAACCACCATGCGCGAGGGGAATAATTCAACTCCAGGAGGCGAGGGCATGGCAAACCCCACCGCCCCTCCTCCTTTGCCAGGGCAACGTCGGATGTCAGACAACACTGTGGCCGCCTCATTATTGGGCTGCTCGGCCATTGTTCCCGGGACAATGGTTTCCGGCCCTGGCTTTGTGCGGGGCTGCCAGCCGAAGTTATTAACCACAGGAGCTGCCTTTGAGGGACATCCAAGGGAGGGGTGAAAGGTCACCCGGAGCAGCGAGGGGAGCGGAAGTGGGAGGGAGAGACAGCACAAAAGGGAGGGATGAGCCCCTGTCCCCCTCCCCCTCCCCCGGAAGGAACCCCGAACAGAGCTGGGCCCAGAGGGAGGCATTGGGGGTGGGGGCTCAGGAGGAAGTTCCCGCTGTTGCTGCAGAGCCAAGAGGAGCCTGGGATGGCCGACCATCCTTAGGGGCCTCAGAGGTACGAGCATACACATAGACAGGCACACAGGCTGCATGTGGAAAGGACTGAACCTGGGGGACTGGCAGCAGAAGGAAGTGGTACAGGCTGGGCGTGGGGCTTCTCCACTCACTCCAAGGATAGGCGTCTGCTACCCAAGACCTCTGATGTCCGTGCCACCTGCCTGTCCCCCAGCCCTCAGGGAAGCCAACCAGATGGAGCCGAATGTGTCGGTCCTGGCAAGTAGGGCTGCCCCCTCCCCAGCATGCTCGGCTTAGCCCGCTGGTCTGGGCGGTAGAGGCGAGGGCACCATGGCTTAGGGCTGCCTGGGCAGGTAGCTGTGGAATTAGGCCATAGATAGAGCTGGAAAGGTTTTCTTGGTCATCTGATGACAACCTACTTTTAAACTGACACACAGAAGGGACAGGACTCTAGATGGGGCACAAACCGGGTGATGGCAGAACTGGAACTCGGTGTGTTATCTACCCCCTGCCCTCGGAGGAATGGTTGTTGGCATTTAGCTAGAGCTTCTGTCTTCACCCCAGGTTCCATGGGTTCCCGTGGTGGTCCCAGGTTCCTGGATAATGCCCAAAGGCATGAGACCACCTAAGATGCCAGGCCTCGGGGAAGACAGCCTTGTCCTGCCTTTTAAATGAGAAAAAAGCAGAAAACAGTTTCCCAGAGCTGCCACAGGCCAAGCCAGGCCTGCCTCCTGCTCTGCCAGCCCAGCAGAAGGTGATGCCCGGACCAGAATTTGCCACCCAGAATAGGACCAGAAGGCCCGGAGCTTCAGGTCATGAGGCTCAAAGAGGCCCGTGGCTTGTCCAAGGTCACAGAGGTCAGGGCCAGAGCGCTGGTCTCCTTGACAGCCACTTCTCCAGCCAATGCGCAGGGATGGGGCAGGGGGCCATTAGCTGAATTATAAGAGAAGTGTCTACAGTTATCTATAAGTTTGGATGTGTAGAGGGTCCGGACAGGAAAGTATAAATTATTCCACTCAGCTTTTATATTTCAGGTGATACATTTTTTCAAACTAGAAATGATGTTTCAGTTCCATGGTAGGGATGGTGGCTTAGAAGAGAGAAGGAGAAGGAAAACTCTACATGGGCAAGGAGCATGTGTGGACGGCATGGGGATTCCACGCGGGGCTGGGAGAGAACGGATAGCAGCCGCCAGTGGGGACTGGCAGGGGCCGGGGGTCCCAGGCAGGCCTGCACCCATCTCTTTTCCCTACTTCCTCATGCCAGATCTTGTGTCTGTTCCCCTGAAGCTCATCTCCCTCTCCCCGTCCCTGCGCACCTGCCATCGCCCCTCCCAGGCCTGCCCCCACCCCCACCCGGGGCAGCATGTCTCCACCTTCCTCCTCCCCAGCCCCAGCTCTCAGCACACCCCACCCTGATTCCAGACTTTTCTGTGGTGTCCTCCCTCCTCTCGACTCCCTGCTACCAGGCCACCCAGGCCTGGCAGCTTGCCGGCCCGCTCCTTTCTCCCACCTGCCCTTCCCCAAGGAAGCCCAGCCCGACCGAGCCCAGCTCTCCCTACCCTGGGCCCTCTGCCAGAATGCATTTCTGAACACCCTCCTGAGCTTTGCTGATCTCTGTCACCTCTTCTGCCCTGCTCTGGGCACCCTCCCTGGCGGCCAGCACAGCTCACCTGAGTGCCCTAAACAGCCAGGGGAAGGTCTTCCTCTTAACAAACCCATAGTGAGCAGATCAAACCGCAGTAAAAGTGGAGTCTCCCTCTCTCCCTCTCTCCTACTCACACAGTCTCACACGTATACGCGCGCACACACACACACACACACGTCTTACACACACACACTCACACACATCTTACACATACACACATGAACACACACCTTACACGCACGCACACTCACACATGCCTACACACATCTTACACGCACACACACAATGCTTACACACACAACCACACTCTCACACACGCTTACACATCCACACTCACATGCATCTTACATGTACTCGCACACATGCTTACACACATTCACACACATACGTCTTACACAACCACACTTGCACATGCGCTTACACATCCACACTCATACGCATCTTGCACGTACTCACACACATGCTTACACACATTCACACACATGCTTACACACATTCACACACACATGTCTTACACATCCACACTTGCACACGCTCTTACACATCCACACTCATACACATCTTACAGTACTCACACACATGCTTACACACATTCACACACACGTCTTACACATCCACACGCACACACGCTTACACACATTACACGTATTCACACGTTTACACACATCCACACATGCACACACACTCACACACACACACATTCACACACAGCTGCACTACAGCCCCACAGATGTTGTCTATCTTCCTCTGGTCATTCTGCCCATCCTCCTTGTCTCTCTAAAGCCAAGGACACTACCCCCTGCTCCCTGCCCTAACTTCCCTGTCCTGAAGCTTCAAAACACTGCCAACTCTGACCCAAAGCACACAGCTCCCCGAACTGCAGCAGGCTCATTCGCCCCCCGTGGCTCCCTGTTTTTGGCCCCCTGACTCCCTGGACACCGACGTTGTGGGGCCAACTGCAGGTGGGGACAGGGCTCGCTCCAACGACAGACCCAGGCCCACTCTGCCACTCTCCTCACTTACATCCAAGAAGCCCGAACTTTCCAGAGTTTGGCAACAGCTTAAAATCTGAACCAACAACAAGAGGAGGCAGGGGGGGTGGGGAGTGGAAAGCAAATGAAATGTTAAAAAAAAAAAATTAAGCAATACTTGCATTCTCATTAGTAGGAACATGTGAGATGAAGCACATTATGTTATTAGGCATTCTCTCGATTCAGTAAACACAAGCTGAATAAATTTATAAATATCAGCATTAAGTGAGATTTAACGGGGAGCTGTTTATCTTCTGCCTGTCAGGCAGGAGGCGATGCTTTCCATGTATCACTCGCCAGCCGTGCAGTCTCTGCCGCCTGCCCAGGTGAGCTGGTCGGTCCGGGTGGAGGGACTGGCATGGAGAGCTCAGCCGGAGGTGAGCTGCGGAGGGTGGCGGGGGTGGGGGAGGGGGCAGGGGGACACCGTGCTCAGGCAGCCCTCCTCGGGCTCCTCCAGCAGCCAGCAAGTATCTGGGTGACTTGAGGACACTCTCCAACCTCACTGAATTAAGGGTCCTTAACTGCATCATTAAGAAACTAGTGCTTACCTCATACGGCTACGAGAGGATCAGATGAGTTAGTGCCCAGCAGGTGCCTGGCATGGAGCAGACTCACTGCTTACCTTACCTCCAGCACAGAGCTAGAGGAAACGGAGAGCCTGAGCAGCTGCTGGGCACTGCTCTCTGGGATGAGGAGATGGGGAGCAGGCTAAGGGGAACGACAAGGCAGCCACGGGGCAGACATGGGCTCGGGGAGCCTAGTGCTTGTCCTGGCTCTGCTGTAACCACAGTCCTACTGGGTGACTCCTCACTAAACCTCCATTTCCTCCTGTTGTCTGACCCCAGAGCCTATGTGACAATTGCCCAATGAGCCCGTATGCAGTGGTATCAAGTATCAGAGAATAGGACACCGAGGCCGAGAAGACTTCATGTAACATGGGAGACCTGAATGTCAGGGAGATGGGGGTCCCCAGCCCTCTGCAATGCCTGTGGCCTGCCTCCCGCTTGCCCGGACCCCACCTGCGGCCCGGAGACCCTTCATGGGCTCTGTAAACAAAAAGCCCAGATTCCAAAGACCTGCCCAGACCATGCAACATCTCCTGGAGCTGTCAGCAACCTGCACCTAGCCTGGATCGCAGGACATGTCTGGGCTCCTACCACATCGTCACTCCACCCCCCCCCAACACACACACACACTGACGAATAAAGTGAGTTAAGTTAAATGTAAGATAAAATAAAACCTGCAACTTGCTGTGTATAAACTTCTACATTAAGACAAGGCAGGGCCTGTGGGTGGCTCAGTCACTTAAGCGTCTGCCTTCGGCTCAGGTCATGATCCTGGAGTCCTAGGATCGGGCCCCACATCGGGCTCCCTGTTCCGTGGGGAGCCTGCTTCTCTCTCTCTCTCTGCCTGCTGCTCCCTCTCTCTGTCAAATAAATAAATAAAATATTAAAAAATAAAAGACAAGGCACAGTAACAGGCTCCCTCTAAAGAGGTGTTAAATATGTGACTGAAACCAGTCTTCGGCTAGCCAGTAAGGCTTCCTTCATTGAAAGAGGATATAAGGTCCCAACAGATTGAGAATAGAACATACATTTGGGCTACATATGAACACAAGAGGCGCCCTTGATGTTCCCCAATATATGACAACCTCTGAACACTCCTTCTCTTCCCTCCTCCCTCTGCTGAGCCCTCTAGACCTCAAGGATCAACCTCAGGACAATATCCCTAAGTTATGCCAAGATGCTTTGCTGCCAGGCAACATTTCCATAGTGCTGTACAGGGGTGAATGTCGCAGGGTGAAAATGTGCCAGGGGACTGCACCCCCACCAACAGACTGCAAGCAGGTGAGCTGGTAGAAGACCCCTCGGCCTGTCCTATGGAGAAAGTAAATCATGCAGACAGCATGTAAAGGGACCACACAGGGGGCCTTGGGGAAGTCCCTCGGTGCCCTGGAGTACCCACAGAATGAAGGAATTGGAGCAGGTTCATCTCTACAGTCTACTCCAGCCCTGAATCTTAAACATGGTCATTATTATGCTATCTGGCTATGCTGGGAAGGAAGGTTCTGGGGAGCTGAGTTGCAGAGAAACAGCATCAACTGCTTATTTACAGATCCTTGAGTGCAAGTGTATTGGGTTTTATGGCTGAGATAAGTACCCAGGCAAATTCCATCATTCAACCATACTTATGGGAAGTTAGCTATGTGTGAGACTCTCCACCAGAGGCTCTGAAAAAAAACGTAGAGTTAATGTGGAAGTCATACGTTCCAAATCCAACAACATATGAGAGGGTGGCCCTGGGCCTCATTGGGTCTGAAACCAGGCCCAGAGTTATCTATATTCCCAAGTTGGCTGATACATATACTTTTGCTGTTGTTGCCATGGGAGGCTTAACCTATAGAATCAGATACAGACCAGACTTCCCCAGGCCTCCATGGTCTATGTCTAAAGCTGTGTTCACAATAATGGCAATAAGGCACATCTCACTGGACTGGTCACACCCACTCTTACGGGAGCCTGTCCATATTCGAAATGCCACGGTATTTCTGGAAGTCTTAGAACAATTTCACAAAGATGGACATGGATACCCGAAAACAAAGAATGGGAGGGTGTGGTGGTGTTACTAGGGATAGGGAAGCCAAGAAGAGAAACAAGTTGTTTCTTTGATCAGGGTGTGTGTGTGTGTGTGTGTGTGTGTGTGTGTGTGTGTGTGTGTAAAGACAATCTGTTGTGCTTGGGATATATTACCTTTGAGGCCCTTCCATGATTTCCAAGTGGCGATGCTCGCCCTGAGCTCAGGAGGCAGTTGGACCAGAGAGATATATTTGTTATCTACTTAGAAGAGAGCACTGAAGCGTGAAGGTTGGGAGTAGGCCAGAGGAGAGAGTGTGTTGAAGGAAGAGAATATGACCAAGGCCCCAACACGAAAACACAGCTTGAAACGGAGATGGGGCGAGAAGGAAAAGCCAGAGAAGAAGGCACATGCGGAACAATATGGAGGACAGAAGGAGCCCCAGATGTGCACAACGACCCAGAAGTCAGGTTAGCAGAAGGCTTCAGGAAGGAGGGAAAAGGTAACCATGACAAATACCACAGGGCCGCCACAAGAATAAGGACTGAGAAAAGCCATTGAATTTGGCACTTGGTGACCTCTACGGGAATGTTTACAAGTAGCAAGTTACAGAAAGGAACCTAATTACAAGAAGCCAAGGAATGTGTTGGCAGTAAGAACCTTTAGGCAGTGTTATGGGTTCAAATGTGTCCCCCCACCACCAAAGAGATATTGAAATCCTAATCCTTGGCACGGGCGAATGTGCCCTTATTTAGAAATAGGGTATTTGCAGATGTAATTAGGTTGAGGTCATTAGGACGGGCCTTTAATCCGATATGATTGATGTCCTTACAGGAGAGGGGAGAATGCCCTGTGAAGACACAGAAACACAGAGGGCCCCAGGCCCGTGCAGATAAAGGCAGACACTGGAGTGACGTTGCCACAAGCCAAGGATCTCCTGGAGCTACTGGAACCTGAAAGAGGCAAAGCAGTATCCTCTCCAGGCTTCGGAGGAAGCATAACCCTGCCAGCACTTTGATTTCAGGGTTCTAGCTTCCAGGACCATTAGAAAGTACCTTTCTATTGCCTTAAGCCACCCAATTTGTGCTACATTGTTATAGCAGTCCTAGAAAACTAATAAAGGCAGTAAGTACATCTTTATAAGAAATCTGTTCATGAAGAGATGCAATTAAACACTTTTGGTAAAGGGAATGTTTATCTTTCATGGAAATACTTGAATATGTTCGGAGACTAAGAAAAAGGAATCCATAAAGAGGAAGAAGTAGAAAACTCAAAATGTGGGGGCACCTGGGTGGCTCAGTCGTTAAGCGTCTGCCTTCGGCTCAGGTCATGACCCCAGGGTCCTGGGATCGAGCCCCGCATCAGGCTCCCTGCTCAGCGGGAAGCCTGCTTCTCCCTCTCCCACTCCCCCTGCTTGTGTTCCCTCTCTCACTGTGTCTCTCTCTGTCAAATAAATAAATAAAATCTTTAAAAAAAAGAAAACTCAAAATGTATATGTTGATTATATCTCAAAAAGAATTGAAGAACAGTTATTGAAGCACAGAGGAGGCCGAAAGACATTTGAAATGAGAACCCAAGTGAGAGAATTATCCTTAGAAGGAAGTGGACACTGTCTTCTGAGGCCAACTATCTCAGCCTCGATCCTATCGGAAGCAGAGCCTAAGGCAGGGATTGAAGTGCAAACACTTTACCTGGAGGAAAGGTGCAAGGCCAGGACAGTGAGGGTTCAGAAGAGATGGAAGCAAGGCAGGAGAAGGCGTGAAGCACTGCGCTGAAATGCATGACTGTGCTGGTGGAAACTTGACAACAAGCTGGGAAGACACACAACAGCTCACTCCCGAGACACGTTCATTTAGCATGCTGGTTGCAAGAGTTGCAAGAGGAAAACCATACCTTCAGTGAAGTATCCACTGAGAGGAGATGGAGAATTTATGGGACCATCTTCCTCCAATGTCTCCTTTCCCACCAGTCAAGACTTACCCAACAGCGAGCAAATGCCCCTGAACATCTGGATTGTCTCATTCAATCTTTGCCCTCCAACATGCCAGATCTCACAGCGTGATCAAGTCTTGAAGTAAGAGGATGGAATGTGCTCCAAACAAGAGAGAGAAAAGAGGCAGTTGAAAGAATCCAAGAAAGCACACAGTTTGTGTCTCATACACCAGAGAAAAGGGGAGAATGGATAAGTGGAGAGATAGAGACATCTTTTAAATAGAGCAGAAAGAAGTTGAGGAAATTGATGTGGAATGGTTATTGATGTTAAAAGAGACACAGCTGAAGGAAACCATAAGAAAGAAAGAGATGAAGGGGGGCAGCCGGGTGGCTCAGTCTGGTTGAGCATTTGCCTTCAGCTCGGGTCATGATCCTAGGGTCCTGGGATCGAGCGCCGCATCGGGCTCCCTGCTTGGTGGGGAGACTGCTTCTCCCTTTCCCACTCCTCCTGTCTGTGTGCTCTCTCTCTCTGTCAAATGAATAAATAAAATCTTTAAAAAAAAAGAGAGAGATGAAGGGGCGCCTGGGTGGTTCAGTCAGTTTGGCTTCAGCTCAGGTTGTGAACTCAGGGCCCTGGGATGGAGACTCACACCAGGCTCCAAGCTCAGCGGGGAGTTTGCTTGAGATTCTCTCCCTCTCCCTCCCCCTCTGCCCCTCCCTCTGCTGTCTCTCTCTCTCAAATAAATAAATAAAACTTAGGAAAAAAAAAGAAAGAAAGAGATGGGGAATGGGAGTGAGATCCCACAGTCCTAAAAAGCTAGGAAAAATGAAAGGTAAGTAGAATAAGCCTTGTTGTAAATGTTATATTATGGACTCCTGGAATTTCAGAGGGGACTTAGAAATCATTTTGCAAGAAAAAGCAACAAAGTCCCGGAGAGGATTAGTGATAACTAAGTAACTTTCATAAATTTACAATACTTGCTGGTGGAGGAGTCCTTTCTCAATAATTAGTATTTTGGTGTGTGTGTGTGTGTGTGTGTGTGTGTGCGCGCGTGTGTGCACGCTTAGGAACAGTTTTAAGAATGATGATTAAACCCTTTTATCTTCTCAGTTACCCACACTCATGAGGCTGTAATCCAGATACTTCTCCACCTGGTGGCACCTACCTGACTTACAGGCAGGCTAGCCAATGGAAAGAAACCCCCAAGGACACTGGCTGGGAATCCCAGAAGGACATTTGAAGTGTTCAGACCTTCATAGACCCAGACCAGCTTCTTGTGGACTTGTTTTTTCCTTTGCCTTAGCCCTCAGGGACTCATCATGTTTGCTGCCCCTCTCCTTCCCCCAACTTGTTCTGTATCCCCATCCCACTCTCCAAAAGGAAATAGGAGCTAGGAGTGAAACAAACAAAACTTGTGAACTTTGACCAGTGCTGGTCCTGAGCTCTTGGAATCCTTTGAAGACTTCCAAGGTAGGGGACGGAAAGAACACCCCTGTATATGCACACACAGATATGGAATGCAGGGACCCAGACTCTATGCCTGATGAGCCTTTGCTCTCTTTCTCTTTGACTCTGAAAAGTGAGTCTCACCAACCTCAGCCACTGCCCACTGCCTCCACCATTTTTCCTGACTTGTCTCCAGAAAAGGCCATGTGACCTGTGGCCCAGGATAACCCCTTTCTCAGCCGGAATGTCTAGCCCAAACAGAATAAAGCATCTGCTGGACTCAGGAGCATCCCAGATATCTCCGTACTAGCTGCTGGGAGGATCACCTCTGGGGATTTGATCACAGTTGCATTTAAAATGCCAAGAATGAATTCATGTGTTAATTCACAAAGTCCCCACGTTAGGGCTAGAGGCAGGTTTAAAGCCCAAAGAAGTCAATTTAGTCGGAAGAAGGAGGGAGGGGGGGAGGGGGGGACCGGAGGAGGAGAAGGGGAGATAAAAGGGGAGGAGGGAGAGGGAGGAAGGAGGGGGGGAGGAGAGGGGGAAGGAGAAGAAATTCTACTTGCTTTAGCAGTGAAAATATTCTCGAAATTGATCTAAATTAGTTGCCTTTACTTGCAACTAAACAGTTTAATGAATATATCATCCAGGAAGATCGTTGGCACTGCTGATGCTCTCTTGTCTGCACTAGGTGGAGACAAGCCTCCCTTCTACAGGATGAACTTTCCTTGAGCCTCTAGACCTACCCAGACCTTTCCTTTCACCTCATCAGTGAAGAACTGTCCACATTCTACCAAGCCAGCACCCTCACCCAGTCCCACAGAACCCACCCCCAGGCCAAGCCTAATTGCATATTCAGCATTAAAATCAATTAAACTTTCTTAAACCTTTTAGGAAATGTCTCTCTTTCTCTGCGGCCAAGAAAAGGAGGGCTTCCCGCACGTTGGCGCATATTACCCCCCACCCCATGCCCTGTCTCACAAGGATCCAATCTGAAAATAGAATCCACCTGCACAAGATCTGCCTGCCCGGCTCCTCTCCTGCTCCCATATCTTCTCCCTCAAGGATTTCTTCTGGGCACAGTCGTTTAATACTTACTACTTCCAATATTTCTTGAGAACCCACATGTACCAAAATTTGTGCAAGGCAGTAAGCGAGGCAGTCTCAGGGTCCGGCCTCAGGGAGGCCTTTTTTCCAGCCCTCAGCACCCCTCCCGTAATGCTTCTGCTCACAGGGCTCACTGCTCAGACCCTTGTCTCCCTCCGCTCCTCATCTCCAATCCTCCCACAGCTCTTTCAAGTTGTGGGGGCATCCCCTGAGGGTCATGCTCTCTGCTTTCTGGGTGACAGCAAGCTAATCGAATGGCCCAGCGCTCGTTAGTGTCTGCTGGGCCTTAGGATTCATACTTCACACTCTGCTCAACAAAAATTGTTTGTGTTTTAATACATCTTGACAGTCGCAGTGTCCAAATTAGAGGAGAGACCTACTGGAGGCCATTTCAAGGAAGGTGTTCTTTCAAGTGTCCTGTTCAAGAAGATTCCACTTTCCTGGGCAAGCCTGGAAAGGTGGGGGTCCTTTCCAGGCCCCACTTGCTCTCTAGATGGCCTTTCCTAACCACTCTAGTCTCTGGCCATATCCTGGCCAATACTCAGGAGTTAGGCAACCCTGGATATATGATTTAGCCTGTCAGAGCCTTACTTTGCTCATCCATGAAGCAGATCAACAAGAACGTCAGCCATTGCTCGCCAGGATGATATGAGGTAATGCTTTTGAAAAGTGCTCTGGAGGTGTTTGTTGCTGCCATTGCTCATGGCAGCCTCCTCACCTCCCCCAGTCTGCCCGAGCACCCATGGCAAGGGCGAAGGGAGAGCTCAGCCCTCTCTGGGGTGCATGGCCAAGAAATGCTAATGGAAGACTTCTGTACCATGTGCTCCACCAACTAGCAGGGAAGGGGAATGCCTTCCTGAAAATGCCTTGAAAACTCACCTCTAAAATAAGTCCTGAGCTCACCCCGCCCTCTCCTGGACCTGAAGAACTGTCAGCTGACTGTCTGCTGGGCTGGGCTGGCTCCAGGAGGCAAAGGAGTCCTTCAGACTTCCAGTTCCAGAGGCTTCACGTAGTAAAGTGAGTGGGAATGCCGCCGACCTTCTTCCGGAGTATTGTAGGATGGGCTGATGGCACGATAGCCTGCTGTCTACACTGCAGACGACTATGGGATGGTGGGGAAACAAGCCAGTGAACGAGGGGCTCTAACCCTTCCCCATGCTGGTCCATGTCTCTTGCCTCCTCTGTCTTTACCATGGAAGCCTGAGTTGGAGTCTGAGCCCACGCATCCATTCATTATTGGTTGTCTAGTCTGCATCAGGCACTCTGCCTGGAGAAAGTCACAGTAACTCCAGGACTCCATGGTGTCTGTCAAGTCCAAGGAAATGAAAAGGGGAAAGGGGACTTGAAGAAAGGAGGAGTTAAACTAGTTCACAGAATTTGGGAGAAGGGAGGTCTTTGGAATCAATCTGAGAAAAGGAGGAGTGAAAATGGAAGCAAAGACAGAGCGGCGCTTGCGGCAACTCCTCTTCCTTATCTCTAAGAATTGGGCCTGCTACGTAGAAAGGGTTGACTGCTCTCCTCTCCCTGGCCTTGAGACACTGGGGCTGCTGGTGACGGAGGGACTCCCAGTGGATGGGGCACTGAACAGACTGGGGGAGGTCCTACAGAAAACTCCAGGTCTGCTGAGGAAACCAGAACCATGAGGTAGAGCCCACTATGGGCTCAGAAGCAAAGACCTTGACCTAGAGTCTCCCAGGTCTGTGTTTCTCTTCTGCACTCCAGCATGAGCACCTGGAAGGGAAGGAGTCTGGTCACTCCAGGGTGGATGCTTCCTCTCCTTCAGAGTGGGAAAAGATGGGCCTAGGAGGAGGGCTGGCCTGGGCTTAAACCATCTATATCACCTTGGTGAATTTGCCTGATTTTTCTAAGCTTCAGAACCTCCTCCTCCCCCTCTTTCTCTTCCTCCTCCTCCCCCTCCTCCCAGTAGGTAAGGCACTGGCATTAACTGGCAGTTCACTTCCCGCTTTCCTCTGAACTCCAGGGCCCCTTGAGGTGAAGCCTTCCTGCAGTTTTTAACCACCTTCTGCCTGGATACCACAGTTCTTTGCATAATCGCCAATACAATTTTCCCCTGATCAGCTCTTGGTTCCTTGGGGCGGGAATCGTGACTGGCCCAGCAACACCCCAGGAACTCGGTCCAGTGGCTGGCACACACAGGCGATCCGAAAACACCCGCCTTCCTCGCGGATTCCGAGGCGTACAGACCCGCTCCGGAGGCTGCAGAGACGCAGAGGACCCCGCCCAGGCTGCAAGGACCGCAGAGGGCGCGGGCTGTAAACGCGCAGAAGCGGGAGGCTGGCCCACGCCCGGCCGGCTCCGGGAAGCCTTGGGCGTCTCTGCTCCCGCCCGCTTCGAGCCAGGCGAGCCAGGCCGGGCGGCAGAACGGCTGGAAACACGGCAGCTCCCCGCCCCGCGGCCCGCGGAATCCCCGGGTGCCGCGGCGGGGACCGGGCGCTCGGCTCAGCCCAGCCGGCTGTCCCGGAACTCGGCGCGAGGACGCTCGGTTAGCCTCCTGGCTCGCTCTGATGCCGAGGCGGCATAAAGGGAGGGCTCCCATGCAAATGAGGGCCAGTGTCGCGGAAGGCTAAAGACTTTTAATTAAAAGAAGGCACCTGGAGACCCAGCCGGTGGGAGGAGGGAACTAGAGCAAGTCGGCCAGTGCCGGGAGGGGAGGGAGTCGGCCCACGCGGTGCTCGCCCCCGTCGCGGCCCCTTCTTCCGACCCCACCCTCCTCCCCGCGCAGACGAGGGCGCCTGGAGGAGAATAGGGGCCTTTCTGTCCTTTGGAATAGCTCTGACATTGCGCCGCTGGCCCAGCGCCCTGGGACCTAACTCTCAGACCCCAGAATCAAAATTGTCTGGAGGAAATAAATGGCCCCAAGGGACTAGGCAAGTGAGAAATAGGGTTGGACTCCCAGAACTGTCTGCGTCAGGACCTCTCTGCTGCGTAGCCGGGAATTCCAGGTAGCATTGAGGCCAAGGATAACATCTGGGGGAGCCTTTCAAAGCCCGCGCTATTTTATTATCATCATGATCTCTAAGAACTTCAAAGCGCTTAGCAAGCCCTGTGTCATGTGCTTTGCTTATCTCATCCCATTTAATCTTCAACAACCCTCAAAATGTAGGTATTCTAATTATCCCCATCTCACAGGGGAGGCGACTGAGGCCGCAAGAGGCTAAGTCACTTGGTAAGGCCCTCCAGTAAGTGGTAAAGCAGAGCCTCCAAGACTATCCAGCTCCAAAATTCAAGGTCTCGGGGCCCTTTTCTTTAGAAAGGAGTAAGAGCGCCCAGAATGGCGGACATGGCACACAGGCAGCACCTTGGACAGCGTCTACCACCTAGTTGGTGCTTACGAAGAAGTAGGTGCTCAATAATTGTAATGCTCCTCCCAGGCTAAACATTCGCTATATTAAGCCCATGCACGAGTCCCCAGACCTAGTTCTTTTTCTACGTCTGGTTTTATAAATGCTGGTGATGAACCGATTCTGATTCATATGATTCATCTTCTGTGGGGAATGTCTGACCCTACGTTATCTGATCAACCCTGAGAAATGACAACACAACTAGTGTAGTAAGTTGAGGATAACCATTACCAGTTTGATGATTACCACTTGCCGTTAAATGAATCGTAAAAGTAAAAGTAAAAGAATTTTTATGGGAAGGCAAAGAAAACTTGAATAGTCAAAATAATTTTGCATAAAGAAGAAAGTTGTAGGATTCACATTACTCAGTTTTAAGAATTACTATAAAGCTACAGTAACGAAGATAGTATAGTATTGGCAGATGGAGAGATACATAGATTAATGGGTCTTAGGAGATCATAAATGGAGTCATACAAATATGTCCGGCGGATTCTTGACAAAAGTTCAAAAGCAGTTCAATGGGGCAAAAGAGAGTCTATTCAACAAATGATGTGGGAGAATGGACACACACATGCCAAAAAAATTAACTTCTAATAATTGTAATGCTCCTCCTCCTTTGCCCAGACCTTCTTTCATATGTCAGTGGGTACGGGTGGGGAAGGGAGGATGTTCCTCTGGAGAATGACTCTGGAGAGATAAAACTTGGAACGCAAAAATCACCTACCAGGGCTCAAGAACCAGGGTTATGGGCAAGGGTCCCTCAGGTGCCTGGACCCCAGCCTGTAAAACAATATCTTTCCTGCAAGTAACATGGCAAAGGGTGAGTGCTGTTTATTGTCTTTCCCTCTTTCATCATGGAAAGGTATGCTGAGGACTACAGCAAAGCAGAACTGGGACCTCTGAACCCATAAGAAGCACCTGGGACTTCAAGCTCCCTGACTCCAATTCACCTCTTATCACTTCTCAGACTTTTGGCTAAGATCAAGTGCAGATTCACCTCTGTTTTACTCTCTACACGCCGGGTGCTCAAGAATCTTGCAGTGTAACAAGCAAATTCCTTATTCTCCTGACTGTTAAAATCAAGGTTGCTGTGTCCACCCAGCTGGAAGCTACCGCATCAGGCCATCTCCCTTAGGGTCACCTATAAGGAAAAAAAAATAAATAAACAACCCAAGCTTGGTGGGACTCTCTTACAGTCACTGAATGGCCTGTGGAGTGAAACCTACCAGTAAGCATTGCCTGAGTGTGCAGAAGCTGCAAAGCCCTGTCCGACTCCTCATTCCTCTAGCGACAGTAACACATTCTTGTGGTGCAGGCCAATATTTTACAGACCTCATTTTGTTTAAGATCATCTACAATCATATATGACAAGCATTATCATCTCCATTTTATAGATGAGGAAACTAAGTCTCAGAAAGGTTAGGTATCTTGCCCAAGGCCATTCAGCTTAAGAGCAGAGAAGCTGGGATGAACTCCCTGACAGCTTGGTCTGGCTCTCCAGAACGCCCCACCCACCATGTTTTTTAGTCTGACAGGTTCACCCAGAGTTCACTAGCCCCAAATCCTTGTCTAGTGGACTGCTGGTTCTGTGAAGGAAGATCTCCTTCCAAGAGTGGGCTTCATGGGAATCCCTGGACCCAGTCATGATAGGAGGAAAACCTTTGGATTTCTAAAATATCAAAGTTAGTGATCAGCAGTCTTCAACCACCCAAAGCAAAGGTTGGAGGACAATGGTTAAAGCCAAAGTGTCACCAAGAGTCCAACAGTAATGATGTTGCCAGTGGCTGCCACTCCTCATGGGGCCTAAAGCCAGGATGGACTTACTGCTTGCTTCTCGCTGATCTACTTCTTCCTGGCTCTCGGAGCAGACCAGAGTAAATGGGTCTCCCAGAAGACACCCCTTCTCCCCTAAGACCTTTGAGACAACACCCTCCCCAGTTTGGGGCCCCTGTAAATCAGGGCCCCAGAAAGGCCTGGCAGTGATGGAATGGGGTGTGTCTTGGCAAGTGGACCTGCATGTTTAGCACAATGACCTGATTGTGTGGCTTGTTCCAACTCAGCAGCACTCTGGTCACATGTCCTCTGGGCAGCAGGTGCTGTGACCTTTGCCCAGAGATTTGGAGCCCTTGGTGGCAGGGCTGAATGCCAAAGAGGAGGAGGTTGGTCTGGCTGTCCCCCACTGCCCTTGGAATCTAGGGGAGGCTGCTTCCTGTACACCTCTCATTGACCCTGGCCAGGGCTTGAGCCCAACTTCCACCTAGATGCTACCCAGAGCATCCTCAGATGCCTGGAATAAAGAAGGAACGGGCGAGCAGCTTTCCCAGGTAAAAAGTTAAGGGCTACTGAGTTTCTGCTTCTACCACCAGCTGCCAAGAACCAATGAGGGGCATGCACAGCTGAGACTTTGGCCCAGTGTTTGTCTTGTTAGCTGCTGTGTGTCCAGTGCCTAGCACCACTTGTTCACAATAAAATCATTGTTATCCTTGTTGCTAACACTCATTTCATCAAACACTCATGCAAACACAGATGTTTACTGAGCCCCACCTGTGTACCAGGCACTATTCTAGGCACAGAGAACACAAAAGTGAGTAAAACCGATGAGCACTCGCTGCCATGCTCATGCCACTTATCTGTTACGGGTGGTTGGGGGGGGGGGACAGGTGACCAACAAATAAATAAGTGATAAATATGATATGTCAGTGGCAGAGAGAAATAAAGCAGAGGAACAGGAATAAAGAGTCGGGGAGAAGGCTGCAACAAGGAGGACTGGAGAAGGATTCAGTGAGAAGGTGGTTTGGGCCAAGACTTGGAGGTGAGGCAAGCATGGGCTAAGTGAGTGAGAGCAAGCCTGGCATATCTGAGGAAGGCCAAGAAGCCAGTGTGTCTGGAGCAGAATAAAAGAGGGGGAGAGGAAAGGAGACCTGAGAAGGAAGTGACGGGGTGGCATGCGCTGATGGAGGAGGACTTGGAAGTTTTGTCATTTTCTCTGAGTGACTGAGGGGGCCACTGAATATGCATTGGAACATATTAGAATCTCATGCCAGCATATACATATATATGTATATATGTATATATATTATATATAATAGTATGTACACATACAGTATTATTATATATAGTGATATATTATCTATTTGATAATAGATATTATATGTAGTATTCTACATTATTATATAGTAGATATACATAATAATGCATAGTAATAGATGTATGAACTGACCAGCGTATTAAATGAAATGGTGGATATGACAGCATTTATTCACTATAGTGTATCAGGCTACGGTATTATTACAACCTAAGGGTTTTCAAAGTGCTTGCTCACACAATGGCTCCCAAAAGCCAACCCAATGAGATTAAAAGGGAAGATAGGCTTAAGCACTTTGTACTGAAAACAAGAACACTTGGGTGTCGGCACAGTGAGTGGTTTTCGCTGGCGGCACAACTCTAGGAAATTCTCCTCTCCACTGTTACTTGGGAGCCAGTACACATTCCAGCTCCCGCATTCTTCTTCTTTATGGAGAAGGGGACACAAAGGCCCGAGAAGCTGAGTGACCTCCCCAAGGTCCTGCTGCCTCCGTCCCAAGCCGGGCACCCTAACTTCCTGACTGTCAGCCTGTGCTCTTTTTTTACTGCCCTATGCAGAGGCAGACACACCTTGGATACCTTTCTACCCCCTCCTTCATCCCGTTGAGCATCTGTCTATGGTTCAGCCACAGGGGGGCTCTTGGTATCCAGGTTGGGATGGGGTTTGAAATCCAAAACCCTGGGGCAACTTGAGGCACACGCACCCTCCCCATCCCGTCCGTCAGCCGGTCTATGACAGTCTGCGTCCTGGACCGACATCTCCATCCTCTCTTGTCTGATCTGTCATCAGACAGAGACTTCCCCTTGGCCATTGGGAGGTTTTGAGGTGAGAAGAGCCAGATCTGCCTGCAGTGGTTACAACTTTTTGGGGACCCAAGCCCTGAGCCCTTCAGAGGATGTAGGAAGAAAAGACAGGACTAGTGCTTATATTCAATCGGGTCTTCGCAGGGCTGCGACCTGCCACCACCAGACCAAGGATGAAATCGAGAGTCAAGAGCTGAGTATGACAACATTGCTTCTCTCCAGCCGTAATATTCCCATCACCCCTCAGGGAATCATGGCAACACAGCCTCTTCCAATCTTAGTAGATGCTCAATAAACATCTGTGCAACTAAATTCAGGGAAAAGGAGGGAAGGAGAGAGAGAAGGGATGCGAGAGAGAGGCTCTCCAGTGAGGCAACCCCGGCATTATATCCATCATCGTAATTGCTTCAAATTCATCATCCTTCACATTTCTCCATTTCTTAACAATTTGCAAACCACTTTCACAGAACTTGCTGATAGGATGTGAATATGATATGCTTTTTTTTTTTTTTTTTTTTTTTTTTTTTTTTTACTAAGTATGAGGGACCTGAGAATCAGAGTGAGTGACTTTCCCAAGATCACAAAGCTCAGGGCAGGGTTGTGTCATAAACCCAGGTCTCTCCGATTTTGAGCTCACAATTCCTCAGGCTCTGGAATGGAGCAACTGAGTCTCAGGCATGAGGGGCCAGCTCTCTCTTAAATCCTGAAAGAAAGACCATAACAATGAAGTCTGATCTGTGAAGGTGACCTTGGGATCCCAGGGGGTTGCAGTGTACCCTCTCTTCATTCCCTGATTGGTTCTGTGCAGTCAGGAATGTTCTCAGGATGAAGAGCATTCCCCACTCAGGGCGCCCACCCTGACTTTTGTACACCTTGGTCACTGCCTAGAGGATGACAATGACCCCGGATTAGGAAATCTCACAGGTACCTCCCTTCTTACTCTGCCTGACCTGCTTACCTTCCATCTTTGAAGGAATATTCAAGAGCAATGAAGAGAGAAGCTAGACTAGACTGCTGGGAAGCCAGTTAGTCCTGCCTATTTTAAAGGTGCCCACCCTGTGCCCCCACAATTGATTTCTCATCTCCCATTTCTCCAGGAAAATATTCACACATGTGCACAACGAGTTTGTTGCAGACCAATTTTGATAAGAAAAAAAGGTGGAAGGTAAAAATACATGGAAAGGGGGACAGTTATTTAGACTGCATTAAACCCATATTTTGGACTCTGATTGAGAAGTTCAAAAGAACAAGGTAGAGCTATGTCCTGACATGTAGAAATGTTCAAGACATGGCTAAGCGAATAAAAGCAACTTGCAGAGCAAGATTTACATACAGTATGCTACTATGTATGCTGAAACACACACTCCTAAAACAAAGGTCATAATTTCTACCGTAACAGACATAAGGTACGAATAGCAAAGTTCTGGAAGGACAAACATCAAATAGATAACAGGGCTACCTCTGGCTAAGGACTGGAGGGTAGGAGCCATTTGTCATTACTGTTTGAATTATTTATGATATATTATGCATATAAGCTATAAATAAATAACTACAGAAAGAAAACTCACGAAGACTCTGGCTTTTCAATGAATTAGAACGTGGCAGTTAGGTCAGACATCACCCACCTCGAAGCTGAGTCTGGAGAGTCAGAGCTCTGGACACCTCCCAGAAACGGGTGTCTTCTATTCTGGACTCCACCCTCTAGAGCCCCAGGAACACTCTCTGGGAGGGGAGTTCTCAGGCTGAAGAACTTGGCGGGCCCTTCAGGCAATGGAGCAGGTTCTGATCCATGAGGGTGGCACTCAGAGGGCATTCAGAGGATAGGGGCCAGGATGCTGGGTGAGTGCACATCCGCAGATGGTGGGGGAAAGGAAACAGCTCACATATGCCGGGGGACAGGTGGCCCTAGGCTACAGAATGTTCAGTCCTCCTCCCCAGTCCTCTCACTCCATGACCACCTTTGGAACCTCCAGTGTCTTCTGGTGTTGAGGATGGTGGCAGTGACACCATACTTAGAGACAATGGTCTCTATCGTCTTTACTGTGGCTAACATTTTCTGAGCACCCGCTGCGTTCCAAGCACTTTGTCTGACTTAATCACCACAATATAATAAAAGAGAAGTACCGTTAGTTGTCTCACTTCTCAGACTCGGAAACTTGGGCTCAGAGAAGTTGGATTGGGTGATTGGCACCAATCACACAGCCCGTACAGGAATGTGCCAGGTTTCTAGCTTTGGCTGCCAGACTCCCAGCCCTGCCATCATGACTCCTACACCATCTCTGCATTGTGGAGGGCGGTATCAGGATCCAAGTGGGAAAAGATCCTTCCCCAGGACTCTGTGCTCTCTCTCTGCTGGAGTGAGCCTGAGGGAAATAATTCTACTTGGAAAACTAAAGTCTCAGAGCAGACAAGATCAAAGTCTGTAACTGACAGGGAATGGGGACGAAATAAACAGAAATCAGCAAGACCGCGGCACATACTCTGTAAGGTTCAAAGTAGAAGCGCTTAGGACAAATAAAAGGAAATGCTACCTTATATAAAGATGATATGCCCAAAAAGAAAAAAAAATAAATAAAGTTTAGAAAATTGCATAGGTTTAAGGTCTGAGGATCTAATGTAAAACACTGAGACTGTCATTGTTAACACTTGCTTAGAGAACACACTGTTAACATTTGCCAAGGAAATAGAACGTTAAAGGTTCTCACCAAAAAAAAAAAAAAAAAAAGAGAGAGAGAGAGAGAGAAACATGAGGGGTGATGGATGGGTTCATTAACTAGATAGTGGGGACCCTTGCACAATGTATACACACATTCACCACGATGTACACCTGAAATATCCTACAATTTTATTTGTGAATTATACCTCAAGAAAGCTGAAAAAAAAGAAAAAGAAAAATGTACGGGTGGATGATTCACTCATTCTTGCCACAAATGAGTTTGGTGTCTTCGCTTTGCCAAATGCGTGGGAATTCCGTGAGGGAGAGGTAGAATGCATTGTGACCCCAACCTTTTCTTTTTTTCTTTCTTTCTTTTTTTTTTTTTTTTTTTATTCTTTCATTTACCTGGCCTCTCTGAGGGCCAAGGAAGCCTCGGTCTCATTACTAGTGGTCAAGCTTCTTCCCAATCGGCCACAGGTGGCCCCTGAAACTGATAAACAAGACTCATTTTCTAGTTTGTTTTCTAGTTTGTTCCAACAGCCTTCTGGAAGCTACATGGCTGTCCACGCCCTTGAAGCACCCCATGGGGTAATGGAGAGAATGCTGGCTCAGGTTTCAGATGAGCCTCAGTTCAGATCCTGGTTCTACTGCTCAGCAATGGGGTGACCCAGAGCAACCTCTATGCCCCAGCTGCCTCAAAACCCAGCTTCGCTGGGTGTGTATAAGGCACTCAAGAGCCCCTAGCATTTGATGATACCTTGTAAATAATAGTAGTGGTGCTTTTTATTAGAAAGAAACTCTATGCTTCCTGTTCCCTCAAGGCGATAGTGTGTCTACCTTCCTATGGGGGCCATAGAACAGCAAGGATGGACATATTGCTGGAGCACTAGAGGAGAGATACAAAAATCAGGGTCCAAAGCTGTAAACCCTCAGGGCTCCCCCTCTAAAAGCAGGGAAGTCAGGGGCTGTACAACAGAATGCAAGAGGTCTTGAGTCCAGCCGAGACCCAAAGCGTGGCAAAGCGCCCAGGATTGCTCTGCTCAGAATGCAGGGAGCCTTCCAGGGGCCAGGCAGTGAAGGCTGGGGGCAAAAGGCATCTGAGATCTTCTGAATCTTCTCTATCCATCAATCTCTCCCCCGACCCTGCTCCCTAACCAGCAGGGTCTCTTGGTCTTTTCATCAGCGCCCTGGGCACTGCCAGGGGTTAGGGGAGGCCATACCCTGTTCTGTGGTTTGTATCAACAGCAGGAACCTCTGGCATTCCAAGGCCACAGAGAACAAAGCCGGCCTAGAGTCTGATGAGGAGCCTTGGGTCTGGGTTTTTTCCTTGGCGCCTCCCCAGAAACAGCGGTCAGGAAGGCAGCCCACTCCAGTGCCCTGGCATTGGCCTGAGAAGATTCTTGTGCCCTGACTCCAGCTGCTCTGGGCTGGACCAGGGCCTGGCCAAGGGGAGGGCATTCCTGCTAAGTGAGCTGCCCTCCTTTCCTGTGGCAGGAAAGTTTTCTGGCCATGGGGGTCTGACCTTACTCTGGCCACCCTTTGGGTTCCAGAACCTTCCTTCCTGCCTGGAGGGTGGGTAGGTGCTGGGGAGCGGGAGGAAGTAGGGTGGCGTGGCCAGTATTTCCAACACTTAAGGCAGGGCCTGGATCGCTAGTGGTTTTTTTGGTCATTGAGTCAACAACCTACCAACTGGGTAACCTTAGATATGCTACTTACCTTCTCTGGGGCTCAGTATTCTCATCTGTAAAATGGGCCGCAAAAGGGCCTTGCTAATTATTTGTAACTTAAAAAAAAAAAAAAGCTATTAAAACTAGAAAAAAGTTGACGTGCTCTCCCTGTATATGTTGTTCCTGTTCTTTCCTTCTGTCACCTTCCTCTCTGCTTCCCCAGTGAAGCTCTTTCCTACTCAGGGGTCCTCCAGACACCCCGGGGGGCAGACACTGCAGGGTAGGCAAAGAGCTTGAGAGACACGTGCCCAGGACATATCTCCAACTCAAAACCAACCGGACAAACAGCGCCGATGGTGGCTTTTTCCAGACTGCCTTGCACACCCGGGCCTTTCCTCTCACCCGCCAGGACCTGTATTTCTATTCCTGTGTTTGGACAGCCTGAGGGGGAGGGGTGGAGCAGGGGCTCATTAATGATTGATTCGCCAGCAGGGCCAGGGCCACCAGGAGGCCTCTGGGCAGGCTGTCAGCCATTTCCTGAGGTGTGGGGACAGGGTAGCGATCCCATGAGGCTACAGCCCCACTGGGCACGGCTGGGAGCGGGGCAGGCAGAGTACAACCTGCAGGTGCCCTCAACACTTCTGCCCTCTGTGAAGGGGGGGAGGTCGGCGAGGCTGGGAGCTCTGCCCTGGCGCTGGCCCTCCCCTTCTGCCATTGGCTCTGCTCCTCCTTTGGTGGGTCAAACCATACACTGTTCCCCTCACAGACATCCCCGCCCCCATGGCAGCCCACCCCACGCCCACAGCACACAGGCTTTCCTGTCCCACAGCTCACCTGTCCATCACCCCGTGGGTCACAGGGCTGTTTGAAAAACTCTCAGTGCTTTTGAGAGGGGATTAAAGGAATGGACTTCTCCAGCAAAATTTCAGAGGAGTTATAATTCTGCCCTTCTTGAAAGTATTGCCCGGCCTTGTTGCCTAACAATAATTAACTTTTGTGCAGAGCTGTAGTTTCCAAAGGTCTTCCACATTCATAATTCTGTTCATCCCGCAACAAACCTATGAGGCCGGTCTTACCCTCCTTACTCCGCACCTGCACCCACATCCCACTGAATAAGCAAGTGAGGCTCAGAGAAAGGAGATGATCCTGTTTCACATAGCCAGGGCTGAAACGCCCACCTTCTACCTCTTAGCAGAGAGCTGCTGGTTTCCTCCCAGGAAATGCACTTTAGTCCCAGAATTGTTTCCCATGTGGGGAAAGGGGGCATGGCAGGTAAGCAAGGAGGGCTTGGGGGGCGGGCATCCTCCCCCAAGGCTGGCCTCTGGCTGGTCTGCATAGAGGAACTTCTGAGACTTCGTGTCAAAGTGGGAGAAGGGGTCCCAGATTCCCTCCCTGTCTTGGGATTAAGAAGTAAGGCCCATGGCCCATGCTGGAGTTCAGGGGGCCAAGGAGCCTGAGCCAGAAGGTGATAGGATTCCACCTGTGCAATTAAACAGCCACCCCAGTAGCCCCTGTAAACTCTGAGCTGCTTATAAAAACCCCAAACCACCCTCTTTCCCAGTTCTGTCAGCTATGAGGGCCAACTGCTGTGCTTAGGGCAGCTTGGTTTTAGCACCGAAAATCCCACATCTAGGGAATGCCCTCAGTCTCATCCCTGGCAAACCCCGACCGCTAGTTCTGCCGATGTCCGCCGAGTCCTGGAAAGAAAGATCATCTTTTGAAAGCTCAGCAGGTCAACTTTAAAAAAAAAAATCACAGAATACTCACGGGAGTTGGGCAGCTATACCTGGCATGTATTTCAAACTCTTTGAATGTTAAAGCTGAAAGAACATTTATTTCCACAAAGAAACACTCAGATCTGTGGCCAGATCTGTCCAATTTTTAAAGGCAAGCCAGAGTTACTCCTTCTTCTCTAATTTCATATTGGCAATTAATTACATTTTCTTGGAAAAACAGTGAGTTCAAAAAAATTGTAACTGGGTTTAAACCACAGGTTGCCAGTTGATAATCTCAGCACGAAAACCGTATAGGCACCAAATCTAAGAAAAGCTGGAGAAGGAGGTGTTGGCTTTTAAAAGTGTGTTCTAAATGTACCATTGATCCAAGAGTCTCTCATTTGTGATGCTAAATTTATTTTGAAATATTAAGTAACATCAGAGGAAGGCTTAAGATTTTTATGTGTAACTAAAATCACGGATATGAATTTTCCAAATATATATTCTTTTATTTAAGTAGACGTAATATATTTTAACATATTTAACTTAAATATTTAAATAAATATTTCAAACTCTCATTTTGCAAAGGAGGAGAGTGATGTCAAAGAGTTTGAGTTGGGGTGCTGATTAATAATTATTTTCTTGGGGCATCTGTGTGGCTCAGTTGGGGGCATGTGCCTTTGGCTCAGGTCATGATCCCCAGGTCCTGGGACCCAGCCCCAAGTCAGGCTCCTTGCTCAGTGGGGAGCCCGCTTCTCCCTCGCCCTCTGCCTGCCACTCCCCCTGCTTGTGCTCTCTTTCTCTCTCTCTCTGTGTCAAATAAATACAAATCTTTAAAAATAAAATTTTAAAAATAACCATTTTCTTGACCTTGGTGGCAGGGAAGTAAGAAGCAGTAAAGGAACCCAGGCCTGATTTCTGATTGTAATTAGAAAGCACCGCGAGGCCCGGGTTTATCTCCTCAGCAGGGCTTACTGTATTCTCACTACTTGCTAGCTCTAGAACTTCTCTGGTGGGTCTCCTCCTGGCCACTTGCTGTCACCTGTAGTCTGGGAAAGGGGTGCTCTCATGATGTGTGAATGGGCTTTTTGCACTTTTCGTTTTCATATTTAAATTACTTTTTTAAATGAGCTCACAAATGAGACAAGAATGTTTTGATAAGTTGATGTTTTTGTCCTTTGAGAATGTTTGCCAGAAAAGGGGAGGGGTGGATTTGTTTTGTTAAGGGGTGGGGGGGGGAAAGCACTGGCAAGAATAGATGCATGAGTTTCCATGGTGATTGGTACCTATCAGCCCCCTGGCTTGGGAAGACCCTCTGAGGTTTGCAGAACTATTTGGGTCAGAGCTTGTCGGACTCACCTGGGCACTGCCTCCTCGGTGGGAGGGAGCCTGAGTGGACAGTCTGCCTTCACCTCTACGGCCCCACAGCTCCTCTACAGAGGCTGGGCGGGCACCGGAGTGGCCAACTGGCCCATGGTGGTGTCCATGGGACCTGCACTGAGGTCCACTTCCATCCCAGCACCCCTGATCTTCTCTCTCCAGGGGGTCTTTCCAGAGAAGTACAGTATCTGGACGTTTGGAAACTACAGAGCAATTTTAAATAACAATTTTGGAGAAACTTTTAACACAGTAAAGCCCCGACTGTTTTTGTTTAGAGCCATTGTTACAAACGTGGAGGATCCACTCAGGGATATGCATATTCTCTTCTCTTTCTTTTCACAAAATGATTAATTTCTACTAAATCAAGAAAGTCTGTGTGGGAGGAAGAAGCGGATTAACCTGAAAGATAAAACTTTTTTTTTTTCGTTAAGAAAAATTGTGTGTTTTTACACACACGGGTGCACACACGTGTACATACACACGCACATCCCCCTGAATAACCTGTTCCCTCTACCCCTTCAGCCCCCCTCTCACTCGGCCATCTCTGGCCTCTGTATCCTGCAGCAGTCCCTCCAGGCCAGGGAGTTGTGCTCCTGAGGAGCTCCAGTGGCGCAATCGGTTAGTTAGCGCGCGGTACTTAGAGGACAGTACAGTGCAAGCGGAGAGTTGTGCTCCTGAGTCTGGCCATCTGGTCTGAGACTGGGGACCATCCAGTCCCTGCCCCCCACCCCCACCCCAGCCTGTAAGATGTTCCAACACGTTTGTTGGCACACACAATCTTCCCTGCGCCCAGCCTCCCGGCTGAAGAGAAAAACCTGTGACCAAAGAGGAGGCAGCTCGTTCCTACCCAAGACACCCCTTCTTCTCCCCACCCAGGACCCCCAGCTCCCAAGGCTGCCGATTCCCCCAGACTAGGCCAGAGGTCAGCTCAGTCCTGTCCCCATCTGACACCCTTCCCTGCTGAAGTGAGATCTAGACCCTCACTGCCCGCCCTCTGAGCTGTTCTCCCAAGTTCAAAATCCTCAAAGGACTGGCTGGTGGCTGTGTGTGTTTGGAAGGAGGAGAAGCCCCGTCCAAAAGGTTATGGGACCATTTTCATTAATCTAATGGTGCGAGGGTGTGGCTCCTGTCTGGGTGAGATGGAGACTATGAGTGCTGGGTTCTGGGGCTATTCAGGGTTCTGCCTTGGAAAGAGTCCACACCTGTGGTGAGAAGGCGGGGCCTTCCTGTCTCCAGCCCTATTTGCAGGCTTCTTCTACCTTAAGAAACAGGCTTAAAACCAAAAGTTCCCTCCTATAAAAGAAAAAGCTGCTTCCCCAGAGGGGAGCAGGGGGTGAGAGAAGGGATGCAGGGTGTCTCACTTCTGGTGGTCAGTGACCCCAGGAGGAACTGGACACCCTCATCCTCAGGCTCAGCGGCCTCCCTCTCCTCTCTCCGCTGGAAACAGAAGCTCCAGCGAATGTTTCTAACTCTTGAGTCCACTCAGCCATGTCCCCCTTGCAAAATCCTCCCCTTCCCGCACCCCCCTGCACCCAGCCAGCCAATCCGCGGCCTGCGAGTCTCTCCAGACCCATCTCTCCGGGCCCTGGCGGGATAAAACCGGTCGGCGATGCCGGGTGGATGGGAACAAACTTCAGAACGAGGAGAGACAGCAGGGCCCAGGGCACCCTCGCGGGCTGACCCAGGCAGTGAGGGCCTGCGGCCGGCTGGCCAGGTATGCTGCCCAGGGGTTGGCTGAAAGCTGACTGGGGAACAGCGGTGATTCGAGAAGGGAGAGGGGCCCAGGGAGCCAGGCAGCCTTTACCCTCCTAAGTTAAACTGGATAAGGCTGGGGCAACAGGGGAAGAGGGCACGGGGCTGGAGTTCGGAGCTTCCTCCAGAGGACCCCTAATACCGGATCCTCCGGGCAAACGTGTGTTAGCCAGGCCGAAGTGGGCCACCCTTCGCCTCAAAATCCTCCGACCCCTGCCACGTGATGAGGGCCTAAGGGATAGGGCCCGGGGAGAAGGCATAAGACAGGGGACATCGAATCTCATGCCCTTTCCCCTGGGTCTGTGCAGGGCAGCGGCGTGGCGGCGGGCGCGGCGGGGACCTGCGTGAGGAAGCCCTGAGCCCTCGGCGGGCTGCGAGCGACTCCCCGGCGATGCCTCACAACTCCATCAGATCCGGTAAGGACGCGGCGTTGCCGAGACCCCGGAGCCCCCGCGTCGCCGTGCGTCCGTGCGTGCGCTCGGGCCTGTGGGGCTGGGGAGCTGACGCTTGGGCTCGTGGGACCCACCTGCGCGGGGACTCAGCTGGGGGCGCCGCTGGCCTAGCTCTCCGCTGCGGCCGTCTCGCCGTTCTCAGGCCCCGAGGTCCCCCTCGGCCCGGCGAGCCGCCCTCCCCAGGCCTTGGTTTCTGCGGACCACACGGAGCGGTGAGGAGCTCTCCGTGCGGGTCAGAGGGGTGTCCCTCGCGCCCCACCCCCGTCTTGCATGTCCCATAAGGGAGGACATCCTGTGCCTCTCAGGCCCTGGGCCGCCCCCGACCTCTAAGCCCTTGTGCCCGGGTGCGCGCAGCTCTTGCCCCTGGCTGCCCCGGCGGGACCGTGAGCCCCGCGCACCCCTCAAGCCGGCGGGAAAGAAGCCTGTGGTCCGGGCCTGGGGGGGCCTCTGAGTACACTCGGCTGCTCTCGGACTCCTCCTTGCCGAGCCTGGGCCAGGCGGAGAGCCGAGCGCGGGGCGTCCGGCCTGCGAGCACTGGGCGGCCGGCGGGGCCGAACCTCCCTCCCCAGCGGCGACCCGGCCCAGGGCCTTCCAAAGCGCTCGGGGGTCTCTGACCACGGCGCCTGCTCTTCCCCGCCTCCTGGCCCAGGCCGGGGTTGTGTGTGTGTGCGGGGGGGGGGGGGGGGGGGGAGGGGGGGGGGGGGGGGGGTAAAGGGGGAAGGTGTTAACGGACACGGAGCCCCAGGGTCGGGGCCGGCGGGCGCCGTGGGCATGGTAGGCGCGGTGGTCACGGCCGCCCCGGCGCGCAGCAAGTGTGGACAGCGGGCAGAGGCGCGGCCCGGCCCGCGGTGATGGATGGAGCCGGGCGGGCCGCGGGGAAGGCGATTTATGAGGCCAGGGCGCAACGCTATCGATTTGGGCCGGCGAAGTGAGAGGAAATCAATATTTCAGATGAATTCTCGGGGAATATGAAGTCCCGCACGGCAAACGGGACATTTGTTATAATAAGCAGGGTCGGATCGGGCGCGGCGCGCGGCTGAGATCTCTATTTAGCCGAGAGCGCCACGAGTCCGAGCTTCGCCGCGCAGCCCCGGGTCCGGGGGCCGAGGCCCCACAACGAGGGGTGCGGGGAACCCCGCGAGGCGCTGGAAGGTTGCTCATTCTGGCTTCCTCTAGGGTGGGAGACGGAGTCAGCAGTACGCTGCCTCCCCACCCCGTCCCCCTAGGAGAGCGCGGCCGGAGTCGTCCCGTCCCGGCCGCCTCTGCGGGAGCACGGGCAGCTTTCGGGGCGCGGAGTAGAGACCTCGCGGCCCTTCCCGGGAGCGGCGGGGTCGACGAGCCAGGGAACCGAGCGGACCTGCCTGGCTCCCCTTACCCGGCCGCGCTCCGGCGCCGCGCGCGCTCCTTCACCACTTTCTGAGGCCAGGACCAGGTTTTAGCCCCGCAGTCATTAGCCAAACCAGGGTACAATACCGGACGTCTCCCCTGCCTCGGGATCGGGACGGTCTCTGAGGCCGAGCGCTCAGCGCTTAGTGCCCCATATTACGCCAGTCTGGTCCCGGCCAATTCCGCTCGGTTCCGATTCCATCTCCCCCCCCCCCCCCCCCCCCCGCCCCGCCCGCCCGCAGCCCGACCTTCCTCTGACCTTTCAGGCGATGGTAGGAGTGGGTGCCCTGGGACCTCGAATTTACCGTGCTGCACCAGATCCCTTTCCCTCTGTTGTTGCTAGAAATAAGACGAGGTCACAGCCCCTTGGGTTGGCTTGATTTTGTTTTCGCTAATTTTCATTCTAGAAGCACTCATTAGAATAAATGGGGATAAAAGAAGGAAAGAAAAAAAGACACAATTTATTTTTTTACTTTATTTTTAATCAGCACCAGGCCCAGAAGATGAGAGGCCAATTCCCCACTGGCTCAGATGTAAATTGCCCTTGGGTTTGGGGAGAGAGCCGTCCACTCCCTGGCAGGTCCAGGACAGAGGTTATTTTTCCGTTTAAGGAAGGCAGAGGGGCTACTTCTAAACCTTCCCCAAAACAAATAAAGAAATAAAGCTGCAAGGAGGGAAAATGAACCTTTCTCCTTTCGTTTAATTTAATGCTAATAAAACAGAAGAAAACTGCCTAAAACACAGCTCAAACATTTCAAGGCTATCCCATGTCTTTTCTAAATTCCCTTACGAAAACCTGAGCCAGAGACCTCCTTCTTTCTAATCAGTTTACTTAACACCGATGCCTATATGTAAAGATAAATTCATAAGCTGACTCCGATTTTTATAAGCCCATTTCTCTCGGGTTTTAGCAGCTTCCCTCTTTTCCCCAGGCACTTCCATTCCTGAGTTTGCCCTTGCTTGGAAAGCTTCCATTTAAGTTTTCTCTGGAACAAAATTCCCCGGGGCGCGCAGGCGGCCACGGGGCTTTTCGCGGGACCGAGGCCGTGCGCATCGTTTACAAAAACCCAAGAAGCGGGAGAAAAGTTTCCTGCGCGGCCTCTGCCCACCCGGCCAGCCCCTGCAGCTCACCCTGGTCTGGCTCACTCTCGGCTGATCTTGCTTTGAAGAGAGGTCTTATTTTTTTTTTCCCCCCTACAAGCTTTATTCTGAAGGGCTGTGGAGAGCGCCTAGGGAATTACGCTGATTGCTCCGGTCAGTAATCTACTGGAATTTTGTAGCATCAGGGAACAAAGATCCTTTAAAGCAAATACTGTTTTTTTAATGTTTAAAGATAAATGCCACATAAATATTAAAATGAAAATAATACTGTATCAGTGAAGACGAGAGTTTAGTAAAAGCAAGCAGATTGTCATTAAAAGTTATGTGCCATAACTTGGGGCAACCCTCTTCCCCAGCCACTGAAAATAGGTTATTCAAGTGGTCAAATGAGGCTGAAGATCACGGAGGAACATGGCTCTAACTTCCTAGATCTGAGCTGCAAAGCCCTGTTCCCTCCTCTTGGTTTAAGAAAGGAGAAAAGGGGACCAAATGCTTTTGGGAAGGATCTATTTTCTTCCCAGTTTTCTTGCCTGGGTTGAAAACAAGGTCTCTGGATGGGAAACAGTCTCAAAGAACATAAAGAGGTATTGGGGTTCCTCAATTCATCTTTGTTTCAAGATGGTCCATCCTCCCACACTCCTCAATGCAAGTTAATTAGGAGATAATTTAGCTACCTTGTGAATTAGTTTTAAGATAAGTATCTTTTCAAGCTTTGTCACTTTAATTGCTCCACTGATTGATAAGAAGTAATTATTTCTAATTGACACTTTTTTGATGTCTATTGGAAGCATTTATTTGGGACTTTTTTGGGGTGGAAGGAAAGTTAATTAATTTTATCAGTCTATACCCAAAAAGACTCTGCCTAATTTTGTTGAAGAGGACAAAGGAGATGAAGGAAAGCAAAACAAAAAGTCAGTCTCATGAAATTTTAATTATTGCAATATTTTTATTCAAAGGAGATCCTCCACTAATATAATAATATGTCAAAACTTTCTATTTATGGCTTCATATCTCTAATTTTAATGGGGTACATGTTTACTGGGTATATATTTTTCCGTGGATCTACTCACAACCCCTTTATATGCTGACTTCATTTTGAAGGTTACTATGCTTTGTAATTAATTTTTGTGAAAAGTAAAATCAATAGAACTCAGTATGCTCAGAATAAATGGCATCATTTTCGTAAGAGCAAATTGTAAGAAAGATTTACTAATCATCATCCCTGTTCTGTAATTATTGATAGAGTTGGGTATGAAGGTGAAACTTTACTTCGGTGACATGCCTTTTCGTACTTAAACCTCGGAGTAAACAGTTTAATCATTCACATCCTCCAGAATATGTTACTGTGAAAGAGAAAGAAGGGACGGAATAAAGAGCAAAAGAAAGACCCTGAAAGGAGGCAATGGGGGAGGGGGAGGAGAGAGAGAGAGGGAGAAAGTGGCTGGAGAGAATACAAATGAAAGAACTTATTGCCGAAGCGAAGGTAGCCAGGTGCACAGGACCCGTGTCATTCAATATAAGAAAATGGGAATTCTACTTCAAAACACATCCTTTTGAACACGGATCTCTACCACAGCCCCTAAGCAACCCCTAAACACCACTGGCAACTCCCCACTTTTCTATGCATGAAAAGAGGCAGAATTTTCAGGAGCCAGCTCGTCTGGCTGTTGGGTATCTAGATATCAAAGTCTTGATTTGGTGTCCGTAAAAAGGAAGCAAGAAAATACGCATTGTGCTCTGGGGGCTTGTAAAGAG
Source organism: Callorhinus ursinus (assembly GCF_003265705.2). Lineage (NCBI taxonomy): Eukaryota > Metazoa > Chordata > Mammalia > Carnivora > Otariidae > Callorhinus > Callorhinus ursinus. Next base: position 38,406,769 of record NW_027397072.1, on the reverse strand, counting down.
ATTTGAGTGTTGTTTATTTTTATTATTAAAGCCCCTGTGATCTTCATTCCTAGCTGTGTACCCACAGTCTTTCCACAGACAGACTTGTGACTCACTGACAGGAAAACATTTCCACACAAACCCGAAGTGGAGGCACGTACTTGCACACACTCATGCCCGCCTGAAATGAGAGAAGCACAATCAGACAAGATGTGCTCCTGCCAGGTTAATTTCAGCCAGTGCCTTTTCATTTATGTATAAAATCTTGTCTGCTTTTAATGATGTTTCTCCCAGATTACGTGGAGCTGCAAGAATGAGGAAACATTTTAAATAAAAAAAGAAATTTAAGACGTACAAACAGCAGATAATATCACATACCAATCTCACTATTAGTGAAACTGAAAAAATATATAAATAATGCAAAAAAATCAGCAAGGGAGAGTTTAGTAATGGAAAATTCCCCTGCAATTAAATGAAACGGTAATTTAGTAGAGATATGCCTGAATGAATTAGCATTTATTAATTGGTTCTCATAAAAACAAGTTGTGTGTGTGTGTTTCGGGGGGATATTTAAAGTATTTATTTTGCATAGGAAAAGTTCCTCAAATATTCTTATCAAATTAGGTAGTGATCATATTCTATTTCGTGAAAAAAATCCCAATTTTCTCACTGGTGAATTTCACCTGTACACAAAGAACGTGGGGTGAGGGAGATGAGTCCTTTTAAATCAGAATGAAGCTGGTCCCCTCTTCTCTTGGGACATTTCCAAGTGTGAAACCAATGGGAAACACATTGGCAAGGTCTGTTAGGCTTAGAAACATCCCAACCTGGTCCTGAGCAGACTCCCAGGTGACCTGTCTCCTCTGGGGCACGACTAACTGAGGCAAGGGAGCCTGCTTTGTGGCTCTGTGCCCCCACCCTCCGCAGCCTGCTCCAGCATCCTTGCCAGCTCAGGCAGGAACTGCAGTTTGTAATCTCAGCGAGGAGCTTGCTAGGGTTGACTGGTGCATGGATGTGTTTACTTTCTCTCACCACAGTTGGTCTGTCTTCAGTTCTAAGCATTTTAAAGCTGCTCTATTTATCAGTCCAAGAGGTGCCGAGTTCTCAGTTGCGCTGAGAAAGCTTTGAGCTCTGGGGTTCTGAGGACACAAGGAGCCAAAAGATAAAAGAAACAATTTCTTTTAAGGAAAAAAGAAAAGGTGATTTTAAAAGGAGAGGACAGGAGAATGCACCCCTATTCAAGACTGCAATTGGCTTTTGTTTTAGTTGAAACTTGGGAAATGGCTGAGTCACTGGCCCCCACCGGCCCCCACTCCCTTCGGAGATAGGACGCAGGGATGTAAAACATCCTATAGAAAGAGGAGAATGCACCCCCATACTCAGAGTTCTTTGGAGAAGTGATTCTTTTCTGGGTTCAGACTGGAACACTTTATAGCCCGGGTTCTTTTGGAGAAAGAGCTAGAAGACATTCTGCCTAGGAAGTATGTGCAGTGACCACACCTGCAGAGATACTAGATGTTTCTCTTTGGGGGAAGGAGTAGAGAACAGCCATCTAGGGGTCTCCTGGTTCCTGAAAGCTCCACTATCCCAGGCCAATCCCAGTTCATTCAGTAGGTGATCAGTGACTCAGTGATGGAATCTCTGGGTAGGGGTGGGTGGGCAGAGGCATCCACTCTTCCTTATTTATCTGTGGTCACGGCACTTTTAAGTGGATCTCTGAGGGTCATAACTATTTCCTTAGGTCCAGAGTTAAGGTTGACAAGCCTCTTTGGGTTTTTTGAAAGCTCCCCTAGATCTCTCCCTTGGCCAGGTGGGGACACGGTGAGCAAATGTCCCTTACACGGGCCATGGGCCAGAAAAATCTTCCCAGGAAGTTTTCTATTTGAAACCCACAATTCATGTCACTGAGTCTAAGCTTTACCCTGACTGGGGCTCCTTCCCCAGGAATGGGGCTGGGCAGAAACCAGCATCTCCTTACTGAGGCATGTCCGAGATCAAAGGGGAGGGAGGTTCGGGAGTTCCCCCAGGGATAGGTGGGTTCTGTTTCTGTGTTCATGCCTCAGGATCCCTCCCTAGTCCTGAATGCCATATAAGATGCCAAATCTCGCGAAGGCTCGGCAAGCTAGCCCCACAGCTGCTCTAGCTCTGCATTGTTGCTTTAATAGTTAAGAAAGAGGAGTGATACACAAAGAACTCAGCACACCCTGGCACTTAGTGAGCCCTCAGTAAATGGAAGCTTTCTTAGTCTCTCCGTGGGCTCTTATTGGTACGGTATTCCACAGGAGAGGGCACATATCCTCTAATTTAATTCCCAGAACTCTACCAGGCAGGTATTGTTTCTGACATTTTTGCAGAAGAGGCTGATCTGACTCCAACCCCCCTTTTCTCCACCTGCCCCTCTTCCCAAAGTCCCTCATCCAAACTCCCTGTAGCATCGGCTGGTTCACACACAACTCTGCTGGGAATTCGGACCAGAACCCTTGATGAGAGGACGTGAGAGCCTGTACTGACAGTGATAGTGACAGCGACAGGCAGGGCCTTCAGTCTGTCAGCTTGTTCTCCTCATCAGGGTCCTTAACTCTCCTGCTTATTACAATAGACCCCTTTGCAGTGCAGTTCTCGGTCTTCCCATCTGCACAATGGGCGAAGTGGTACCTATCAGAATGTCCCTCCTGGAGGTCGCTATTAGGAAGAAGGAGATGATCATCCACTGGGAAAGGCAGAGAGAGGGGGCTTTCTTTTAATGCGTGCCCCCAAGGCTGCCGTGTTTCCACCTACACCAAAAAAAGGGGGACAGCTATCCTCTGGTACCTCAATTTATTGTAGGCCAGCAAGGAACTTAGTCCCTTGGCATCTCCAAACCACACCTGGCCTGCCTACCTGGGTCCACTTCAGAGACTAATGAGTTAGTGGGTGTGATGGAAGTTTCAGAGTTACTGGGAAGAGCCGTCCACGAAGTCAGGGGATATTGCCGGTGCCCAGTGCACGGGCAGCCACTTAAGGTGTCGGATCTCATTTCCCCGAGTTTAGGTTTATTCCTTCTGCTGCTTCCAGGGGGGTCCCTCTCACTCAGGAGTTCAAAACCAAATCATCTGCTCCTTCAGAGCCTCCTGCGCGGTTCAACTTGTAACGTTAGCTGGTAGGGGGTTTAATTTTAACGTTTGCACTCTTCACTGTGAGAGTAGCTGCCCAGCTCCTGAGCTGGTTGCATTTCTCCGATGAAAACCCGTCTGTAGTTTTAAGCGGAGAGACTGAGAAAGAAAGAATAAATAAATAAAAACATTTTTTTCTCTGCCTTCTTTTAAGTCTTGTCTTTCTTCTCTTGTCTCCAGCCACAATGCTCATCAGTTTTTCTTTTGCACTTGTTCTCCTAAGTGGCCTTGGAGTGACCTGAGTAGTTAGTGCTAATTAGTCCACTGGGACATATTGTTGCTGTCAGACCAGCACAGCAGAGAGGTCGGGGAGCTGGTTGGGTGACGCATCTAAGAAACAGCTTAATCTGCTGTCATCATGTGAACTGCATGTTTGCACACCCAGGGTCCTCTGTGTGTGTTGCATTTTTTATTACTCAGCTTCTCTAGGAGGACAGCAGAACTATTATTCCTAGAATAAACTCCAAGGCCAGGAGGTGTCAGGAGGGCTAGGGATTTTGCAGTCACTGGGAAGCCAGGGCCATGGGAGCCTCCCCATCCCCACAGGCAGCAGGAGGGGCTATGCCTTGGAGGCTTTGCCTTTGCTGACCTTGCTAGTTTCTCCCTGTGTGACCTTAGGCAAGTCAGTTGTCTCTCTAGGCTTTGAATTTCCCCATGTGTATAAAATACGAAGATGTTGCAGGGCTTCTAGAAAGTACTGAAAGTATGGCCAGTATCCCCACCTGGCACACAGCAGCTACTCAAGAATTTTTTTTGTCCTCCTCCATACACTGGTCACCAGAGAGGTGAGTCTCCAAAACTTCTCCAGGGCCGATGCCCAAATGTTACATTGTCTTAGCATTTCCTGTGAAACTTGCAACCCCGCATGGAAACTTTGTTCCAGTTAAAATTTAGGACAGATCTTTTAAGTATTCCAGGTGGACAAAAGAACAAGCCTACTGCCTAGGAGTGTTGGATTAAATGAAAGGACATGTGAGAAGGGCTGGCTCAGACCCCCATGGCCATTATCAGCTCCTATCGCAGCCCACTCTGCAAGATGATTCCTTATTTCACTTTACCAGAAAACCCAGTCATAAGGGAAACACTAGAATGGGCTATGCATGGACTTTATGTTGGAATCCAGAACATTCTAGGGCTTTAGCAAAATTTAGGGTCTTAGAGGACAGGTGCGGAGAAGTGGATGTGTAGTTCTGAGAGGACCACACAAAGACACGTCTAGGTACTTGTTCTTAATCGATACGAAACCATACGTTTATTATTATTATTTTTTTAATTCACTGATCTGGGGCGCCTGGGTGGCTCAGTCGTTAAGCGTCTGCCTTCGGCTCAGGTCATGATCCTAGGGTCCTGGGATCAAGTCCCCCGCATCAGGCTCCCTGCTCCTTGGGGAGCCTGCTTCTCCCTCTGCCTGCCGCTCCCCCTGCTTGTGTGTGCTCTCTCTCTCTCTCTCTCTCTCTCTCTCTCTCTGTGTCAAATAAGTAAATGAAATCTTTAAAAAAAAATTCACTATTCTCTCTCCCTCCCTCCACCCTGCCCCCATCTTTATATTTTCCTACTTTGTATAATAATAATCCAGCTTTGTCATGACAGCAAAGCCTGGGTGACATTTAAAATTAGCTGAGCACCATATCACTGACTCCAGCTCCGCTTTGGTCTTCTCCTCTAACCCTGAGATCATTCTCGAGTGCTGTCAAAATGGAAGTGGCAGGAATGAGGCAACCTCTTGACAGGTCCTTGGGCAGAATCTGGCTGTGACTTGGAGGTGGGAACGGGGAGGAATGAGGATGGGAGGGAGAGTGTTAGGGCAGGAGAGGTACTGGAGTCAAGCTGGGAGCCAGCTGGAACCTGGGGGTCAGCGGTTTAATTCAATGTAACAAGCCCTTGTGGTGGGCCGCCCACCATGTGCAGGGCACCATGCCAGCGATGGTGGCATTCACTGCCCTGGATGGTCAAGGTATGACAGGGGTGAGTGGCACCTTCTCCGGGCGGGCCACTGGAGTCTTGTGATTCCCTGTCAAGGGGACAGACCCACAGCACCAGGAAGGGAAATAATCAGACCAAACAATTCAGTGGCGGGTCAAGGACTGGAAACTAACAACCCTGGGCGGTGGGAACACCAAAGGTCATTTATCTCCAACAGCCACCCCAGCCCAACCATGTCATTGCCGCCAACAGAAAAAGCTCATCTGGCCTTTGTGAGTCTAGCTGGTCCTTGGACCACTTGCTCCAGAGAAGCAGCACGTGAGCCTGTGTAGGCTCAGCCAGCTCCACGGGGGTCTACACTGGGACTCCAGAGTGGGGTGGCTAGCTGGCTCATGGCAAGATGTCGCCGATCTGTAGGTTCAAATGCCATGGAGATGTGCCCACATCTGCTAAATCGAAACGCTTGCCGGACACTTCTGATGCATATCCCCCACACCTTCAGAGATGTGCAGACTTTATAGGATTTCCCTTCTGGGCCTGCCATCTCCTTGACGGTGTGACAAGGAGCAGGTCTTTCCAGTCCCCGTACTCTGTGATGACATGACAGTGCCCCACACCGGGAAGATCCCCATCCCGCCCCCACAGAAGCTGCCCCTCTCCTGCTGGCCACAGAGCTGTCTGGAAGGGGCCCCTAACTGTGACAGGCCGGCCCAGACCGCAGGGCTCACCCTTTCGCACGTGAGACCTGGTCTCAAGAATCCTGCTGGCGGTGACACAGTTGCTGTCCTGATCGCCTCCTCACAGTTGCGTCCCTGGCTGGCTGGGTCCTGTGGGCTGGAAGGTGTCCATCTCCCCGGGAGATCTGAGGCCAGGAGCGCATCGTGCCCCTGCCCACACTGCTCTCTGTCCCCACCTCCCTGGAAGTCACTGTCCGTACCACAGCAAGGATGTGATTGTGCACAGCCTTCTATTGTTTGCAGACAATTTGGTGCGTGTTTGCCAATCCACCCCATGTAGATGGTGCCCATCTTGAGGCCAGGGGGCCTGTCTTTCCCCTTGCTGGAGGACAAAAGGGAGTGTCAAAGGGGCTGGTGTTGGGGGGTCTTGAGTCTGCGTTCAGCCACTTACAACCCACAGAAAAGTAGATGCATGGTTCCTGCCTCGGCAGGCTGCTGTGAGGACTGGCTGACTTCAGGCTTGTGAAGTACTTTGTTGGGGGCTCCCCCCACCCCCAGCTATCCTCTACCAGCCCAGCTCAGATGCCACTTCCCCCTAAAGCCTCCCCGCCTCTCCAGCTCCCCAGGGCCCCCTACCACTTCCTTTTTATGGCATGTTTTGCAGTCCACTTTGTAAAGGAATATTTCTCTCTGTGGCTCTTGCCCTTCTAGATCTGGGCTTACCGGAACACCTGCGAGGCTGTGGGCCTCACATAGGAGCTCCCTAGGGTTTTGTTACATCAAATATCTACCTGGACCCAGAGTTGGTCAAGGCCAGCAGGGGTTCCCAAGTGAAGCCCTGTTGCCACATTTTCCTGACAAGGACACTGAGACTCACAGGGGCGTGCCTTGCTCCGGACCCCACGGGCCTAGTGGCACAGCAGAGGCTTCGTGCTTACGATCAGGGCTCACTCGGTGACGCCGGGCTGCCTTCAGAGTGTGCTAGGGTAGAGGGAGGGCGGACCCACGTCCATGGAGTGCTGGCTGCAGCCTCTTCTATGTGAGCACTGACCCACGGAACCGGGAAGAGGGACCTCCCACACCTGCTGACAGGGACTGCTGAAGCCCAGGGAGAGGCACCAACACACATGGACACACAAATGCACACACAGACACGCACCTATACACAACACGCACACTCCCCTACACACAAATGTACAGAGCCACACGCATACACACTCACACATACACCCAACCAGGGTTGGGACTAGGGTGAGGCGCCGGGAGGACAAAGGTAAGGCTGGCCCCGAGAGTGAGTGCCCCCTTAAATTCTGTACCTGGCCCTAGTCCTCTGTATGTGACGCACACACCCACATAACCAGTTACACCCACACTCAAATACATGTGGGGGACATATGCTCACACACATAGGTACAATACTTACCCGGTCTCACGTATAAACACTAGGAAGGGTCTTTACAAAGTACCTGTGTATGCAGAGGTCTGTCCTAGGTCTGTGTGTGATAAAAAGGAAGGCCAAAGAAGCCTCTGCTCTCAGAGACCTCAAGAGATACAGCCAGAAAAACACAGGCGCTATTGCTGAGTCCCGGTTGAGTCCACATTGCTGAGAAGCAACCAGTAATAGACGTGGTAGACAAAGTGAGGTCCAAGGTATCCGGGGAATCTGCTCTGTGTTGTGGGTCAACTCAGATCAATTGAAGCATGAGTCACCAGCCTGTGACCTTCCCGTTCTGGCAACCTACAGTTTGAGGTCTGAGCTGAGGAACTCCAGCGTCCAGCCAAGCCCTCTTCCCCGGGGCCCCACTGAAGTTACAGGACAGAGGTGTCATGGGGGCCCTGCAGAGACCTTGGTTTCAAATGAGACCAAAAGACAGTCATTCACATGGACCACTCGTTAGGCCAGTGTCAGAGCCACTAGCAATGCTCTGTCTCCGGGGTTCATAGTGGCTCTTCCCAGACGAGGACAGTGTTACCAAGCAGGCAAGCAACAGCCGCAGGACCTGCTTATTCTAGAATCTGGCCTCTTGGTCCCCTGAGGATGGCAGCCCTGAAGGCAGGTGGCTGAGGGCTGTCACTGGTGGGCTCCTTCCTCTGCTCAGACCATGAGAATATCCTGTCTCATCTTTCACCCCTGCTCAGAATTCCCTGGCAGCTCTGCCCCCTGAGCCCCTCGGTCCTCAGCCTGCAGCCTTATGAGCACACACGCCCCTGATCACGAAAATGTTCAGGGGCCACGTGAGTGTGCACCACAATCTCATAAATGCACAAGGCTTGCTGCAGCACCTGCAGAATGGATTATTACAAACAATATGGTGTCATCACGAATGCTTTGTACATTTGATCAACAAATATTTGTATAACCTTCATAAATCAGTGATTCTCAAACAATGTTTCCCTGCGGAGCAGACAGAGTTGCTCATTGATATAATGAAAGTGAGTAATAGTGGCAGGAGAAAGTGCATTTGTGGACAAACCACCTTCAAGTTCAAGGTGTAATTTTTTTTTTTTTCTATTTAATGGCCACTACCTCGTATATTCCTTAGGATCTCAGATCGATTTAGCAGCACGTTATACTTTTCGCTATGTGGAGCTTGCTGTTCGGTCCCGTTCTTGGTGGAAGTGTGTGTGGCCTTCCAGGGGCCCGTTCTCCTGACAGGTGTCAGAATAGCTAGTGTTGGGGCGCCTGGGTGGCTCAGTCGTTGGGCGTCTGCCTTTGGCTCAGGTCACGATCCTGTGGTCCCGGGATCGAGTCCCAGATCGGGCTCCCTGCTCAGCGGGAAACCTGCTTCTCCCTCCCCCACTCCCCCTGCTTGTGTTCCGTCTCTCGCTGTGTCTCTCTCTGTCAAATAAATAAATGAAATCTTTAAAAAAAAAATAGAATAGCTAGTGTTGATATGAGACTAGAGTTGCCCGATGTCCACCTGGCAGGCGTTGCACCCCAATTCTGTGAAATGATGAGATGCGCATACCTGCATCAGAAGGCACTGGAACATTTCCATCAGAGAGAATTTGCATTGCCACCATCCAGGAGGGAGCCCCGTCCCTGAGCCCCCACCTCTCTCACCTTTACTTTCTCAAAAAGCCCCTTGCTTTCCAGGCACGTGGTATCTAGCATGCGTGTGTCGGTCATTTAAGGGTCGGTGATTGTGGCAGAGTAAGGACATTCTCCCACACAACCTGAATAAGTGGCTCCCCTGTCTCGCTCTCGGCTGCTATGGAGCATACTTAGGGCCAAGACACCTCTCCTTGAGATTTCCTCCAAAGATCCTGTCTCCCCACACCTTCTGTCCCAGCCACCTGTCTTAGTCAGCTCAGGCTGTTAAAACACAACGCCAGAGGCACCTGGGGGGCTCAGTCGGTTAAGCTTCTGACTCTTGATTTTGGCTCAGGTCACGATCTCAGGGTTGTGGGATCGAGCCCTGTATTGCGCTGTGCACTCGGTTTGGAGTCAGCTTGTCTCTCTCCCCCCGCCCCCTTTCAAATAAAATCTTTTTCAAAAAAACATACACAGTGCCACACACTGAGTGGCTTAAACAACAGACATTGATTCCTCACTGTTCTGGAGGCTGAGTCTGAGATCAGAGCACCAGCATGGTCAAGTCTGGTGAGGGTGCCCTTCCTGGCTTGTAGACGGGGCCTGCATGCTGTGTCCTCATGTGGCCCTTCCTTGGTGCATGTGCCTGGGGAGAGAAAGATCTGGTGTCTCTTATTATAAGAATAAGCATTATTACAAGCTCTGATTACAAGCACTGTGCCCACCATGAGGGCCCACCCTCATGACCTCATCTAACCCGATTACCTCCCAAAAGCTCCCCTTCCAAATACCATCACACTGGGGATTAGGGCTTCAACATATGAATTTGGGGGGACACCAACATTTAGCCCCTGACACCAGCCATAGAAGTCATCATTTATTTTTCTCCTCAGGAGCACAGACTACTTGGTCTGCTATCCAGAGATGCTTCTGTTCCCAGCCCTCTCCTGCCCTGAGACAGACCTGTCTCCTCTCCTTCTGGGCTATTTCTCTCCTAAGTGGGTGTTCCGCTGGGTCCCCTGAGGTTTTACTCTAGCTTCTCAAGAAGCATCTGGGGTCCCTCTGCTCTCTCTCTCTCCGAGTCCCCGCATGCCTGAACTTGCCTGGCAGTGCCCTGTGCTGGGCACTGGGTATGTCTCCGACCATACCCACCCCCCCACCCCATGCTTCGTTACTCCAAGGTCCTAGGACATACTCTCACCCTCTTACCCAGGTATGCCTGGCCACATAAGCCTTGAGCTCTAACTCCGAATTGTTTCAAAGGACATTCGTACTCTAACATTCAGTTTCATAAGTAAACATCTACAGAACCCTTCAGCATGGCAGGCGTGGAGCTAGACTTTGGGGTTGCAGAACTCCGGGGAGACACGCTGACATTCTAGAGATAACGGAAACAAATTGGACGTTTAGTCACAAGTGAAGAGAGAAAGGAAACGGTCAGTCCAGATAGACACAAAATGCTGAGCTAGTGGGAGAGGAAGGGGTGGGGCTATGATGGGGGGGCAGGGGTGGAAGCCTACCCTGAGGCAGGGGCAGGATTCCAGCAGGGGACTCTAGGGGAGACCAGGGGGAGCAGGGATGTGGAGTCCTAGGAGTGTGTGCAGCTCCAGGGACCAGAGTCAGCTCTGGGCTAAGGGTGCAGCAATGGAACGTCAGGTGGGACTCAGGCAAACGACAGGGGGCTTTGACCAGAGAGGCCAGGCTAAGGTGCCAAGACCAACCCTGCCATTAGGAAGCCTGGGTCGAGTGCACTCAGTGTACATGTTTGGGAGTGTTTCACTCACGGTGCATGAAAACTTCCATCCTCGCTTCCCTTGTCGTTGATTTTCATATTCCCTTCAGCTCCCTTGCTAGAGCCACATACTTATTTTATCCTCTTTGAGCTTTGTGGTATTTTTATTAAGGGGAACAGCTTGGCAATAATCTGTGATGGCTAGATGATTCACATTATTAAAATGTTCTGAATTCTCTCTTTTCCCAGCCCTGTTCCAGAGAATCTTAGCCTGGTGATTTTCCAAAATCATCTTAGAGTCCCATTTGCACTTCCTTTTAATCCAATCATTAACAGGCATTTGTGGGCAAACCGCTGGTGTATAATTCGAGAACATTCTATCCCACCTCCCTGACGCTGTTTCCCACCACTTCCAGATGCAAACCTATGTTCCAGCCAACTGGTCTCTGTTTCCAAAACACACTGTGTACAGTCCCACCTCTGCACCTTTGCCCGTGCAATGGCAGCTGCTGGGAACATCATCGCTACTCCCACCCTTTATTTATTTATTTTTTTAAAGATTTTATTTATTTATTTTGACAGAGAGAGACACAGCGAGAGAGGGAACACAAGCAGGGGGAGTGGGAGAGGGAGAAGCAGGCTCCCCGCTGAGCAGGGAGCCCGACGCGGGGCTCGATCCCAGGACCCTGGGATCACGACCTGAGCCGAAGGCAGATGCTTAACGACTGAGCCACCCAGGCGCCCCTACTCCCACCCTTTAGACAAAGCTCTGCTCAAGTTCCACTTCCCTAATCAGGCCCTTTCTGCTCCTCTCAGCTTTAGCCACCATCCCGTCTGACTCCCCACTGCACTCACCTCTGAGCTAGGCAAGAGTGAGAACTCTTCGTTCTCTCTACATCCCCAGCACTTGGACATAAAATCCTGTATCATATGAGGGCTCCACAGATGCCCGTGATGGGAGTTTTGACATAATTCTCCACTAGCATGTTTTATTGTTTTGCTAGTTGACCTAACTTGTCTGTTTGAGCTTTGCGAATAAAGTCTTCCCCACGTGAAGCCCACTTGGTCCTTCCATATGACATTGCTGTAATCACTGCCCGATTGTCTTTATAATAAGGGGGCGCTATGTGACTGAGGAGATAAGAATTGTAGCCTTTTTGGGAAACCTGATACAGCCGCTGAGGCCTGAGCTGCCCCACTGGGACACCTCCCCGGTCCTGAGGCACCTTGCTGGCCTAGGCCCAGGTGCGGGGTGTTGAGGTTGGGCAGGAGTAACCACTGGGAGTAGCAAACATTGGCAGGCCTGGACAATACTGACCCAACAGGGGTCCTTCCTCGTGGATGCTGGGCATCAGCTGGGCAGGGTGGATGGCCAGATTTAGGGCTATCTGTGAGGACCAATGCTTCCAAGATTCCATACGTTGGGAACTGAGTTCTTCAAATTCATCTGGCACATTGTAGTTACGTGCTAGATGTTTAATAAATATTTGCTAAATGAAATAACCATTTTAAAATTTGCTTTTATACAAGTGTTTCTCAAGTGTGGTCTTCGCTCCAGCATCAGAAGCTTCCAGGGCTATGTAAACAGATGTAGGGCCCTGGAATCTGTACCCATCACAAGTGCACAGTGATTCTACTGTGGATCAGCTTTTGAGAACCACAGATCTAGAGTCAGCCCAGCAAGGCCCAGCCAGAGGTCTCTCACAGGTGGAGACTCTCATGACAGCTTGCGGGGGAGACAGCCATTCTTCCTGTACAGAAGCATCCTGCCTCTCAGATTTCCCCTCTGGCTGTGGGCAAGAGTGGATCCAACTCACATGCAGTCTCAGGTCTGCTCTTAACTGGCTGTGCACAAGCCCGTTAACCTTCCAAGCTATCTAGAAAATGGGCTCAACATGCTAGCCCTACCTCTCTCACAGAGTTATGAAAACTCATCCCTGGTACAACGAAAGCCCAGTTGATATTTGTTGAATTTAATTAACTTTAAGAATCACTTACCTGCCATTAGCTCTGCAAATTGTTAAGTGAGTCCATAACCAACCTTTAGACTGAATCCAGAAAGTTCTTGAAAGGAGGAGAAGCCTGGAAGTCCTGGTTGACTTGGGGGGAACCCCGCCTGGCCGGGCAAGAGTGATTGGCACCTACACAAAGGCTTTGCTATGCTGCTGTGTTGACATTCTTACGTTAAAGAAGAATTTGCTGCATGATAGAAGGATCAGGAATGGAGACCAAGATGGTGGCTCTGTAGGAATGACAGCATTGTCAAGAGAAGTGGGTGCACATAGAGAGGGTCAGATGTTAGAAAGTGCTCTCTGTTTGACTGAGCCTGCCTTAGACTGGAAAGTTACCTGGAGGGGCAGCCAAATATCCCAGGAGACTAGCCCAAAGGGGCATCCCCAGGTCTGCTGGATCCAGTTCAGAGCTAGAACCCTGTTGATCTGTGCGTTAGCTTGCTGGGGCGGACCTAACAAAGCACCACAAACTGGGCGGGGGTGGAGAAGGCTGAAATAACAGAAAGTTACTTTCTCAAAGCTCTGGAGGCTGGACGTCTGCGATCAAGATGTTGGCATGGCTGGTTCCTTCTGAGGGCTCTGAGCGGGGATCTGTTTCCCATGCCCCTCCCCCAGCTTCCGGTGGTTTACTGGCCATCTTTGGTGTTCCTTGGCTTGTGGCGACATAACTCCAGTCTTTGCATCGCAGTTTCCCCGTGTCATCCCTATGTGTCCAAATTTCCCTTTTCTTAAGGACACAGTCACATTGGATTAGGGCCCACCCTAATGACTTCATCTTGATCATTTACAAAGACCCTATTTCCAAATAAGGTCACATTCTGAGGTACTGTGGGTTAGGACTTCAACGTGTGAGTTTTGAGGGGACACAACTCCACGCATAACGATCTGAGTGTTGCAGGTTGTTGGTGTGGGTCAGTTCCCCACTCAGCCCTGAATGGACCCTTAGCTGCTTTAGGTCCAGGTGGCACCAAGGGTAGAAGCCTCTGTTGGGACTGACAGAAGAAGAGGAGAAGCCAATATGGGTTCTGTAGAGCCTTTCTTGTTGTGCCCACCCCCGTGTTCCCACAGAAGAAGGGACTCTGCTTCCCAACCCAGAACCCACAGAACAGAGCCTCCAGGCTGGGTTCACTACATAAGCAAATAGAAATGACAAGCAAACAAGCTGGTAAGAGCAGCAGAAATCTTTTTAGGGTGTGCCTTGGTTCAGAACACATTCTGCCCAGTCCCCACACCTTTCTTCCTCCTCTGTCCGCTAAGATGGCCCTAGCCAAGATGGAGCTCAGGTCCCAAAGGGTCTCCTGGAACGTGGAATGAACAGGGATTTAGGTCAAAAAATGTGAGTCTTGGCAGTGCCATGAAGTGAGTATATGTGACATTAGACAGGTCGCTCCCTTCCTGGCCAAGGACCCTCTAGAAGGGCCCACAACTCTGGCACTAAATAGGATACTGCTCATGGCCACCTCCATACTCAGTTAGCCAGAGTGTCTCACTCTACCGTCATACAGGTCACATGGCAGCCCAGGAGGCCCACTGTGTGCCACTTTCCCTCATCTTCCTCCAGGTGGCCTCAGGGCCACCCCCTGGTAGTCTGCTGTGTGGAAAAGTTGTCCAAGGTCCTCCCACAGAGCTCTCTCTGCACCCGAGGGCTGTCCTGGAGTTGCAGCTATTGGACTGGGAGGACAGTAAAGATCATCAGCTCGTTTCAGACCAGATGAGGAAACTGAGGCACAAACAAGCCAGGTCACAGAGTGGGTGGAACCTGGGTCTCAGCACCCCTGTGCCCTCCCCTGAAACCATAACCTGCAGGCTGAGTCTATCCCCATCTGTGCCTCGCTGGCTCCTTATGCAGCAGCGAGCGTGGCTTTCAGAGTGTGTAATCCACTCGGCTACGGTGCCGGGTCCTGGGGAACCAGCTATCGCCAGGTGTGGAAACCACAGACACGCAGTTTTGTCACAGATTTTGCTCGGTGTGTTAGGCTTAAAAAAGCGGTTCCTCTTCATTTGCTCCTACCTGTTTCACTCCTCAGGACGGCCAGACCCGAGGGTTCTGCCCCTTGCACACACACAGACCCGTGCACACGCACACATCCAGACCCACCCAGACACACAACCTTTCTAACTGCCTCAAGTTCAGCCCAAATCTCACCCTTTCCAGCCACCTCCCTGCTGAGCTAGTCGGTCACCTCTTACCTCAGTTAAGATCTCAGAAGTAGAGAATCCCCGTTAGAGAGAACTTCAGAGGTCATTGAGTTCAACCTTCCAGGTGAGGCAAGACTTCCCTCCTCTCTTCGTCACGTGATTTCACTTCTATCCAGGACGCCCTCATGCCTCTGGCCTCCCAGGGACTGCAGGTACCCCACCCGCCGAGGGCTGCTGCCCTCCCCTCCCTCTCCCTCTCCCGCCGTGTTCTCCCTTCCCCTCCAGGGGCCCTTCTAGCTACCTCCCCACTCTCTCCCTTCCCCACCTCTGGGTGATTTTTATTTTTTATTTATTTATTTATTCTGTTTAAAGATTTTATTTATTTATTTGACAGAGACAGAGAGAGAGGGAACACAAGCAGGGGGAATGGGAGAGGGAGAAGCAGGCTCCCAAGGAGCAGGGAGCCCGATGTGGGACTCGATCCCAGGACACTGGGATCATGACCTAACCTTTCCCCATCTCTGGGTGATTTTTAAATCAATGTCCACAAAACCCACATTTATAACATTATAACTTTGAGCTGTAGAACGTAGCAGAATGTTCCACAACATATGTCATCAGGATGTGAATTATTAATGACTCACCCTCATCCTCAACACACACACACACACACACACACACACACACACACACACACATATGCATACACATGCACGGCCCCCCCCACCACCACCATAGGTATTCCCCAGGCTCGTCAAAAGAATTGAAGGAGATAGTGCATGTGAATGGATTTTAAAATTTTAAGGTTCTATAATGTGTCAGGGTTTATTAACTTGTAAGTTTCTCAAGGGCAAGAACTTCTACTCAGAAACCATCTCCCCACACACACCCAGGCTGGAATATTATTAGACATAGAGGGGGTGCTCATTGAATTGAAATCTAACGAACTGAAAATTGCTTTAATATAGGCCCATATTTTAAAAAATAGCATTAATATCCACAGGCCTCTGACCCCAGGGAGGGTGGTGGAAGGTGTAGCACAGTGATTTGTGGGGCTGCTGGGCTTCTAATACATGTCCAGGGGGTGTTGGCATTGCCGCCGCCTTGCACACCTCTCTCCCCCCAGAGACAGACGCCCGGCCCTTTCTGCCGCAGCGCCCCCCGCCGCCTTGCCATGCAGTGTCAGGAGTCTGGAGGTATCTAAGCTCAGTGGGAAGGAGCCGAAAAGAATGACCTCTAGGAAACCTGGAGCCAGCACTGGAAAGATCCACTGCAGCCTCTGACCAGAAGTTTATGTTTAATCAATTAATTAATGCTTTCAATAAATATTTATTGACCATCTACTGAGTGGATATAAACTCTGGGCGATCAGAAGAACTTTAAAAAAAAATACAGATTCAAGGACACCCTCTCAAGAGACTCTGGTTGAACTGACTGGAGGTAGAAAGTTTCCAAAGGTCCCAGGTGATTCCAGCATGCAGCCAGGGCGGGAGCGCGGCTGTCCCCCCTGCAAGGCAAGCTTATGCGGCCAGATAGTACGCTACGCCTGCCCTCAGGGAGCTAGGCATCTAGGGGGCAGGCAAAGCATGGACCTTGAGAAAGGCCTTAATAATGAGACTCAGATGGAGGGCCATGGACAGGGGCAATCGGGGAGGGGAGGAAGTAGGGGATAATAAATTTCCCTGGGAGCTGGCTCAGGGAGGTTTCTATTTTGGGGAACACAAAGGCCAGAGTGTGAGGTGCAGATTAGCCACTCCAAAGCCACATCGTCAGAGAGGAGGCTTCACCTCTTCAGGAAGAGGAGGGAGTGTGTCTCTAGCTGGAGAAACAAGGAAGGAGGGGGAACCGTGCCCAAACTAATCACAGGGAGAAAGTGGCCCATCCAATTGTTGGGCCTACCGATATCATTTATAGATCTGAGAAAGCTTGCAGAGGCCTCCAGAAATCTTTGAGGCAGCCCCAGAGGGGAATCTAGCCAGGGAACCCTTGGGCTTGGTGGCCCCTCAGGACTCAGAAGAGCCCGTGTTCTCCCCCTCGCTTCCAGCTCGCCAGCCCCTGAGCTCCCCAGGCATCATCCAGACTGGCTTTTGGACAGGGCAGCGCCTCTCGTCCAATGGGACTTTTCTCGGGAAGCTTAGAGGTCTCTTGACATTTACAGCAGCTCCATTCCTGGAAATCCAGGCACTGGGGCCCTTCCTGGGAGGGAGGTGACAGGGTTAATCTAAGGGCTGGGGGAGGCGGAGAAAGGCCTTGAAACATACAGTGAAGCCAACCAGATTAATAGAGGAAGAGAGAGGGGGGTAGACCATTAGGAAGACAAAGAGAAAATCATGCTGGAGCAATAGAAAGGGAAATCTAATATCAACTAGGGAAAAATAAATGGAGATTAGGGCAAACAAATTAGCTTTAATGGGTTCAATGCTAATACAAGAATAACAGCCGAGCTGCGAATGCCTTTGAGGGGAAGATGGGATAAAGAACCTGAGCAGTCATGCAGGCAATAAAGATGGCGCAGGGAGGGGGCCGGCCAAAGGCGCGCAGAGGCGGAGAGGAGGGAACGCCGCCGGGGGTGAAGGGGGTAGGGGAGAGGTGGCCTGGGCGGGCTCTGCCATCTTGGACGGGATCCAGGGACTGGAGCAGGGAAGGGGCTGGGAGGACTGAGAAGGGGAGGCACAGGGACCGTCAGTGTGGGGCGGAAAGGGAGACAAGGGGGGCAATCGGAAGGGGAAGGGACAAGGGACAGAGGGCAGAGGAAGGAACCCCGGAGCGGGGACAGACTTGGCACAAAGTTGGGGGGGGGTGGCGACGGAGGGGAACAGAACGCAGGAGAACGAACCAGCACGCAAGGGAGGGGGGCGAAAGACAACCGAATTCGGTGAGTCCTCTGCCTGAAGAAAACCATAGAAAAGGCAAGGTTAGGCCTCAGCAAAATGAAAAGCTGGGGAGGACCCCGAAGTGGGTTTGGTGGGTGACGTGGTGAAGACACTGTGGCTCTGAAGAAGGGGCCGACTGTCCTGCGGCCAGGGGCCATGCTGGCGAGGACGCGGGCCTGAGCGGTGCGTGGAGGCCGGAAGCCCACATCTCACTCCCGCCCCTTCGTGGTGGTGCGGCCTTGGGCAAGTTGCACGCGACCTCTGCTTCTCATCTCCTCATCTGTAAAATGGGGACAAGGGGCTACCTACCTCAGAGGGCTGCCAGGAGGACTAATGGAAGGATGCGTTCAGGGGGCTCAGCCTAGCTCAGGAGTCAGCACCTCCCGCCATGCTGGCTCTCGGCGGTATGCCTGAGCTTTGACTCATGGGGGACGGGGGCTGAATCCTGAAAAGTAGCCCTCGCTCCTTTCCTCCTTCTCCCCTTTCCTCTTCTTTAAGTCCAGCATTGGCAAGATACCCGCCAAATGTGGTTCTTTCTCTGCCAGAGACGAATCCGAAGGAAACCTCTTTATCCACGCTTTGTCTCCCTCCTTCCGCCCTCCCAGCCGTCTCTCCCTGTTGAGGAGGAAAGAATAGTGCTAAGCCCTCCCACCTTCTGGGCCGATTGAAGGCAGAGCTTCCAAGGGAGCCAAACTTCTTACCCTATTGTTCCAGGGGCCTCTGGGGACCCTCGGATTTGCTAGGGCTTCAGGTTGTGAGAAGTCGGGAGCTGGAGCCTGTCCTCATGGCCTCACCCCGGACACCTCTGGGGTGCATTCAAGTGCAGGGAGGACAGAGCCCCACAAGAGGGACAGAGCCCAGCACACCAGGAGGAAAAAAATCAACAAGAACAAGCCCAGGAATCAATGAAGAACCACCTAGACAGGGGCTCCAGGAGCGGGGAAGACAGAGCTGGGATTATTTCCTGCCCCTCAGGGCATTCTAGGACCTTGTAAGAGCAAGACAGTGATCAGGCAAGAATAGGCCTCTTCGCTTAGCTCCCTGCTAGGAGCAGTGGCTTCTTCCTGCAGTCCCCACCTCAGGGGTACTTCAGGGGTACCTCAGGGCTCCCTTGTGCTCTTACAGCCCTCCAGCACCCAGAGAAGCCAGCTCCCACACCGAAGCCCCTCTGCTGAAGTACCTAAGAACGGGCTTCTGGTTTCTGACTGGACTCTGACTGACATGCCACTTGATGTCAGAGGGGGTCTGAGGAAACAGGGCTCCAGGACTGGCTTGGTCAGGCCCTCAGCCTTGAACACAGAGCACAATGCTGAGCTTCTTGGCAGCGAGACCTGGGAAACCAGTTTCTTTTTGACCAGCTGGATCCTGTTAGACATAAAAGGGCAGCCCTGCGCAACGGCCCCGAGTCAGAAACTTCTCCTCAAGGGAGCCTCCGACTCTGGGGTGTCCAAGTCCCAGGAAGGGTAGTTTTTGACACTACACCGTGGTCATCCCTAGTTCAAGCTGTCTCTTGTGGCTCTTTCCCTCGAGGCACACTAAAGTCTCCCCCCCTGGAGCCGTAAAGCCCGTAGGGGTCAACCTGTGTGGGTCACCCCTCGTCTTTCTCCATGAGGCCCTCTGAGGTCAGGGTTAGAAGGAAAAGGCTTCTTACCTCAGAATTGGCAGACCCGCCTTGGTGACAGTTTCCTCATGGGGGTGGCATGACACAGTAGCTCTACTCCCACAGAGAGCTCCTGCAGAACCAAACGGGCTGTAAGTTCATGACAAGGGCTCACACATTTCATGCTGATGTCAAAGGCTGGATGTAAAGGAAGGCCTCTGCCTTCATCCCATGGCTTCTGGAGGAGGGCAAACTGCTCTTTTCCCGGACCCTTTATAAAAAAGCTCATGTCTAAGAGAATGTGACTTTGGAAGACACAATTCTGCATAGGGCAAAGGATGTGTGGGCTTCACCAGGCTTGTTTTGGGCCTGTTTACTTTCCTTCCTCCCTCTCTCCCTCCCTCCCCTCCCCTCCCCTCCCCTCCCCCCCCCTCTCTCCTTCCCTTCCTTCCTTCCTTCCTCCCCTCTCTTTCCTTGGTTCCTTCTTTCCTTCCCTCCTTCCTGCCTTTTTTCCAACAATTAGCAAGCATTTATTGGGTACCTACTGTGCACCAAGCATTGTACTAGCATATTAGGGCTTTACAGATTAAAAAAAAAAAAAAAAAAAAAAAAAGCCACGTCATCCCTCACAGGGCCCACAGTCGTCGCAGCAGGGCCCAGACAGTATAAACAGACACATTCTCTGCTGCATGTAGTGGTAGACACTGTGCCCGGGCATGTTTAAAAGAAAGGACGAGAGACAGCAGGCAGGAAGGGCAGGGAAGACTTCTTGTAGGACGTAGCTTCGAAGTGACTCAAGGCATGAGCACAGATCGATCCGGAGCCAGTTAGGAAAGGCCACTGCCGGCATGGAGGGCAGCCCAGACCAGGCTACAGGCGAGGATTCAGAGGCTGCAAAAGACCAGCAAGTAATTCCGCATTGCTGGGTCATCGGAAATAGGGCTCAGACAGGTAGGGATGGAGGCTGGAAAGATAAGCCAGGCTCAGCTCATGTGGACCCTGTCCTCCAGGCTTAGTAGCTTAGACCTCGGCAGGCAGGCAGATGGGGCTGTGCCCCAGCAGGCTTCTTCAGGAGGGACACGGTCAGACTTGGGTTTTAGATGCGTTGCTCCCCAGCAAAAGGTCACATGTGCACGTTGAGTGCAGGGACCAGTGAGTCCACATGACTAATTAACTCCTACGCACCTTTGTCCCAGATTTTCTTGGGTCACCTGGAAGTGATTCTGTCTCTCACCCTCCCCCCATTATTCTTTAATACTGTACCCTACTGTGTCCTTCTTAGCACCATCCAAGCAATACTTACACAATTATTTGTGTGTTTACTTTGTAAATACCTACTTATTTCTAGACTGGAGGCTCCATGAGGTCAGGCATAAATTCTGTATGATCAGTTCCAGTAAAGTGCTTGGCATGTGGTGGGGACTCAGCACATACACATTGAATGGATGCACGAATACATGGATGTGTGAATGCTAGGATGGCTAGGAAGGTACTGGTTAGGTAAATATTTAGGAGGTAAAAATGCCATGGTTTGGTGAGTCCTCCATAGGGGGAGAATGGAAGAAGCTAAAGGCCCTTAGTTAATTCACGGGGCATACATTAATTGAATGCCTAATCCAATTTAATAATGAACAAAACAGACATGGTCCTGCCCCCATCACGAAGCTTTCAATCTAGTGGGCGAGACAGTCGCTACTCCTGTGTGTGCATAATCATGCCAATGAATGTAAAATTAAAATCTGAATGAACGCCAGGCAGGAAAGGTAAGGGACATTGGTCGAGATTGTCTAAACACAGGCCCTAACCTTCTCGGTAGGATACAGCAAAGCCACCCAGCCCAAGTGACTTTGCACTAAGCTATACAGGACGGGTAGGAGTTAACTAGATAAGAGGGGAAGACAAGAGTTCAGGCAGAGGGAACAGCATGTGCAAAAGCCCCAAGGGAGAAGGACGCGCTACTAGCTCTGAAGTCATGCAGAAGGCCGATGAGGGTGCAGGGCGGTGTGGTGCAAGGTGGCACGAGGTGATGCCGTAGGGCAGGTTCTCTGCTTGTGCGGCAGCTCGTGATGTTCCCAACCAAGACAGCACTAGCAAGGAGACTCCTCATCACCCAACAGGATATTTCCAACAGGAAACTGAACATAAACGTAGGGGGACAGCTCTGGGCTGGAGATCCCGGGGATGCCTACAGGGCCATCAGTGCATGGGTAGTAGGGAGAACACTGGGAGCGGGGGTGATCGCCAAAGACGACTGTCTAGAGTGGGCGCAGCACTGGGGTTTAGGAAAAGCCTGAAAAATAGACACATCTAATTAAACAAAGGAGGGAGGAGAACCCCAGTAAAGAGAAACAAAAGCAGGTCTGAAGGTATGAGGAACCAGGAGACAACATTGTCACAGAAACGTCCTCAAGGAGGAGAATGTAACACTCACACCACGCCCCTTCTACCCAGTACCGAGTGTCTGAGTACATGCTCAGCCCGAGGCACACGGCAGGGTAACCAATGAGCAGCCAGGAAGGGAATGAAAGCAATGGGAACAGCAAGTATGACTACTTCTTGAGAAATCTGGTCTAAAACAATAGTAAGAAAAAAGTTCACAGTCCAGGGGAGAATATTGGGGGGAGGGGGCAGGGGTGGGGAGGCAGCATAGATGAATTTCATTGTGTTTGTAGGCCCAGGGGAAAGACCTAGTAGAAAGGGAGAGGTAAATAACATAAAAGAAATATGAGGATAATTTGTGGAGTAGCGTTCCAGAACAGGTAGAAGGGTGATGGGGTCAATACGAAATGAAGGAGAGGCATAAGCCACAGCTTTAGCCAGCTACTGTCTCTCGGCTCCAGTTAGCCTGGGGAGCAGAGGTGCAAGGCCCAGATACCAAGGCCATGCAGCAGGTCGGGGCTGAAGGCAGATGCGGAATGTTCCTTCTCCGAGTGCCGGCCCCTTTTGTGCCAGAGCAAGGCCTAGGTGCCTAGGTAACCCATAGCCATGGAT
Source organism: Callorhinus ursinus (assembly GCF_003265705.2). NCBI lineage: Eukaryota > Metazoa > Chordata > Mammalia > Carnivora > Otariidae > Callorhinus > Callorhinus ursinus. The sequence goes on along the minus strand of NW_027397072.1, from coordinate 38,384,657 downwards.
GCTGGCGCCATCCAGTCTGCACGCTTGCGGTGGGAGATGGAACGAGAGGTTGGAACGCTAGGTTTCCGTGGTCCTGGGACATTTTCTCTAGGAGTGGTATGAGGCAGAGACCCTGGCCTTTATTCCGGAAAGGCACCGGGCCAAGGGGAGCAGCTGGGAGGTTACAGTGGGAGACCATCGGCCTGCGAGCGAGCATGCGGAGGGGCGAGGGGCGATGACAACGCCACCAGGCTAAGTATGTCAGAGCCTGCTTCACGCCAGCAAGGCCATTCCTTTGTGGAAGGGGAGTAGGCACCGTGTGATCTAAAGGACATCTCAAGGCAGCCACCGCCCCTCCCGTGATAGTCCTGCCACCTTGCCACCCTTTGGAGCTAAAGCAAAAGGCCCCAGGTAGTTAAGGAGAAATTTTCCCAGAACAACCCACCGAACCAGTGTGTCACTCTGGGACTGGGCAAAGGCGTGAGGAACGAAACAGGAAGAAAGAGGAAAGTACTGGAGTCGGCCACTTAGGGATCCCACCGTGGGGAGTCTGCACAGTGGCTGCACACCGGCCCCTCACATTTGGAAAGCACTTTTCTGTCACATGTATATAAGCATTAATTAGACTTTTGTGACAGGTGCCAGGTAGACAAAGACAGGGCCTCTGCCCTTAAAGAGAATAAACAAAGAGACCGATTAACGTAATCAATGCCATGATGGAGACTCGTATAGAGGACTAGGGGGGCCCGGGACAACGCTCCGTGTGCCTTAAGGGTGTGGGATTGGTGCCTGTAACAGGAGTTTCGTGCGATGAGCCTCTCTTTTCCTTCTACCATTCCTGCTCCTCAGAGCTCTGTAAGGGGTGAAGAAATGACCAAAGAAAGCCCTAACTCCTCCCTACACGGTCACTTCTCCATAGTATACATCTCCGTTCAGCTGGGGCTTTGCAGGCTTCCAGACCCCTCACTGTAGAATAGTCCTCTCTGGCCCTGGGAAAGTTGGCATCCCTTTGTCTGAGGGCCTTCACACTCAGAACCTGCTCGTGTCCAGCCAGACAGGCTTGTCTTCCTCTTCCATGCCCACCACTCCCCACCCACGACGCTCCAGACCATGCAAAGGGCCTTTGCTTAGGAAGCTTCAAACCTCTTTCTGGTTCACACCTTCCTCCTAGCCCAACCAGGGGCTCCCACTCATTCCTGGCTTCCGGCCTCAAAGCCCACCCTGTCCACAGCTGCATGGAAAGGTGGTCAGCACAGTGGGTGGCCCAGCCCCTGCCGGTGCAGGAAGGAAGGCTGCACCCACCTCTGGGCATTTGGTGGTGACTCACCCAAAGGAGTCCACTCCCCCACACCGGACACAGGAAGGACAAACGTCCTTCCATTACAGGGACTCAGCTCAAAACCTCAAACCACGGGGGTCATCGCCATCTTCAGCCAGCAGGCTCTTTCCAGACTCTGCTGCCTGCCTGTCCTACACCACAGTAAGTGTCTTCCAATATCCTGAAAGCACCAAGACCTTGTGCATGGATTTATTTTCCTCTGGAAACTTCTTCACCTGGTTACCTCCTAGTCATCCCTCCCTGCAACCTCCAACTGACCACTTATGGACTCCCCCAGCACCTGAACTTAATCTCTCTTAAGAAACTTCTCCCTTAGCATGGCGATTCCCAATATATGTGATTGGATCCCCCGAAGATTGTAAGTTCCTTGAGGGCCAGTTCCTTGTCCTTTTCAAGATGGTTTCCTCAGTGCTTTGCACCTTCGTGGTAGGCACTTCGTACATGAAGAAATGAAAACTATGATATAAAAACAGTATGAATTATTATTCTTTAAAGCTGGCGGGGCCGAGGTGGTAGGGGTACAAGTATTTAGTTCCTCTCTTGATTTTCTTTACCAGCCATCGCCCAGCCTAAACCAGTAGTTTACGCCATGTGGCCCCAGACAAGTGGCATCTGGGAACTTCCTAGAAACAAATTCTTGGTTCCATCCCAGACCTGCTGATTCAGACACTCAGGGCATTGAGCTCATCAGCCTATGATTTAACAAGCCCCCCAAGTGATTCCGATGCATGCTCAAGTTTGAGAACCACTGTTCCAGCCCTAAGGCCAAGCTTGGGGTCATAACATTCAACCGTGTAAATATTAAAAATTAGAAGAATTTTGCACGAAATCAAAATTTTCAGCAAACCAAACACTCCTACATCCTCGTTTCCCCATCTTCTTATAGCAGTTGTTATAGGGTCAGCAGCAGACACAGCAAGAAGTCCCATTCAATGGATGGGAACAGTGAGGCTGGAAAAAAAAACCCACTTTCTCAAATGATAAAATTAAAACAGTCAGAGTCAATGCAGGAATCTGGCCCAATGCTCTTTGTACAGCAACACAAAGTCATTCAAAGCCAGTAAAATAAAATAAAGCACTAGATAATTTATAGTTTAAGGGCCAGAGGTATGAGTACCCCTTTCCCTTCCCACTGATGCTGGATGATCTAATAAATAAGGTTTCAAGGAGAGTTCCTGAGGGCTTGGGTCTCTAAGGATCCTGATCAGTCCTTCAGGAAGATTTAGGACAATAGCCCACATAGCTTTTTCAATAGAGAGACAAACAGGGTTGGTTTTTTATTGTTGTTGTTTGTTTTTTAAGGCACAATACCCAATTCAGGTCACCCCAAAAATGGTGCTTGGTTTTTTAAACCTGCTACCTTTCTAGGGGTGAAGAACTCCGCCTGTAGGAAACCTTGCTTCCAGATATAGAGGTCCTAGCACAAACACCTGAGCCTTGGTGGTTGAGGTGGCAGCCTAAGTTCTGGAAAATGGGGACAAAGCTGGACAGTCTCAAGGTCTTGTCTGCGTTTGGGTGGCTGTCTGGCGCCCCCTTGTGTTCATTGTCTGGACCCAAAGAGCCAAAAGACCACGAGGATGGAGTGAGGGTCAAATGGCTTAGCCATTCTCCAAGGATGGCCTATGGCCGTGAGAAGCCAGTGGAAGGGGTTCAGAAGTGGGTTATCTGGGATGTCCTCCCAGCCCTTGTGGAAAAGCATTCCCTGGGACAAGCTGTATGGGACAGTGGAAATTGTGTCCACGCTCACCCAATTGCCTCCAGCAGAGAGATGGATCACTGTGTCCCTCCTGCTGGGTATTTGGCCAGCAGGCTTGTTCCTCCTGACTTAGTGCCCAGGCCAGAGACTCATAGCCTCTTTTTTTCTTTTAAGAGAAATTGACTGTTCTGCCGAAGCCGGCTTGGGCCCCCGAGGAGACATGGCAAGGCAGTTCTGAATGTGCTAAGTCCGTGGGCAGTAATGGGCACTGTGTGCCCAGTAGAGGCACTTCCCACCCTCGGCCATAAATAGTCCTTAACGGGCTCACACAGAAGGCTTGGGGCTGACTCTTCCTCCTCGCCTGCCCCTTCCCCCTGACTCCCACCCCTGGAGCTCTACCATCCCAGCCAGATCACCAAATCACACCCTGGTATGAAAAGGTGTCCTTCATGCCCACATCATGGCACCTTCAGCACAGGCTGTAGGGCCAAGGTTCCAGGGTTGGTTCTGGCCATAGAACAGGGCTCAACCCAAGAAGCACTGATGGAAGCCTTAATCCTTGGCCAGAGCCTGGTGGCGCCTCACACAGGCTGAGTCACATAAGTCATGGAAAGCAGGTCACTCATACCCTCCAAGCCCGTTTCTTCATCAACAAAAGGGCGATCTTAGCCCCAGAATGAGCCCAGCCTGGGTCTCGAGATTTGCAAGATTTGAGAAGGTTGGTAAATCTAACAGACAAGTACCTTCTTGCCTCTAAGCCTTTGCACATGCTGTTCCCACTGCCTGGAACAGTTTTCTCCCTTCCCTCCTTCCCTTGGTGAACACCTCTCTACCTTCAGTCAAAGCGTAGACTTCTCCAGGAACCCTTCTAGAGTCCCCCAAGCCTGGGCTTGGTCCCCTCCAGTGGTCCCCATAACTCCCTACTTGGCCCTGGCCCCAGCAGTGGTCACGTGGTCAGGTGATTGGCTGTTTGTTGGTCTGGGCCCTCACTTTAGTAAACCCATGAGACAAGAACAGAGATCACACCCGCCTTATTCACCTGGGCACCTGCAGGACCTGGTAGAGTGCCTGGCACATGGTAGGCACTTAGTACATATATGCTTGACTAGGTAGATGGGCTCAGAATGAAGCACAGGCTGGGGCCAGAGGGCAGAAGGCAAGGCAGCAAGGCCGCTAAGGAACATGCCCACACATCCACGGCACGTCCACGTTCTGCACAACAGCCTGCAGCCCGCCATGTCATGTGCCTGGAACCCCTGCGAACGCGTGCCGGGGAGATCTCTGCCCGCCCTTGTAGTGCTCTGGCCTGTCAGAGAGAGAAGAAGCCATGGGATCACTTGCGCTGGGAGCCCACAGACAAGGCCTGGGCCCACTCTGCCTCAGCTCGACCACAGAAGCTCTGCTTTTGTTTGTTTGTGTTTGTGTTTCTCAATGCACTTGTGCTGATAAAATCTGGCTCTGTGTTAAGAAGAAAGACAAAGACAAACATAAAGACCGCGGGTGTAGTCTATGCCCTCGTTCTATAGATAAGGAAAGGAGAGCCAGAGAGGAGAGGGGACATTCACCAGCATCACACAGCTCAGCATCAGAGTGGGAAGGCCCTGCATCTCCAACTCTTTATATACTTTTTGGAGGGAGGGAAGAAGGTGGGGAGTTAGTTGTTATTCGGAGTGAAGGGCTGAAGGTCTGAGAGGAAACTGAGCAGGCCCAAGCGGTCCCCAGATTGCAGTGTGTCCCTCTGGCATCATATGTGACCCTCCCCAACGGGAGCTAGCCTCCCTCTACAGTGGGGGAGAGGAGGCGGTCCATCAGCAGGAGCACCAGAGGGCACGATGGTGAGAGTTCACACGCACACGGTCGCGCATGCACAACGCACCCACACTCAAGGGCTAATTCCCACCCCCTGGCCCTGCCCGGCCCTGATAGCTGTTCCTGGGACTACTGTCTTCTTAGGCCACGGAGGGCTGAACCAGCTGGGAGGGGCCTTTGTGAACGGCAGACCCCTGCCTGAAGTGGTGCGTCAACGCATCGTGGACCTGGCCCACCAGGGCGTGCGGCCCTGTGACATCTCCCGCCAGCTCCGAGTCAGCCATGGCTGTGTCAGCAAGATCCTTGGCAGGTAAGCACGAAATTCACCACGTGCCACCTTCCCTGCAGGGCTTGCCTGGAGCGGCCCACCTGGCAGCCACGCCCCTGCCCCCGGGGCACTCGGTCGCCCGATGTCCAGCTTCCATCCGGTGGTGCTTCCCGGCCTCCCCGCCCGCTGCTCTTCTGTTACTTTCCTGTCCTTGCTTCCTTCTCCGTCCATTTCTCCTTCCTTTCTTTTCTCCCTCTCGCTTGTCTCCTTTGCCCCATCTCTCATTTTTAGGGGCTTCTCTACTCCTAAAGCAGGAGAATCTTCCCCAAAGCACCCCACCCCCACCCTGGCTGAGACCACGGGAAATGGAACCACTAGGGAGAGGACACAGGATCAGAGGTGGCTCCTGCAATCTCACCCCCCCGCATGAGGGATGTCTGAGTGTGCTTCTCAAACTCTTAATTCCCAGAGCACCTGCCACGGAAGCACCAGGGTTCCTTGATGAGATGTAGATCCCTAAGGCCTGGTCCAGACCTACATATAAATCACAGCATCCCCTCTGGGAGCCAGGCCCGGGTGCTGTGATTTTTAGGAGATGACCATGTACCAGTCATGAACACTCAACTCCAGAGCAGTGGTTCATCACTCTGGTTGCACATTAGAGTCACTTAGGGAAACTTAATTAAAAAAAAAAAAATTATGTCTAGGCCCCAGCCCACACCCACTAAAGCAGAACTTTAGGAGAACGGGCTCAAGTTTTTGTATAGTGTTAAGTCTCCTTCAAGGGATTCCAATTTTCTGTAGCCAGAGTTGAGGACCACTGACTCAAAGGTTCAGGAAGGACCAGAGGCAGCAAAGCCCTGTGTCTGGGCTGACACAGCGTAGTCTGGAGAGCCACTCTCCAAATGCCCCTGCCCTGGGGGACTTGGGGCTTTGCATCAGCTCAGTGCACCTGCCTCCCTCACCCAGCTCACAGGTGGGTTCAGCAGGAGTTCTGGTTTAACGAGGCAAAGGGACCTGACTGTAGCTGAACTGCGGAGAGTCCTGGCTTCCTGACTAAAGTTGCCAATGGCAAGGGCACTCCCTGGTTCGGGTCAGGAGAGGGGCTCCCAAGATGGGCTGCAGTGTCCCTGAGAGCTGAGCCTGGGATGGTTATGACAGACAAGCAGAGTTTTAAAGAACCAGACTTTACTCTATGGTAGAGGAGACCAGAGAGTTTCCACCCAAAGAGGGGAAAATTATCCTGACATAAGTCAAGGATCTACCAAAGCAGCTGGCTGGGGGCTCGGGGGAGAGGAAAAGTGGACAGCCTGAGACAGCAGGCTTGGCTTAAGGGGCCGGACATGGCCAGGGATCCAGGCCAGGCTGGCATTCCAGAGTCCAGGAAGAATAGCTTCCACCTGAACCATGTAATCTGGCAGAAAACCAGCGGCCAGCCGGGAGGTGGGGGCTGGGGGAGAAGGTAGGGGAGCAAAGGTGAAGCAGTAAGACAGAGCAGAGGGCCCAACCATCCAAACCAGCTTCTTGGGGAGGGGTAAAGCCAGGATGGCCAAGAACGGTGAGTCAAGATTTAACCCCGGAAAGCTGCGTAGAGAAACCCACCACTGTGAACCTATACGTACGCACGGAGCATGCGCAGCAAAACCTCCTTTCTAAGAAGGGAAATCGTTTGTGTGCCGAAGTTGGCTCTGGCGGGAGCTCAGACGCAGGAGACTGGCAGGAGGGAAAGAGAGAGGAAGCCAGGTGTCCAGGGTGAAGTCTTTAGCAGAGGGCTCTGGTTTGGCAGCAGCATAAACTTACTCATGCAAGGGAAGCAGACAGTGCCAGGAACATCAAGTGTCTGGGGGCAGCCCTGGGGGTGCATTTTACCCCCTGAAGCCTTGGAGAGGAACAAGAGTCTCTGGCTAAGTCCCTGCCCGAAGACCCCACCTGCTTATTGGGTAATTCTTTGGGGTTCTCTATTGGAGTAGGTACTACGAGACCGGCAGCATCCGGCCTGGAGTGATAGGGGGCTCCAAGCCCAAGGTGGCCACCCCCAAGGTGGTGGAGAAGATTGGAGACTATAAGCGGCAGAACCCCACCATGTTTGCCTGGGAGATCCGAGACCGGCTCCTGGCGGAGGGTGTCTGTGACAATGACACTGTGCCCAGTGTCAGCTCCATCAACAGGTGAGAGGGACTCAGCAGCCGGCGTGGGGGGGGGGGCGCGGGGGGCAGGGCTCCTGGGCTTTGGGGGAACCATGACGGAGACCCAAAGAAGGGCCTGGCTTGGGTGGAACAGAGCCTAGGAAGGGGACTCCTGCTGAAGAATTAAGCAGGAAGACCCCAGGCGCCGTGGGGCAGGTATCACACCTCCCCACTGCTCTGTGACACTCCCTCCCCCACCCCACCCCACCCCACCCCACCCCGGGTTGTACTTCGCCAGTTTCCTTCCGCACACGCTATATCCTCTTTCATTCAATAAAAGAATCTCGAAGTGACCCTTTCCTGGGCCACACGACCCCTAACCTGGCCCTCATTCAAGCATTCACTCAATTGTTTGGTTTTTCAATTATTCACTCACAGCCTCGATCAATCATTTACTCACTCATTCATTTCTGTATACGTAATTCACTCATAATGTGCTAGGCCCTGGGAACACACAATCCTTGTCCTTGTGGAGCTTATAGTCTAGTGAGAAGAGAGACACTAATCAAGTACTAATCAAGTGCCCACACACACAATTGTAAAAATGCAGCTCTAAGTCCTCCTAAGGAGAGGAACATGAGGTATGTGAGTTAGCATAGGGTGCTTGGTTTAGGAAGGAACGAAAAGATGTTCCTGAGTAAGAAACAATGAATAAGAGTTAACTAGGTGAAAAGGGGAGCCAAAGGAGCTTGGAGGCAGCATATGCAAAGGCCCTGTGGCTCACAGATCTTAGACAAGAAGCTGAAAGAAAGCCAGCAGATAGAAGGGGAGCACGAGATAGGCTGAGGTGGAAATGTCAGCAAAAACTGCCCTTTAGAGGCTGGTGGCCATGTCACATATTCTTACCTGTGACCTATAAGAAACTTGGCAGACTGTAAGCAGGAGGCTGACTTGCATTTCAAAAAGTCCACTGTGGTTACAATAGGGAGAAGAGATTAGAAAGGGTCAAGAGCAGATAGGGGTGGGCCAGTGAGTGATCCCCGGGAGTGGGGGGAGAGAGCTGGTGATGGCCTGCATTATGTTGCTGACAGTGACATGCAGAGAGGAGTCAGTCGATGCTGGAGAGGTTTACAAGGTCAAACCCACAGAACCTCATGATGGTTTTAATAGAGGAGGGAGGGAGGCAGATGTAAAGCTCCACCTATATTTCCACCTTGAGTGACCAGTGGAACTGATCATGAAACAGAACACTGGGAAGGACCAGGTGTGAGGAGTGAGGTCAGGGGTTTGATTTCAGACAGGTTGTACTCGAGGTGCCTCTAAGATACCCAAGTGAGCTCTCAAAAAGGCACAGGATCCGGGGCCGTGTGAGTCCTATTTCCTCCTCTTCTCTCTAATAGCCTTTCTCGTCTTCCTTACAGAATCATCCGGACCAAAGTACAGCAACCGTTCAACCTCCCCATGGACAGCTGCGTGGCCACCAAGTCCCTGAGCCCAGGACATACGCTGAGTGAGTGCTGACGTGCTGGCATGCTCACCCTCGCACACGCACACCCACCTGCAAGCCCGTAGTCACACACACGCCCACGAAGACACACCCCCAGCGTGGACTGAGCCCTTCCGCAGGGACAAAGCCTTGCTGGGTCCCAGGAAAGATGCACTGACATACTTAGGGGTGGCAACACGTCAGGCAGCCTCGACTCCAAGATACCCTCCTGCTAGTGGGCTCTGAGGGGTGTGCCCTGCACATGCCGACCCTCTCCCTCTCATCCCACCGCAGTCCCCAGCTCGGCCGTAACGCCCCCAGAGTCACCCCAGTCAGACTCTCTGGGCTCCACCTACTCCATCAACGGGCTCCTGGGGATCGCTCAGCCTGGCAGCGACAGCAAGAGGAAAATGGACGACAGTGAGTGTTGGGGAACCAGAGGGCAGGTTGGGGGTGCAGGAGGGCAGTCTGCTCAGGCTCCAAGGGGACTGGTGGCTCTGGACTTCGCAGGTGCCTACAGCACATGGCCTGCCCTAAGCTGGCCACAGTTCCCCGGCCTGGAGCCGGATCCTTCCTGTTCCTCTGCAGCCCGAGTCGGCCCCTCCACCCTGGCCTGGGGCATGGGTAGATGGGTCTCCTGAAAGCTTTCTCCCCGCCTGGGGATGCCAGGTGACCAGGACAGCTGCCGGCTGAGCATCGACTCCCAGGGCAGCAGCAGCGGGCCCCGCAAGCACCTGCGCACGGACGCCTTCAGCCAGCACCACCTTGAGCCGCTCGAGTGCCCATTCGAGAGGCAGCACTACCCGGAGGCCTATGCCTCCCCCAGCCACACCAAAGGCGAGCAGGTGAGCAGCCAGGTGAGCCCCGGAGCAGTGGCAGGCAGGGGCCCAGCAAAGCACAGTCTCTGGAAGACTCCTAGTCAGCCTGCAGTCTTGCCACCAAAGCAACTAGAAGTTGTGCCAGTGGGCTCAGGGCGCATGCTTCATGCAGCTCCAAGTCGACACAGACTTTCTTTTACCAGATGCGGGCACCTTTCTCCTCCCCCCAGCCCTCTTGCCTTCTGTCACCCTTAGCCTCTGAGCTCCACCCTTTCTGGAAGAGCACCACACCCAGGCCATGCCATCCCTCTGTCCTCTGGGGCTCTCCCAGACCGCAGGGTCAGGTCCCACAGCTCTGAAGCGGCTGCTCAAAGCCTTACACCATGACCTCGACCAGCACCTCCGGCCTACCTCTGGCCACTCACACCTGCACACCGTTGATCTGCATTACTCACGCTCACGAGCATGTCATTCTCGTTCACACCCCTCTGCACTGGCACACTGCATGCACGCCCCGCAGAGCACCTTGCCTTCCACCTTTCTGCCTGGAAAAGTACCGCTTGGCCGTTATGACTCAGCTCAAGCATCACTTACCCATGAATCACGCCCTGCCCCCAGACATGCTTCATCTCTCCCTCATCTGTGCTTCCGCCCATCCAGCACACCACTCCAGTAACTTCTCACGGCATACCATAATTGTCCAGTGGGCAGGGGTGTAGGCAGTGGGTTTCATAAGGCAGGGCAGCATCTTGAAGCATCTTTTTTTTTTTTTAATCTCTGGCACCAACAAGGTGCCCCTCTTAGAATAGATACTCAGTAGAGGTGTATTGGTGAGTGAGCTGAGAAATCCAGAACAATAATTTGCAAGTTACAGGGGAGTTTTTATTTCTAGTGCTCAGGATGGGTGAAATGGTTTACAGTGGGTCAGCTTCTGGGAAAAGCTAAGAGAGATGTCACTGGTCTCCCCCCCCCCCCCCCCCCCCCCCAGCCCAGCAGAGACTCCGCAACTCTGACAGAACTTCCAGGACCACTGGTCCCTCCGTTCATGTGCATCTGTCCCCAGTAGCCGCGGCTTCCATCCCCCATCCCCCCTCCCCAGGTCCACCAGTTGAGGAATTCCCTTAGGGTGGGTCTGCTCACCCCACTTTGCTCATGCTGTCATTTGATCCAGGAGTGAGGCAAGCCTTACGCTTTGAAAGTCTGAGCAGGACAATGTGGACGATGCCAGTAAGCAGCTGAACTGTCGCCAGGCACCGTCTGGGCTGCTGGGCCCACGCCAGCGCCGCAGCTGGGCAGGCAATCTGCGTCAGCGATTTTATCAGCCTGGGCCACGGCCACCACGAGGGGGTGCAGAGAAAGCTGGCCGTCAGCAGACCTGGGGAGAGGACCCGGGTGCTCATCCGAGAGTCAGCACATGGCTCCCGGAGGGAAGTGGGGCCGCAGCTGTGGGCTCGCTCACAGGGAGCCCGCTCTGTGTGCAAGCACCCGCTGTCCTGCAGAAACCCTGCTGCTGAGATGCTGGGCACCCGCTGGGTCTGAGGGCCACCTCCTGGCTCCATGGCTGAGCCCCCAGCGGGCCCTGCCTGATGATGACAGGGAGACCGAGACCAGCACCAAGCTGGCCCATGCGCCTGGGAATTGTGGTCTTCGAGAGTCTTAGAGCCACAGGGACCTCGGGGACCACGGAGACCAGTCTTTGCATTTGTGTTGAGATAACCCAGGGCCTGGGAGGGTGGTCAGAGCCTGGGGGAGCGAACGGTTGCGGAGCTCAGGTCTGCCGGCCCTGGTTTCATTCAGACTGGCCCGCTGGTGCCCTGTTTCTAGATATAATGCTTCTATGTCAGTTCTTACTCGAAGGCTGGAGAAACAGAGTTTGGAAAACCATGGAACTGTTCCAACCTCTTGTCCTGTAGATAAGCAAGCTGAGGCTCAGCAGTGTCCATCCATGATTCATTCCTCCCGCAGTCAATCTTCTACTTGCTCATTCATTCACCCGGCTGGGTGGTGAGGGGCAGGGAGCATCCAGCCTGTGCCGAGGGCTCCTTAGGTCTGAGCCCCTGCCTTTCCTGTCCTTGGTGACTCGGACTGTGCCGTCGAAGGGCACTGTGTGCTCTCACCTGGGCCCAGGAAGGCCCTCTGGCCTGGGGAGCCGAGAGAGAGAATCACAGGTCCGCACACCCGACTTCAGGATCGGGGACGGCACAGTCATCTTTCCTGTAAGATCAACAAGGGGGAAAGCATTCAACGGAAACACCATGTGGCCTCACTCCTGGTTGCTATTTCACCACCAGGCACAGTTAGGAGTCACAGTGAGGTTCTTTGTCCTCTATTTTACAAGTGCAACAAGAACAGATCAGCAGAATGTGAATATTATGACACAGACCGAGAATTTTGCAGCTTATGACTCTTCACAGAATTCACAAATAATAATACCTATTAGAGCAACGTATTGGGCATTCTGGGCTAAGCACTCAATGTATGTATAAAAAAAATCTCAGGTAATCCTTACATCAGCCTGGTGACGCAGATTCTATTCTTCCTGTTATAAGGATGAGAAAGTCATGGCTCAGAGGGGTCGAGGAGCCCACAGCTACGTGGCTGTTCACTGCAGACCCAGGCCTCAAACTGGCCCTCGTGCTAGAGCATTATGCCACTCTGCACCCCAATTCAAGTTCAATGCCGGGAAGAAATCCAGCCATCACTGGGATGACTGGGGACTTTGGGAGGATTGGGGGATTTTTTTCTCCCCCCACTGAATTGTCTGGATTTGGGAAAGCTATGGGATTTTGAGTAGGTATCTGTTATCAAATCAACACATCCATAAGGCATTTTAAACTTTTCTTACACTCTCTAGAAATTAGGTATTTTGCTCAGTTTCATTAAGCCTGGCTCTAAGCAGCTCCGCCCCGCCTTAAAGCAAGCCCCCCTCAGAAAGCATGGAACCAGAGCACCATTTAGTCAGTAATCTCAGCTACATGATAACGACGCCCTGGTGGCCTCTAGAATTGCCTGCAGCTTCCAAAAGTGCCTGGCAGGCAACCAGAAAGCGCCGGGGCCCCTTGGAGAAACCGGCTCCACGGAAATCCTTGGAAGTGATTGCCTTTAGTGGAGCTGTTATGTAACTGCGGAGCATTCCTTGATTGTACTGTTGCACACAAGAGTGTATTTGTGACGTGTGTGACTCACTCGTGGGGGACAGGTGTGTGCTTGCGTGTGCTGTCTTGTCCCCTCGAGGGAGGGAGTCACGGGGAGGGGTAGTGCGCGCTTGCCCGTAACTGAACAAGGGAGAAAGAAAACCCCGCAGGTACTTGATCGAGTTTTTTTTTTTTTCCTTAACAAAATTAACCCCAAGAATCACCTTCCAGCGGAAGCAGCGAATTTATATTGACTTGGATATAGAGGAGAGAAAGAAGACAGCCCCCTATTCCGGTGGGCGTGGGGGGCACGTCTGCCGCTTCCCTGAAGGAAAGAGCACCGGGGGCGGTTTAGTACCTGTGTCATTCTTGTCTGGGGACTGGCCCCTCTGGGCTTCAGGCTCTCCACATATAAAACAGACACAACATCGCTTGCCCACGTCACAGGGCTGTTGGGGGTCAACAGACAGGATAACATGGGCAAAGCTCTCATGTGAGCTCTTTGCAAACGGACATGGTCATGACGTCATCCAGTTTAGCGCAGCATTTGGAAGCATGGACATGACAGCCGGACCCCTTGGGTTTCAATCCTGCCTCTGCCCCATAGGGGAACATGCCGGGTTTCGTGGCCTTCCTGTGGCTGTGCTTCCTATCTGGAGAGGAATAAACTAATGAATCGAGTGAAGCACTTAGAACCGCGCCCGAGGCAGACTGCTCCCGCCCCGCGTCCTGTGGGTCCAGACCATGTGGGGAGACAAGGAAGGAGGCGGCCACGCAGCCAAGCCCTCAGGCCACCAGCCAGCTTTGGAATCCCAGGGCTGCAGGAGGGGAAGCTGTGAGCCAGGGATGGGGCTGCGAGTGGAGTCGGAGAATAAGAAACATAAGAACCCATTAAACAGGCTAAGTGGAGTCCAGAATGAGTGGAAAGAAGGGGACAGTGAAGAAGGGCGCACTTCTGCGGAGATTAGGCCTCAGGGTCCCTAGTGAGGCCTGCTGCCAAGGGCCTCTGTGCGCTGACTTCTCTTTGTTCCCCAGGGCCTCTACCCGCTGCCCTTGCTCAACAGCGCCGCCCTGGACGACGGCAAGGCCACCCTGACCCCTTCCAACACACCCTTGGGGCGCAACCTCTCGACTCACCAGACCTACCCAGTGGTGGCAGGTACGATGCCTGGAATGTCCTGGGCCACGTGGCCCCAGCTGCACAGAGGGGCTGGAAGGCAGGGCGTGGCTGGCCCTGAGGAGGAGGGGCCTAGGGCCCGGGGCCTGCAGAGGAGAGGTGGGCTGTGCCGGTTAGGCCTCCAGGTGGGTCCAGAGGGTCCCGCCTCGTAGTAGCCCAGGGCCTCCTGGGCGCCTCCTCGCTCCCCCAACGCCGCGGGGCAGGGGAGAGGGCACACACTGTCCTTCCACAGGCGCAGAGGCACAGCAGGGAGGCAGAGCTTCTCTCGCCCCCTCCCTCACTCACCCTGAGGACCCCGCGCAGCCCCTCCCGCTGCCCCCAGACTCAGAGAGGAGCCGCCTGCCCCAGCGCCCCGCCCGCACTCCACCCCCACATCTCATGGCTGGGTTCGTGCATGTGCCCACCCCATCATCTCACACCCCTCTTTCCTTGTTGTCTCCCTCCCTCCGGCAGATCCTCATTCACCCTTCGCCATAAAGCAGGAAACCCCCGAGGTGTCCAGTTCTAGCTCCACCCCTTCCTCTTTATCTAGCTCCGCCTTTTTGGATCTGCAGCAAGTCGGCTCCGGGGTCCCAGCCGGTGCCTCGGTCCCGCCCTTCAATGCCTTTCCCCATGCTGCCTCCGTGTACGGGCAGTTCACGGGCCAGGCGCTCCTCTCAGGTACGACAGGGAGGTCCCGGGCAGCTCTCGCGGGGGGCGGGAGGGGGGGTCCTCAGGGCCGGCCACCAGCCCCCTGCTTTGGGGACCAGCCCCCCCTCTGGCCCTCAGTCCTGTTCACCATCACTCTATTCCCTCCATCTTCCTGCAACTTTTGGACGTGCCGAGATGTGGTGCTCCGTCCGTGCCGGCAAAGTCAGGCCGTGGGACGGGCAGGCACTCTGGGGATGCTTGTAAGAGGGGTGCCTGGCTGATTTCTAGAACCTTGCCCCAAAGCCCCATGGACCAGCAGGGACCTTGAGGTCAGGAGCTGGGCAGTATAAAGCAGTGAGCCCTTGGTCTGGGTGAGAAATAAAAAAGAACTTTGGAGGGCAAAAAGTCGTTGGCTTCTGTAGCTAATTTCTGGATCAAATTTCTAAAGAAAACAGGGTCCGTTCCCATTGGGTCTCCATAGTGTAGCTCTCCTTGAACCCAGCTTAACAAGGTCACCCTTGGAAAACACTGAGGCAGAGTAACTCACCAACTGGAGAGATGGAGAACAAGGGGACCTCCCATCAGGAACCTCATTGGCCTCAAAACATTTAAAGCTGGAAGCCCTCCGGGGCATCTAGAGCAAATCTCTCCTTATACTGATGGGAAACAGGCCTGGGAAGGAGAAGGGCCTGGTCAAGGTCCCTGAATAGGCATGTGGTGTCTGGCAGAGTGAGGGCTCAGCCTGCATGCACACCGAATTACAAATCAAACTGGGTCTCCCTGGCAGAAGGACATCAGCCCATCCAGCAAGAACCTGGGCAGCAGCCAAAAGAGTCAGGGTGTCTAGCTTGGGCAGAAGGCCTTAAGTGGAGGGAGCAAAGGGAGCAGAGACCCGTAATCCTCTTCAGATATCTGACAGGCTTCCTCAGAAATGGGACTATTTCAGATGTGGGCCCAAGGCATTGAACTTAAAACCCATGGAGGAAGCCAGAAGTGAGCCAGCCCTTCTGGACCAGTGGTTTTCAACTTGCTGGGCCTCAAAACACTCTCTTGAAATGACAGCTTTTATAGAAGCCAGGTATCCAGACCAGACAAATGAAGAGCTACGCTGTTTGAAGTCGGGACTCTGCCCCCTAAAAGCCCCTGGACTTGAAAACCACCAAACCAGAAGAACAAGACCTCTACCTGCCCAGAGGGACCACAGGGTTGTCTTATTCAAGTTCACAGACCCTGTCTTATAACTGACCGTATATTTTCTGTCTGGCAGGCACCTGGGATTTTTATTCTCTGTGCATCCCCACATCTAATGTGGGAGGTCCTCTTGGAAGAGGTGGGCACAGAGGTAAAGGGTTAACAAAGGAAGTCCAGCGTGTGGGCAGAGAGGCAGTGTTTCGGGGTGTGGAGCAAGGAAGCTAACGTTGACTCAGAGTTCAAAATTTCAAAAGCGGGTGAAGTCAGCGGAGATGGGTCATTTGTTTTGACCAAAGTGATTAAAGGAGAAAAATCTGCGAGCTGAGTGGAATGATGTCAGCCAGAGAAAATGGGATGGGGGGGAGGGAGGGGAGCCAGGGAGTAAAGGGATTCAAATCCACTGCGGGGTGGAGAGGCCCGATCACTGGGTGAGGCTGCCTGCTTGGTGTGAATGCCCGACCAGGAGGGCTACAATAAGGCAGGCAAGGGGTGAGGTGTGGGCAAAGCTTGTGATGATGGGGAGCAGTACTTCGGTTACTGTGTGAGCTGCCCAGAGACTTGGCAGGCCCTGTGGAGTGGAGAGGGAAGGGCAGATGGCCGTGGCAAGCGGTCTTGGATAGTGGTATGAAGCATACTTACCCGCATGGGGTAAGGAAGCTGCAACAGATGCCAGGGTGCAGAGTGTGGCCCCTGTGGAAGCCAGTGGGGGGCTGCAGGGCCCAGCCCAGGGGCCAAATATGGGGCACCCGAGGCGGGGGCTCTGAGAAAAGCAAGAGATGCCCAGACTTGGAAGGACTGGGTCCAGGCTGGTTACCAAGAGCAGGAAGCAAGTCAGGGCTGCAGTTCACAGAGCTGAGGCGGCTCTGTGGCTCCGGCACAAGGTACCCGATGGCTGGTGTCCATGCAGAGCCCAGGGTGTAGGCCTGGAGCTCCTTGAAGACTATCCACCTGCAGCCTCTGGTCAAGAATGGACCTAAGTGCCTACCATGTGGCTGAGCCATGGTGAGCGGGCTGGGAGGAGATCCAGGGAGAAGAAAGGTTGGGAGGAAGGATCTCAAGAGTTTAGGGGGCTAGAAATCGATCCAAGGGAGGAAGAGGTGAACCTGGAAGAGAGAGAAGGTAGCCAAGACTAAATTGTTCTGAGGTAGTGCTGCAGACAAGAGGAGGAGGCAGGACCAGGTGAGTGTTCATTCCAGATTCAGCTTGGCCCTCCCGGCTCGCCTCCTCTGAGTGGTTTCCTAAGACCCTCCCTGCTGCATCACCATCTCCCCCTGGGGTCGCTTCCTCTCCTTGCCCAGGGGCTCTGATAGTGCAATTTTCAGGGTGACTGTCCTTCTGGGTCTCCGCTTCTCCCTAATCAGCCAAAAATGAAGCATCGGAGTTTGGGGAACAATAGGCTTGCCCCTAATATTCCTGCTGTTTCCCTTCAGATGCCCCAGTCTGGGTCCCAGCGCACTTGTAAGAGGGATATTGAGGCCGTCCCTGTCCTGGCTGCTCTGGGGCTGATTCCAGCTCAGTTGATCAGAAAGCTCTGAGTTTGGTGTTATCATCAAAGAGTCCATTACCCGCCTCCATTCTTTTGTGCGAAATTATATTTAGTCCTGCCAAAGAGATTTCTGGATTGCTATAAATTTTCTTTGCTATCAGAACAAGATAAGGAATTAAAAAGGGGTCACGTAGAGGGCAGGCATCAAAGTGGGCAAATAAAATTGTCTGAAATCACCTCTACCTTCTGAATTCCTCCAAGGGATGCTACCAATATTTAGAACATTTATCAATATTTCTGGGGTGCTCGTGTTTTCTTATAGAACCCCTTCACAGCCAGCCATCATGGATCTGTGTCTACATCACCTTCTGAAAAATAGGGCCATGTTGGAAGTATATTTGAGTGCTGAGGAGTTACAAATCAAAGAAACTCATGATGAAGAGCCTTAAAAATAAGTAAGTCAGTTAAAGGTCACGGTTAGGCCACGTTGGAGCGCATCTACCTCATGGCTTCTGTGGTTTCATATCTGAGAAGGTTGCAAGGTTCTCGGCTTTTTGGAAGAAACCACTTATTTAAGGAACCGAAGCAGAGTTTTGAGGGATTGACAGGGGAGTTTAAGGTGCCACAGCCTGGGTGAGAGCCATCCTGTAGAAAGTCTTCCTCGGCTTTCCAGGAGGGCCAGCTTTCATGGAAACCTTTGGGGGTGTTCTTTAATTCAGAAACCTCTGCCTCACTGGGAGAAAACTTGGTGACCAAGGAGAGATGAAGATTAAAAATCTCAGAATTTAAGGAAATGAGGCTGATGAATTTATTTCTAAGAGCAGTCTAGGGGCTAGTTTCATGGGATGGGGTCCGACAGGGCAACTGTGACTAAATTAAATTGTGGCTTCAGGGGAGCACATGCCCCAGTGCTTGGCCCACTGAGCTGTAAAGCTCAAGAAGCAGCAGGGTCAGGTGATGGAAAGGGATAGATGCAGGTGGGAGAAAGGGGGAATGTGGGACCACAGGAGCCCTGGAGAGTACCTAGGCCAGCTCCAGCAGAGAGGTGGCCTGAGAGCCAAGGCTTAACCTCCTGGCCTCCAGCCCCAGTCATGGTAGACACAGATGCAGCCTCAGAATCCTGCTCCACATAGTGTACCTGGAGCCCCTATGAAAGAATTAAGTGGTAAGCTGAACCTAATTTGCAGTCTCTAATTTAACCTAGCTCTTCGTGAGACAGACAGGAAGATGTGATTCAGAGCAATTAAATAGTTTGTCACTCAGCCACAGCCTGGCTTGGATCTAGAGCTGTCTTCTCTCTCTCTCTCTCTCTCACTTTCCCAGAGGAAGCAGAAAGAGGAAAGAGAGAAGACTTCGGACCTGAATTAGCCACCAGTCTCTTCCATCACCCTCCTATGCATGCAGCTGTCCATCCTCTGTACCCGTGCTGCCCCTTACAGGCTTCTGTCACCCCTTGCTCTCATAGGCTCCAGTACCTGGCCAGGTGCTTCATCTGAGGGCCGAGGGGGCTGAATCTGATAGCTGATTGTATTGCACTCTTCTTTGAAGAAAACCAGATTTTACCTTGGTATATCTCCTGCATATTCCTCCCTCTACTTCTAAATATACTAAAATTTCCTTGCCTCCCCTGGGTTTCCAATTCCTCTTTTGTTTGGACCCTGGGTCAAGTGAACTGAACCCACCTGTAGAATTCTGGTAGATTCCACCCTGTTTGGTCCAGCACCAACCATAGCTGCACATTGTACCAGAAGTCAAACAAATTAGGAGGTGGTGTTTATTTTTATGAAAACATACACATAGTTTTAAATAATGAACACTGATGGCTCATTCAAATAGGATTTATTCTATAATGGTTCCCATGACATGTAACAATTTATAGAAGGTGTCCATTGCACTGATCAATGTCCACCTGTAGCGTGAAACCCTGGCTCTGAATTATGCTGGTAACACCATAGCGATAGTAATAAGGCGCGTAAGGCTACTCTTACTGTTTTTCTCCCATTTTGCCCAAGAAGAAACAAGCTTGGACACATAGGTAGCTGATCTGAGGGCACTTAGAATATTAGCTGTAGAAACAGACTAAGGACTGAGGTCCTCTGGTTCCTAGACCCTTCCCTCCAGAGAAAGGGCAGAAGCCCAGAAGGCCTGGTCTTGTTTGCTAACCCCTAGGCTTGGCTCCACATGCTCATCCCAACTCATGCCCCATCTTGATTTAATGGCTGGCCTTGCTAATTTAGCATTCTTACTCACTGCTGTATCCCTAGTACTCAGAAAAGTGCCTAGGACATCATACTTACTCAATAAATCTTTACTGAATGCACAAATTGTCTTCAGGGAATCTCTAGAAATCGAGGTAAGAATTAGTCACTCCGATACGTATTGACAACTCATAAGGTTCCATGGGCCATACCTTCCCTCTCATCATTCCTGGCCACCCCCTGAGGAGTTTGAAGCATGGGGGACCTGAGGGGGAACCTCAGGGAGAAAAGTTTGACAAGCAGGGCTGTAGAGAGGACGATCTTGGCAGGTTGATTGACAGGCTCACAGGGAGTCCACGTAAGTCCTGGGAGAAGAAGCTGCCCCCAGGGTGGCAGAGGCATTTGGGGAGAAATGGTCATAAGTAAACATAGTGGTTCTCAACCCAGGGTGATTTTACCCCCTGGGGACATATGGCAATATTTGGAGATATTTACGGTTGTCACACTGGGTGAGAACTGTTAGTGACATCTAGTGAGTAGATACCAGGGATGCTGCTGAATGTCCTGCCGTGCACGGGATGGCCCCCACACAAAGAATTATCTGGGCCCAAATGTCAATAGTGCTGAAGTTGAGAAACCCTGTAAACATCACCAAGAACTGGGATGACCGAGTAATTCATCGTTCACATGGGGGCATTTGAGAGTGAAATGGACATTATTAATAAATATGCTGGGACTGTGGTCATAACCTGGACAGAGGTAGGCAAACCAGGATGTATTGCCAAGAATCCTCGGGTGAGGGAGAATCTGATCTGGGCCTGCAGGACGTGGCAGCTGTGGAAGAAGCTCACCCGGTCAGATGGGGCCTCCAAAACGGGAAAGCTCGACTTCCAGGTGTAAGGAAGAGGTGGGACCAGGGAAATCAGGTCTCTCCAGAGCTACCTCAGTGCCACCAAGGCAAAGGCATTACCCTCAAATTATTAAGAGAGAGATGGGTGTCTGTTTTGCTGAAAATGTGTTTTGTTTTGTTTTGTTTTTCCCTCAGGAATGGGGTTGACAGATGTGTGGTTCATATTCACGTGTAAACACTAAATATCTCTCAGCCCACATCTCCTTTCTAGGTCAGGGATCGCCCCCTAGGTTTTGTGTCCTTTACAGCTCTGATAGGTTGTACCCACGTGGAAGGCCGGGTCGAGGAGGAGGAACACCCTTTCGGGCCCACTGGAAAACAGTGCAGTGATTGATTGGCAATGTCTGCCACAGGTCCAAAAAAGGGTAGTCAAAGGTAGTGGCCCAAAGGCCACACCTGTGCCATCGTTTGTAGGGCCTCCTCCTTGATCCTCAGAGCTGGGGCTGAGAGACCATGAGGTCTCAGTCCAGTGGCCCTTAGGGCATTGTATTACTTAGGGCAGCGGCACCCACTGCTGTGCTGGACGCTGGGGGGATAACAAAGGCCCAGAAGACATAGCCCCCGCCTCCCTCCAATACCATGACATTTTTATGGGTGAGTTAAGATTCACGCAAGTGCAATCATCAGAGGACGGGCCACAGGGCAGGACTGCACTAGCCAGTGCTCCCGGCATGGTGGAGCCTGCGTCCTGCCGAAGGCCAGACAGAGGGGAGAGCTTGAACTCGAAGGAGGGATGAGGGGGGACTTGGGTTTGGAGAATGGCTCTGGAGAGAGGGGCCATGGCATGAG
Organism: Callorhinus ursinus; assembly: GCF_003265705.2. Taxonomy (NCBI): domain Eukaryota; kingdom Metazoa; phylum Chordata; class Mammalia; order Carnivora; family Otariidae; genus Callorhinus; species Callorhinus ursinus. Next base: position 38,363,621 of record NW_027397072.1, on the reverse strand, counting down.
GAAAAGACTTGCTGAGCCTCAAGGAAGCAAGACAGGAAGTGCAGGAGCCCATGATGGCCTAACTAGCGATTCCTTGCTGTATTTTTCCAGGGAGAGAGATGGTGGGACCCACGCTGCCCGGATACCCACCCCACATCCCCACCAGCGGGCAGGGCAGCTATGCCTCCTCTGCCATCGCAGGCATGGTGGCAGGTAAGGAGGGGGCTGGGCAGGAGGGGAGTCCTACAACCGGGAGGTGTTGGCCAAAGGTGGAGCAAAAGGGGGCAAGAGGTAGGGTGTGTCCCATGCACAGACTTCCCAGAGGGCATCAAAGGACCCACCAAAGGGCACATCTTGTAAATGCCTTGAGCCAAGATGTCACTGCAGTCCCGGCTCCTTAACTCTCCCCCAGCTCAGCCTCCTTCTTCCCACATGCTCCCAGACTCCCCGTGATGAAATGGGCAGGGCTGAGACAGACCAGTGTTCAAATCCAAGCTCTGCCACTTCTTCCATTGACTCAGTCAGCCTTGATGGAGAGTGCTCTAGGGGTCCGCAGAACCGTGTGAGCTAGACACCAACCTGGCTCTCGAGCCACCCGTGGTCTCCCAGTCATTTCCCTCTGATGAACCTGTATGCCCTTTCTATAAAATCTGAGTACGAATGGTGTTGGTGATGATGATGACGAAGATGGTTGACATATACCTTCCTTTATACCCCGCCCTCACTCCACATTGCATGGGTGGGACCCACGTTCTAGGGACTCCAAAGGTACTACAGGGAGATGAGCTGGGAGGATTTCTCCACCATCACTGGAACTGTCCTGGATTCCTATCTGCCAGTCCTTTGGGTTTCTTTATCTACCAGCGTGATCGTTGCCCAGCAGTGACCCAGGGTGTCAAGGTCTAGGCAAGGGAGGAAGACAAGGGGAGTTTCTTTGGGCGAGTCGCACTCACTCTTTCAAGAACCATAGAGGAAGGACCCAAGGGTGGAGAGGGCAGAATCGAGCCATTTCTACTGCCTCAAGAGGCCCTAGGACCCGGAGCTTCTGGAACGGGCTCTGAATCAGGCATCTGGGATGCCCATGCCAGCCTCTGTGGCTCTGACCCCAGAGACTTAGCACATCCACCCAGGCCTGCTTCCCTCCCTCCCTGGCCAGGGTTATTCTTCAACAGCCACCCACTCTGCCCCCCCCCCCCCCCCCCCCCCCCCCTCCTCGCTGAGGCAGGTGGGCTGGTCTCTCCTGGGCAGAGGGAGGAGAGGGAGGAGGGAGACAGGAGGGAGGGAAGGAGGATCTGCACTCCCTGGGAACCTGCTGAGCTAGCACTTGTTGCTGCCTGGTTACCGTGGCGATGTGCTTAATGCAGCGTTGAAAATACAGAATACCGACTCCTCTCTCCCTCCTGGCCCTGGACTCCCTCCCTCCCTCCCTTCCTCTTCTGGAGCGTGAAATGAGATTGGTCAAGATAAAAAAGGAAAAGATTCGGTTATTTTTTTAAGAGTGTGGATAATGGGGCCTCTCAATCAAAATCCCAGGCCCCAGTCGGCTCTCCCATCCCCCTTCCAACCTCTCCACCTTCCCTGGCCGCCTGCTCAGAGGAGGAGGAGGAAACAGAAAGCAGAGGGCTTTTTTCTCTTAATTATGAATCATTCCCCGGGGGCCAAGCCCAGGGCAAAGGGGGTCCTGGGGCCTGGAGTCTGACCTGGGAGGTAGCTGGAAGGTTTGGGCCTCTCATCAAAGGCCCCCAGGTGTTTCCAGAAAGAGCTCATCCTGAGTGAGTGTGGTGGAAAAGAAAAAAAAAAAAAAATAGCCCAAGTACAGCATCAACTACCAGTGAATTGCAAAAGGGGTGGTGGGCCTTGCCTTGCACAGTGCACGGGCTTCCCAATAAGTTATATGTAAACCAGTTTTCAGAAAATGCAATACTATTTAAATGCATCGTCTGGGTCCTAGGGACTCTATGGTACAAATGAATTCTTAAGGAATTCTTTTTCCGTAAAATATGATTTGTCCATCTCTTACCAGTAGCCACAATCTTCCAGGGGGCTGAGTGGAGATTCCTTCCATTAAAATTAATAAACCTTCGGGACACCTGGGTGGCTCAGTCAGTTAAGTGTCTGCCTTCGACTCAGGTCATGATCTCTGGGTCCTGGGATCGAGTCCCACATTGGGCTCCTTGCTCAGTGGGGAGTCTGCTTCTCCCTCTGCCTTCCACGCGTGCTCTCTCTCTGACAAATAAATAAAATCTTAAAAAAGAATAAAATTAAATTAATAAACCTTCGCTGAGCACCTACTGTGTGGTAGGTGCAGAACACTTGCTTAATGCAAGGCATGCCAATGACATTCTTCAATCATTTGTGGAAGGAAGGCAAAGATCACTTATTGTGCACTTGTGTGTGCCTGGTCATTCATAGATAGAACTTTCTTGTTTAATCCTTACCATAGGACTAGAAGGCTGGTATTATTCTAGTTTAATACAGATAAGGAACAAGCTTAGTGTGCTCAGGGTCTTAATGAACCATACTACGTGGCTGAGTTGTTCAAACACAGGTCTTCTGATTTCAAATCTAGGGCTCTTTTTACTATACCACACTGCCTCCCACAATACCAGAAGTAATGACACAAACTATAAGAAAGTGACACAAGAACAGGACCAGGACAGACTTCTCTTATCCACTCATCTCCTGTTTTGCCTTCTCGTGGTTGTTATTGTTGTTCCTGCCTCATTAACAGAGTTGATGACCCTCACACCAGTTCTAGAGCAGAACTGGCAACTCCAGATAGACGGATCCATCCATCCATCTACTGAGCTTTCCACCCATGTATCTTTACGCACATTATCCATTCATCCATGCACCTTCTTACCCATTCATCCATCCTTCCATTCTTCTTTCCTTCCATCCGTCGTTCCTTCTGTCCATTCATCTATCCATCCTTTCTTACATCCATCTTTTCATTGATCCATCCATCCTTCTATCCACCCATCCATCCATCCATCCATCCATCCACCCATCCATCCATCCATCCATCCATCCATCCATCCATCCATCCATATATCCTTCCATACAGCCATCCCTTCATCTATCCATCTTCCCATCCTCCATCCTCCATTTCCAGCCTTTCAACCATTCTTGTATCCTTCCATCCATTCACCACTTTTTCACTTAACAAATACTGGTTGCATATCTATGGTATAGGATGCTGGGGGATATAGCAGTAAACAAGGCAGGTCCCTCTGTTCATGGAGATTACAACCTAATAGTGGAGAAGAAAGTACAGTAAACAGGTCAATGAATGAACAAAACAAGATAATTTCAGATAGTGATAAGTGCCATGAATCTAATAAAGTAGAATGATGTCCGTAAGAGCCACAGGGAGAGGAGATAACTACCTTAGATTGGTGAACAGGGGAGACCTCTCTGAGAAGGTGTTCAAAGTGGTCAGCCAAGTGATAAACTGGAGCAGACCATCCCCAGCCCAAAAGAACAGCAAGTGCAAAGGCCCCAAGGCAGGAACTAGTTTAGCATGATCACAGATAAAAAGGGGGTGAGTATATCTAAGAACAAGTGAATGGAGAAAGCACTACAAAATGAGGGGATTTGGGGAGTGGCTGGGTCAAATTTTAAGACTACTCAGGCTGCTGGGAAAACAGATAGTAGATAGTCAAAAGCGGGAAACACAAAGACCAATTAGGGGAGGGACAATTGCAATCATTCATTCAAGACATGACAGTGGGGGCGCCTGGGTGGCTCAGTCAGTTAAGCGTCTGCCTTCAGCTCAGGTCATGATCCTGGGGTCCTGGGATCGAGCCCCACATCGGGCTCCCTGCTCAGCGGGGAACCTGCTTCTCCCTCTGCCTCTGCCCGGGCTTGTGCTGTCTCTCTCTCGCTCACTCTCTCTCAAATAATTAAATAAAATCTTAAAAAACAAAAGGCATGACAGTGGCTTGGGCTGGGGAGGTAGCAGTGAGGGAGGAGGAAAGAGACACTGAGGATATGTTAGTGGTACAGCCAACAATACTTACTGGTGATTTGTCTGTGGGGGTTCCAAACCAGAGGCTCCGAGGATGACTCCGAGGCTTGGGGCTTGGGAAAATGCATGACGTGGTGGTCGCAAGTAAAAATGGGGGAGACCAGGAGAGGGAGAGGTAAAGCCTGTGGCGGGTGGAAATCAAGAGTTCTATTGGCCATAAGAGGATTGAGACACCTCCAAATACCCAGTTTAATAAGTCAGTAGGCACCTGATATATGTCTGAAGTCAGGAAAGAATTCTGGCTAGGGCGTAAATGTCAGCCATTGTACTGAGCTGTTATTTAATGCCAAGGGATTAGAAAAGATCACTAGAAAGAGAATGTGGATGGAAAATCACAGAAGGCTCACAAACCGAGCCTTGGGCATTTAGAGCTTGAGCAGAGAAGAAACCAGCAAAGAGAGTGAGCGGGAGAGGACAGTGGATCTGGCAGCAAAGGCATCACAAAACCCAAAGACATTGGAAGGAGCCATGACCTGAATCGGTTGGGGGAGGGGTGGGAGTGGGCATAGAAGTGACCATGGGAGTGATCAGGGTGGAAGTTGTGGGATTTCAGGGGATCTGCTCTGGCCCGACTGGACGGGAATGAGGAGGTGAGGGCAGAGGCCAGGAAGCACAGAAGGGGGCTGGTAGCCGGAGGTGGGGCAGAAAACGATTTGGAAAAGAGAAGATGGCAGACCACGTTCGCTGGCTGGAGGGAGTGGTAAATTAGGAAGGGAGAGATCGATGAAGCAGAAAAAGAAGGGATGGATTGTAGGGGCCAAGACCTTGGACAGGTGAGTGGGGGGGGGATGCAAAGAGGAGGGGTTAGCCTTTTGTGGGTGCAGGGGTGTCTCATCCGTGCGGCTGCGGGCAGCTGGACAGATCTAGTGGTGGGGAGATGCTGCGCCCAGCCAGATGTGTGCCACCTCCTGAGCCCCAAGCCCTACGCCAACTTGTGTGTGACTGAAGCACGTAGGTACTTGGTGAATGTGTGTTCAGTAAGTGAGTAAGTGTGTGAGCAGGTGAAATGCATGAGTAAGTGACAAAATGAGAGAGGAAGCGTTGTGTGTTTTCCGCCTCTCTTCCTCATGCTTCAGAGCCGGCGGTGTTTGGCGCCGGGTGGAAGGAAGGCACGGGGGCCCTGGCTCCCCCCTAGGGTGCTCTGAAACCAGGCAGTTCTGGGGTACACCAGCAGTAAGTGGGGAACATTTAGCATTGTGGGATACAAGGAAGAGCCCTGGAATAGGAGCGAAGGGGCCACGGTTCTAGCGCAGGCTCTAACTGAACACGGGACCTGGGGTAAATGTCTTTCCCTCGCTGGGGAGCCGTTTCTTCATTTGTGATCCTCTGTTGCACTTTATTCTAGCACCTGCTTAACGGGAAAATAATAAAAGCTAGCATTTCCTGAGTGCTTTTTATATACCAAGTGTGGGACTCACCATTCAATGGATGTTATCAAATTTAATCCTCCCTAAACCCCATGAGATAGGGACAATAATTCACCCCATTTTACAGATGAGGAAATCAAGTCTCCAAGAGGTGAAGTGACTGGTCCAAGGGTACACACCTGGGAAGTGGGGAGCACAGATTTGACTCCAGGCAGGCCAGCTCAAGAGCCAGGCAGTTTCAAGCTTCCCGTCCAGAGTCTGTCAAAGAGACAGGGAGCCACAGCAGGCACTTAGCTCCCAACAGCAGATGAGGTTTTGAAAGGCAGCGCGGACATAGGGGAGATGGCCGGGTTGGCAGGGACCTGGCTTTGTGGAGGGAATCAGCTCGGAAGCACATAAAGGGATTATCTGGAATCCAGAGTTAAGAGCCCTAAGGTCAAGTTCTGCTCTGCCATTTACCAATGCTGTGCTTTGAGGCAAACTGCTTAATCCTGCTGCACTCCAACTTCCTCTCCTATAAATTGGTGGTATTAATGGGTACTTCATAGGATGCTCGTGAGGATCAAAGGGCCGAGGGTGTGGAAAAGTGTTTCGCAGACTTTAAGCTCCCTACCAAGTACCGAGTACCGAAGGTAACGGAATGGGCTGCTTGGGTTTGTTGCTCTTGTTTAAGGGAATCCTTATGTGATTTCTTTGGTAAATCATTCCTTTGGTAAAGCTAAGAATCCCCTCACTGAAGGAGGTGATCTGATTTACTTTGTTTCGATTCATGCACTGAGTTTGCTTCAAGTGGCAGACTTGGAATATGGGACGCAGACATCCTCAGAGCAAGTCCCAGGACAGATTCCCCAAAGAGGTTGGTGCCCTGCAGGGCTCCTCCCTCTGCTCCTTCCCCTAATCCTCAGTCAGCACCCCCGCCCCTCCCCGCCACCTCCTCCCCCACCCCGTCCCGAACAAACTCAGACCTAGGGATTCTTTCTATGGCTGTTTCTGACCCCTCTCACTCCCTTCGGGCCCTCCTGGAACGGCCTTCTGTGGAAGGTCCGGGCCGCAGGAAAAGTGGCTAGAACCTGGGCGCTGGAATCACAGCGTACCTTCCAAACACCACCCAACCCTTTGGCCACATGAGCTTCTGCATGTCTCCAAGCCTTTGCTTCCTTACCTGGAAAATGGGCCTTATAATACCATCTCCCTGCTGGGGTAGCTGGGAGGACTGAGCTTGTCAGGGCAGTGCCTCAGGCACCTGGCAATAAAGGGCCCTGTCCAAAATGATGCAGACTGAGGGGCCCCCAAAGGGTGGGTTGAGGGGCCTCTGAGCTCACCTTGGCCCTGCCCCGGCTCTCCCTGTCTCCCCCTGTCCCCAAGAGGTCACCCAATGCCAGCACTGCAGACCCTTCTCCCCCACCCCCAAGCCTACACGGGTGTGTCCACCTCACAGGCCTCTCACCTGTGTGCCTCCAACAGGAAGTGAATACTCGGGCAATGCCTACGGCCACACCCCCTACTCCTCCTACAGCGAGGCCTGGCGCTTCCCCAACTCCAGCTTGCTGAGTAAGTCCCCTCGGGGCCACCCAGGCCCTCTGCTGCGTGGGGCAGGGTTGGGGTACAAGGCTGGGCCAAAAGTCTGCCTGAAAGGCAGCCGGGAGGCCCAGGTTAGATGGAGGGCCTGGGGAGACAGGTGTTCTTGGCAGGCCAAGCACGCGGTGGGAAGGCAGAGCCCCTGGTTGTTTGCAGGGAGAGCACACAGGCCGGAGACTTCTCCGTGTCGTTCTCCCTCCTACTGCCTGAGGCCATGTGTCTGAACTCTGTTTTGTGTAAGATATGGGGCTCAGGCCTTGGGCAAACGAGGCCATCCTGTCGTGCACATTAACCATCTCAGCGGCGCACCGGGTCTCATTACTCGGCACCAGCACCCTTACATGGGGATCCTTTGCTCACGTTCCCGGTATTTGACTTGAGATGTGGACACCTTTCAGGGGGGCAGTCCAGAGAGTGAGCTACAGGCTACTCTTCACCCCTCCCCTGCCCCGGCACCATGGGCTGGGTAGAGAAGCTTTTTAGGAAACCAAGTCCCATAAATGGGGAACTTGAGGAATTCCACGAGAGTCTCCCTGAGCGATGACCTTGAGGGCCTCAGAGCAAACCTGAGCCCAAGAGAAGCAGTGAAGCAAGTACGGCCCACTCCGTGGGCACCATCACAGGCCTGGCAGGACCATCCATTTCCTAAGCCCCCCCCACCCCCGCCATTACCTCCTGCTTCCAGCAATGACCGGGAGGGTGGCTCCCCTGGGCTCTGTTTGCCAGATGGGTTCAACTCCAAGCCACCTTTCTGTTCAATTTCACCAGAAAGGATGAGGGTACTGAGCTGGGACAGGGGGCAGGGCACCTCCATGCAAGCTCGCCTGGGCTGGCCATCCTTCAGGTGGACAGAGCCTCCCCATGGAGGCCCTCAAATGCATTCCCCTTGGCCAGTCAGGATTCTAGTCCTTCTGGGCCCTAAGAGGAAGATTCTCTGACCTCGCGCTGTTTAGGTAAGGTTGGGGAAGGTCCCAGGGATCCCCAAGTGTGCTTAGTTCTTCAGGGTTCCAGATGTAACTGCTTTCAATTGCCCTCTCCCTGAAACGAGGGTGTTGAAGGTCAAAGCAATCATGGGAGGAGGGGCAAGGAGCCATAGTTCTCATTCTGGCCAGAAACCCAAAGGTGAGGCCAGAGAAGGAGGAAATAGGGCCAGAGAGGAGTTAATCTTTGATGATCAGATAGGCCGGAGGGGTAGATGATTAACTTGTGTTGTCTTCAAGGTTAGCAGATGCAGGAGAGGCTATGGTGCAATTTCCCCTTTTTGACCAGCAGTGTTGTTGTTATTTATTTTTTTTTTTAACATGTCCAGGTTCCCCATATTATTACAGTTCCACATCAAGGCCAAGTGCGCCACCCACCACCGCCACGGCCTTTGACCATCTGTAGTTGCTATGGGGACAGTGGGAGCAACTGAGCACCAGGAGGACTTGGCCTGGGACAGGCCCCAGAGAGTCACACAAAGGAATCTTTATTTATTACATGAAAAATAACCACAAGTCCAGCATTGCGGCGCACTCCCTGTGTGGTTGATTTAATGAACCATGAAAGACAGGATGACTTTGGAGAAGGCCAAACTGTCCTCCAAGACTCCTTAATGAGTGGCAGAAGTCCCAGGGAGAACTGTCCCGTTCCAAAAGAGACACACTTGGAGGAGAAATACGGAGAGAAGAGCGGAACAGCCGAGGAGCTCGAGAGGGCTGGCGCATGGGCCCACGATAGGCTTAGGGCCACACCGAGGCCCCCGTGGCTCCACCATCGACATGCTCTTGCAGGCACGGGCTGTGCGCACTTCTGTCCAGCCCCCACACCGCAGCTGGGCGCCCAGGCTCTCCCTCGCCGCCCCCCTGAGAGTCACCTCCCGCCTGCCCCACAGCTGAGGCTCCGGCTGTCCACCTTCTCCACTCAGTTTGCTTGGCATTTCTGCACCTCCCTCTTGGCCAGGGCTGAGGGCTGGGTCGAGTCGAAGCCCGAAGCTCCACCTGATGGTCCCCGGGGCCTTCCTGTTGCCTGCTGCTGAGGATGTGTGAGCACACCCCAGGTTCTCCTCCGGTGGATCATTCCCTCATAGCCAGACCAGCCCATTCCAGCTGGAGACAGACATTCCCAAGGGCCCCCCCCCCCCCCCCCCCCCCCCCCCCCCCCCAGTGAGCTGCAGCCCTGCCCGGGGCGGAGCAAGGCAGAATTGCTGGGGACCCGCTTCCGCCCCCCACCCCCGCCGACAGCCCCTGCCACGCCAGGTATGCCGCCTGTAGCCCCAGCCCACAGCAACTCAAGAGGCCCCGTGGCAACCCCCCGAAGCCAGCATGGAGGTGCCCTCTCTGGCCCCCCGCAGCCCTTGCCCCCCAAAGCCTGACTGTAAATACTGTAAATGGAGCTCTCTTTGGGTCAAGCTTCCCTCTTTGCACCCCTAGACTTTGGCCTCTCAGTGAATTGTCTCCCTGCCATGTTGGGCTTCTCTCCTTGATGCTTTTCTTTTTTTTTTTTAAAGACAACCCACCATTACCACATAACTCAATAAACCATTACTCTTCGTCTCAGGCTTTGGGCTTGGCTGGGGAAGGAAGCAGCCTGGGTCTGGGCTTTCTTCAGAGAACCTCAGAGTCCCGTGGACCATGAGCTCATTCTGGGGGCGGGGCGGGGGGAGCTGAAGGACCGTCTGATGCCCGGGAGTCCTGACTGCACGTTCTCCTTCTCCCTCCGTTGCTAGATGTTTCACGCCGGGCGGCCACTTATCCTCAACTTTGATTTCCACTGTGAATGAACACAGGATAAAATGAGCACGTGACACGGTGCCGGGCCAGTCGTAGACTCTCAAGTAGTCGCTCTGGTTAATCACAGGAAGCCAGAGAGTCAGCGGGGAGGACTGGTGAAGGTTCTGGGAACATGATATACTGGAGCCTCCATAACGGCTCCCGCGCCCCCTGTAGCAGGAGAGGAGGTGGGGGGGGGGGGAAGATGTTCTCTGGGCCGTGCCGTGTGCCGGGCTCTGTGCGAAGGGCCTCACGTAAATAAGTTGGGAGTAGCCCCATTTGACAATTTGAGGAAGCTGAGGCTCGGACAGAAAGAAATAACTTGCCCAAGGTGGGAAGTGGTGGGTTCAATCAAACCCTCTTGGGAAGACTGAGCAGTGGGGAGGCCCTGGGTGTGCAGGGCCAGGAAGGGCCGAGGGAGCCTGCGGGGACCGCAGACAATCCCTGTCTAAGAAGAGTTGGAGAACAAGGGTCAACACACAATGGTGGCCGCACGGGCTCTGCCCCCACCAGGGTGCTTGGTCTGTGGGCACCCTCTCCATGTGGGGGTGCAGCTGAAACAAGGTGGGGCAAGGTGCCCAGGTGAATGCTGACAGCAGGGCAGACAACTGAGTTTGAGTCAGAGGAAGAGAGAATTCCTCACCTACCAGGGACTCCAAGACTGGGAGGGCTGAGGAGGAGACATCGGGCTCTTACCCCCGGGTCCTCCCTAAAGAGAGGCCAGGGATGCTCACCAAGGATGGCGTGAGAATAGAGCCACGGGATCATCCCACAGAGAAAATCAGTCTCATCTCTTCTGAGGGGACCTGAGTCGAGGCTCGTTGTCCACTAACGGCACTTCCCTCTGGCTACAAGCATGGCAGCAGGACTGAATCCCTTCATATCTGAGGCTCCTCATCATCTCCAGCCTCGGGGTCCCTGAGTGCCCTAAAAGAGCCTCCCACCTGGTTCTGAGGAACAATAAACCCCCTCATCCAAGATCACTTTGAGATGCACGGTGCCCCAAGGAGCCTGCAGAGCGATTTTGCGTTTGCAGCCAAAGCCCTCTCTGGAACACTTGGTGCCCCTGGCAGGCCTTCTCCAAACCCCAAATGGCAAAGGGACTTGGGCTGTGCTTTTGCTGGCGGTGACCCTGGTTCAGAACTCCCTTTTCTTTCTCTGAGGTGGGCTAAGCAGTGCAGGGCACTCTGCCTAAAGCAGGTGCTGGTGAGTGTGTGGTGTGGGCCAAGGGCAGTGTGTCCTGGCCGGTACCTATTCAGACATTCAATCCATGGTCAAACCATGGTCCCCCTTTGGAAAATGCAGTCATCTATGTATTGGGGGAAAGCTATGATTTGAGGTGCCCCAGCATTGGAGATGCTGTTGAGAGATGTTGGGGCAGCACAGGCAGGGCTTGGTAAAGGAGTATGAGGAGGAAGGGCGGGTGGGGACATAGGGTTTGGCTTACCATGTAGCAAGGTTTCTGTGAAAGCCTGTGGGAGTAGAATGTGTGGGGAGGAGAACTGGGGATGAAGCCTGGGCCTGAGCATTCCCAGGGCACAGAGGGCCCAGCCTCACCCTAGCAACTGGAGCAATCCCGGTCAGATCCCATGTGTGGACGCCTCCTCAGCTTTCGGGGCAGCTCTCCCCGCTCCTGCTCCCTCATCTTCACTCGTCCGCTTCAGTGACCTGCCCCTCACCCCTCCTAGCACGGCCAGGCCAGCCCAGGGTACCAGGAGCTCGCAGAGGTCTGAGCCGGCCAGGCAGCCCCTGCAGGCGGCCGAAAGGGTTCCTGCTAGGAGACAGAGCAGCTCAGACCAGGTGGAGCTGGGCCACCAGGTGGAGCTGGGCCACCAGGTGGAGTAGAGCCCATCTTTCTAAGGTGGGCTGGAGCTGGTGTGACCCTTGGGCCCCTACCGCACAGCCCGCAGTGGTGGGGACAGGGGCAGCTGGGAGTCCTGCCTCCAAGGCCAGCCCCAGGCTGGTTCCACACCCTACCCCTTCTCCAATATTCTTGCCGTACGTTGTTACTAAAGAGAGTGTATTTTCCACGGGGGCATGCACTCCACCCTGTCAACAAGCTCAGGCAAGAGGACTTCACGGCCACAGTCTACAGATGGGAAACAGGGGACCAGCGAAGTTGAGGCACTCGCTAGGATTGCCCCTCTCCTGCCTGCCCTCCCCATCCTCCTGCTTCCTTCCCCAAATGCACACACCTTTTCCAGTGTGTACCCACCTAGGTCCTCATTAGGCGATTCTTGATGTCCTTGTCCTTCGGGGTGGGTGCAGGAGGAGGGGCCTAGAGACCTCAGTGCCCCTCATCAGTGGGACTGAGCTTCGGGGGCAGAGGGAAGCCGGTGGGGATTGGGGCTCCTTGCCCAGCCCCCTTCGCTCCCTACTTAAATGCCCCCCTTCCTCTTCCCTCATCCTCGGAAGATATACTAACCCTTCACGTAGGCTTAGTTTCTGTTTATAAAACTCACCGCATCAATCTTTGTCTCTGTTCCTGAACGTTGGCTCCATTTGGCACTGGAGAAACTGAGAGCAAAAGATTACTTGACTTTTTCAAGGTCATTCAGAGGAGCAGGGACCACAGCCCAACCCCTCATCTAAGGCCAACTCTGCATCCTAATCCAAGGCCTGGATACCCAGACGTGGCCAGGCCTCTGCAGAGACCTCAGGCAGCTGTGACTTTGTGGGGAAGAACAGAAGGCCCGTGACCACCTAGGGCACTGCCATGACAGGGCCAACAGTCCGGGATGGAAGGCCCAGATGTCAGGCTACAGGTGGAGAAGGAGTGCAGGGCGGGGGTGATCCTGGTTCCCCTCTGCCCCTGGCCCTGAGTGGCTCCTCAGGCCATCCCTTGGCAGCCGTTCTCCTACCTTCAGGGTCACACAGCATTTCTGTCTGTAGGGGGTCTCACTGTTCCTCTGCCGCAGCTTATGGGTCACCCTCCAGAGGGAGTGAGCCAGCTGAGTGACCATGACCGTGATTCTTGTGGCGAAAACCCCGACCTTCAACCTCTCTCACCTCTTTGTCCTGACACTTTACTCTCTTAGTTTCTATTCCAGTCCCTCCTCCGCGGGATCTGACTCAATTATTCCTTTGCCCACCCCCCGCCCAGTTGGCGTCTGCAGGGGTGTGGAAGTGGGAGAGAGCAGGTGAGTTCTCCGGAAGGGCTCAGAGGTCCTGCGTCCTGCTCCACAAATGCCAGGACGCTTTTCTCCTCTCTCCATCTCCTAATGTTTTGGCTCCTTGTTCTCCTCATTACCTTCCTCTGTTCCTCTTGCTCTTCGGGGGACTCGGGGACACAGGCACAGAGGCCCCGGCTCCTGAGGGCAGGTGCGCGTGCCCGCTGCTGTCCGCTCGCTCAGGCAGTCGCACCCCACCACCTTCAACCCCACCTGCAGCGTCACAGGCCCTGGGACAGAACCAGCTGGCCGGCCTTCGAAGACGCGGGAGGCCACGGGCAAGGCGGGCCCCCTGCTGGCCCGCATCCCTGCCCCCCGCCGCCCCCCCACCCCCGGACGGCACCCTGTCTCCCTCCTCTTGCGAAGCCCCAGAGGCCGCCCGGGGATTCGGGGGGCCGGACCGGGGACTCCGGGGCGGCGGCGGGAAGCGGGGCCCTGGCTGAGGGGAGGAGGGAGGCCGGGCGCAGCCCCGTGCCCCGTGGCAGCTGGCCAGGTCGTGGAGCGGAGCGCAGCCTGCGGCTCTCCCAGGGAAATGTGATTTCCCCTTGAGTGAAGCGGACTGTGCAGTGTGGAAATTGGCTCTTTTCTGAGCGAGCGGCGGCTGTTCTGGAGTCGGGGCGGGCTGGGGCCCGCGGGAGGCCGCGCCGGCCCCTGGAGTGAGCCGGGAGCAGCCATGTGCTCAGAACTCATTAGGGATAAATCAAACCAGTACCAGCATGAAGCCAACACCCTCCCCCCCCCCCCCCCCCGCGCCTCGGGTCCCCACCCCCTCCGAGACCCCCTACTACCACCACCTCCTCCTCCTCCTCCGCAGCCCAGGCCCCCTCCCCCACGCCAGGGAGCTGCGCCCACCGCACACACAACCGCACACTCAGCCTGCCGCCCACTCCAGGAGTGGGCCTCCAACGGGAGCCCTGTTCCTTCGCAAATAAATCCTGGTTGTCTGGTTTTTGTTTGTTTGCTTTGGGGAGGGGGTACTGGTAGCAAGCCTAACTCCCCGGCCCCCAGGCATACAGCCCCTGCAGCCTTGCCCGGAGCATGGCCCTGGAGCTCACGTTCAGGCCCTCTCATCTTCCCACCACCATGGCGCCTTCTTTCCAGGCCTGCCCCTGCCTCCCAGGAGCCCCCCCCCCCACTTCCCGGCCACATCGGCTCCCCCACATACATCCCCCTGGGGAGATGAGAGCACCCCGGGGGGCCCAGCCCAGGGAGTATGGCCAGAAGGTTCCTTGGGCCCGATCCCTCACTCTACCGGCGGCCCAGGGGACTTCACCGCAGCAGGACACAAATCCACAAATCGTCCACAAAAGGGTGAGCTTAGGCTGAATGCGCTAAGTGGAAACTCATTTCCCCACCAAAGGAAGAAGGGAGGAGAAAGAAAAGCTTAAGAAAGAAGGAGGGGGACGGGACAGGTGAAACTAGATGTTGGTGGCAGAGAGGGGGCTGCTCTGCCCGCCGTTCTGGGGACTGAATTTGAGGAGTACCGGAACCTGCTGGTTCTTGTCAGCAGAACCAGGCCCCTGATCATCACCTTTGTTTCTCCCACGCCTCCCCTAGGGAGAGGGGCCAGTGATGTAGCTAAGGAGCCCGGAGCTGGGGTGTGGGCCTCTGACTCCGCCTCATCACCTCCCCACTGGAGACCCCAGGGGACTCCAGTTTCCTCAGCTGTAAAATGCATGGCATGGGCCATGATGTCCAGCCCTAACACTGTGGTTCAATAGTTGCCTGGGTCAGTGAAAGGCATTCCCAGCCTCATCTGACTGGTTCAGGTATGAAGCCTCTTTCTCCCCAATTCTGCAGGTAATTTTCCGTTGAACACCAAAGGAAACACCATATTGCCATATTTGGAATCAGGTCTCTGTCGGGGTGGGGTGGAGTGGCTTCTGGTGCCCCACTCACACAGGGTGCTGGGGCCCTGCCTCTGCTGGTGGAGCTAAGCCAGGCTTCCAAAGGGTTCCAGGACTGGGGCAGAAACCAGAGGGTAGGCTAAGGTGCCACAGTTAATAGAGGCGGGGGCGGGAAAAATCTCCTGAGCTCTCACACTCGCTGACAAGTTCATCCGGGGGTCTCTCACGAACCACCTACTGCGCGTGCCAGACTCAGTGACAGGCACTAAGCAGAGAACACCACCATCCACCACCCCCACCCCCAGATCCCTCCGAACTTAGAAATGAGACTTTGATGAAAGTCCCTACAATACAAGGTGGGAAAGTGATGAAGGCCGTGAGAGAGGAGATGTAAAGCGCTTTCAGGTTTCAGATAATATTTGCAAAATCCTTCCTGTCCCTCCCAGGCCTTTCTCTGGCATCCCTGTCTTCAAGCAGCTACCAGGAACACCAAACGCAAACCCTACACCCCCCTGGGGCCTAAAAGCCAGACCTCAATCCCCAGAAAAGGGCTGTTCCCCTGTGCGTGTGTTCCCAGGAGGGAGAAGGAGGGTGCTAGGTGAGGGGCAGGCAAAACGTAAGCCACCTTTCCCAAACACCCTCTCACTCCACTCCAGCCTCGCCTGCCACTAGTCAGGAGCCTGGGACCTGAAGCCCTGGGTTTTTCTTGGAGCTGCTTCTCTGTTCCTGCAACGGGGCCAGGGAGGGAAGGGGAAGAGGGGGCTCAGGGCCTGAACCAGCTGGGCAGGTGCCCCTCCCTGTGTGGGCTTGGCTGGTCCCCCCTTCGTCCCATCTCAATACCTGCCCCTCCCCAGCTCAGCAAGGCTGGGGCCCAGGACGAGCAGAGGGGAAGGGCGGAGGGAGAGGTGTGGAGGGTGGGAAATGGACACAGGAGAGCGGGGAGAGGGTACATGGGGACAGAGACTCCAACGGGCTGTGAGTTCTGGGTCCTTGGGTTCTTCTTTCCCATAAGCTCCTGCTAAGTGGTGGTAACAGTGATAGCAGTCTTGGGGGACAGACCTCACCTCCCCGACCCCTTCTCCCCAAGCACATTGCAGCCAAGCCCCACTTGGAGGGTGGAGGGAGGGGCCCATAGGGGCTGTAGCACAATGGTGGGGGGGGCGTCCTAGAAGGGGGAGCAGGTGCCTTCTCTCAGCAGCCGGCCCAGGGTGGGGGTTGGGTGGGGGTGGGCTGAGACCCAGGCCAAGGCTCAGGGCCCATCTGAGCATGTCGCCTGCTAAGGAGGAGCGGAGGCGGGGGAGGGGAGGGCGGGGAGGTGAATAAATAATAGGAAATAAAACTTCATGAAGCAGAAAATAAAAGGCAGATTATACAGATGTGGCAATTTGAAGGATCATTGCCTCTGTCCTCTTTTTAACTGCTGCATCTGGAGTTTTGAAGCAGCTTACCCTCTCCCTCCCTCTGCCACGTCCCCGCCTGGCTGGAGGCCCCCACGGGGCCAAGGCACGAGTGGGGACAGCACCTCCAACCGCTCAGCCGGTGGCGGTCCCTAGCACCATACGAGGCTGCCCGGCCTTGGCTGAGCCTGTGGGGCTGGGGCAGAGGGTGAAGGGGGGGGCGCTGGGTGTTTCGGGGTGAAGCCCTGAGTGAGGTGCGTCTGGGGCTGCGTCTGTGTGAGGAAGGGGAGCATCTGCAAGACAGCAGGGTCTGTGTGAGGACAGGGTTCGTTATGAGGAGTGTGGACAGGGCAGCGATGGCAGGAGGGGACCTGGAAGGTCAGGAACGGAGTGAGGGAGGGCGCCCCTTGCCAAAGGGGGCTTTGGCTGAGGGGTAGCTGGAGGGTGAAGTCTAAATCTCTGTATCTTCCTGCAGGCAGCTTCCTTCTCCCTCTTCATCAAAATTCATTTGTTAAGCTTCAATTTGACACTGTGCCAGGTGCTATATAAACAGACATGGTCCCTGCCCTTAAGGAATTTCCAACCTAAGACACACACACACTGACATTTTGTTTATTTTATTTTAAATATTAATGTATTCCCCACCTTGTTCCAGAGAGGATTTGAGACAGCTCACAGGAAATGCATGCAATAAATTAGGAAAATACAAATAAGAACTGAAGCATGAGGACCACAGAAAATACACAGTGAGTGGTCCTGAGAAGCCACCGTTGAGCTGTAGATCGGCCTTGAGCCTCATGGTGGTGGCCAGGTGGAAGGGTTTCACAGTCCCTTACCTGACTGAGAGTCATCGCTTTTCTGTCCATGTACCTCCTCCAGACCCTGTCCGTGTCACACCAACGGAGACAAAGACGTCAGAAAACCAGAAGCTTCCGCCTGACACCAAAGGTGAGGCAAAGGCCCATTTGGCTCAAATATTCTCATAATCCCGTTGTGTTGCCTCTCAAATCCACTGTCACAGAACCATCACAGAATCATTAATAGAAACGGGGGAGTCAGAAGAGGACAGGTTTAGGGGGACAACACTAAATCCAGTCTTACGTGTAATAAGTAACATCTGTACAGAAACTTACCCGCTCCGGGAAGATTATTGAGGGCCACGTCCCGCCCAGTTAGAACTCCGGGACTGAAATCCAGCACGGAGACCAGAGCTGAAGGTTTATTTACATCAGGAGGCTTTCCCAGAAGCTATCCCGAAGGCCTCCAAAAGCCGCACCTGGGGGGAAGGCTGAGTTCAGGGGTGAGAGCAGCAAGCAGAGGAAAGACAGAAAAGAACGTGTAAGAAGGGGGAAGAACCGGGAGAACGCAGAGGCCAGAAGCCCGGGGCGCGGGGGTACAGTTTCGTGAGCTACACTTTTAGACTGCCGTTGTTGGGCCCTGAGCGGTGGAAACCAACTTGCCCAGCTCCTACCCTTGGGAAGCGTATGTTCTACTGGGAGCAGAGACAGAAAGAAGAGGGAAGGGAATGAGGGGCGAGCAGGGGAAGCGAGGGATGTAGAAAGTTACAGACGTAACTGGGGCAGCAGGGCTCAAGGAAGGCTTCCTGGAGGAGACGGCATCCAGATACAGTTGGTGTCCTCCCCTTCCTGGTACGAGTTGTACTCAGGATTTCTCTGCAGCTGGTCCCAGTCCCCATCCGTTGCGTGATACTGCCTCACCACCACCCCCATCTCAGAAGGTGGACTCTGACTACCCTAAGCCCCTGACCCTAGTGATTGGCTCAGAGAGGGGCACATGGCTCAAAGTGGGCAGCTCAGAGAGACTCTATTCCTGGACTTGAGTTTGAACTTCCCAAGAAGCAGATGGTCTCTATGTGCTAGACTGCCACCAAGAAGAGGGCGATTTGGTAGCTACTGGGGCCATCTTGGGACCATGAGGGCTGCTCCTGCCTCCTAGCCTAGGAGATGGAGCCCAGAAGAACAGAGGGGGGCAAGGCTCAGTGCAGAGCCCTAGTTGAAGCCTCACCTGACCTGGATATAGACTGTCCCATTATGGGAGCGATGAAATGTCCCCCTCCCTTTTTTTTTTTTTTTGCTAAAGCCCATTTGAGTTCAGATTTGTTACTTGCACCTTCCAGGAAGAAGGAAAGCAAAGGCCTTGCTTGCATTCGCAGAACCTAAGCCGGGCCCCAAGGAGGGGAGGGTGCATGTGGTAAGACCAGCAAGGCCGTGGACTAATAGCTAACTTGCTAGGCTTTCCTTCGGTGCCAGGCATTGTTCCGAGATGTTTATGTGCATAATTTTACTTATTCTTCACAAGGACCCTGTGAGGTAAATAGCATTATTATCCCCATTGGATAAAGAAGCAAACCGAAGTACAAGAGGCTAGGTAACTGGCCTGCAGTCAGCTAGAAAAGGGACCGCTGGGACTTGATACCAGGCAGTCCGACTCCCGGTCCCGGCTGCTGAGACCAGATCACGCTGGGCCTTGTGCAGGGCCAGACAGGTCTCTGGGTCAAAGGTCGCTGAGAGGTGAGGGACATGAAGGCTGAGAAGACATTGGATTTGAGGCTTAAGGCTCACCAGTGGCCCTTCTGGTGTGTCCCCGTTTCAGGGAAGGGTAGAGCAGAAGCCAGTTTGCAAGGTGTGAATGGGAGCCAGGTGTGAATGGAGAGAAACAGCTGGCAAAGACCACACATCTGTGGGTCTCAGCTACAGGAAGCGAAGAGTCACATGCAGGTTTTTCTGTTCCTTTTTCCTCGCGAGGGTGATATACTGGAAGTTGTTTGCAAGGGATAAGGAAGGGGGTAGAAAGTAGGCCCAAAGACCCAGAGGGTACCCCCGAGGGAGAGAGGTCATGGTAGGCAGGAGAAGCAGGGGTGGTGTGTGGTCTCGGGGAGGAGGTCAGTCCCAGGAATGCAGTGAGCACCTCTTCTTATAGCGAAGGGAGGAGGAAGGGACAGGTGAAGGTGTGAGCCACGTTTAGACGCAAGGGGGCAGAGACATCCAGGAAAGCTGGCAGAGGGGCGGTGGGGAAGAGGCCTGGTGGAGAGTGTGGCATTCAGGAAAGCCATAAGTATGTGCGAATATGTGCCGGCATGTGCGTCGGGGGGAGGGCGGTAAGGGAGGGAGAAGGGCCAGAAGGGGGATTGCCAGGTTTTCCTGTTTCCAGGCCATTGGCTTCCCCCCCCTTTTCATTTTTTTTTTATTTTAGACTTACAGAAAAGTTGCACAGGTTGTATAGAGGGTCTCCAGGCCTTATTCTGACTCTACCTATTGGCCTTATTGACTCAAGTCATTTCTTAAAGCAAGACTCCCAGGCTGACTGCCTCCCAAGCCATGAGCCTGTGCCTCTCCGGCTGGTACAGCTCACTCGGTGGCAGGAGAGGTCCTGTGTGACCAGGCCCTAACCCCCCCCCTACTGCCACGTTTCCCTTGCCCACCCCCCCCCCAGTCCTGCAGCCCAGCTCCTTCAAATATAGCCCGCCTGTTGTTGCCATCGGACTCTGAACCCCAAAAGGAAAGGACCCAAGCCCTGGGCCTCAGCGGCCTTTTACTCTTTTCTGGTGCCTGGCAAACAACCAACAAATGAATGTTATCAGCAGAAAGCCACACAAAACAGAGATGCCGGGAGACCAGGAAGAGGTTACATCTGGGGTATCACCTGGGTCATGGTAGGCCCAGGGCCCTGGAGGCTGAGCCCCCCTAGGAGGGAACGAAGGAACCAAAGACAAACTTCAGCCAGCCTTACAGGGCCTGAGCTCATCACCAAGAACCTGTGCCTGTCCCATCGTCTGCAAAGAGATGCACCAACCCACTTCCCAGATGGGAAAGAAAGTGAGGGTGGACACAAGGTCAGACAGAGGCCTGTGGGTCAGATCTGCCCCAAACCTCAGGACTGGGACTGGGAGCTCACTCATTTTTCACTTTTGTGGGGACAATTCTTTGGGGAACTCTAGGCTGCTCCCATATGGCTCCAGAAACCCTTTTTCCTGTCCATCTGCAGGAAGATGTCAAAAGAGTCGCAACCGTTTGCAAGGCTGACTTCTCCAGAAGGTGGGAGGCCTGGCCTGGACCCCTGTGGGTTTAGGAAAGTGGAAGGTCCTGGTTCTGCTGATGGTTGGGAACAAAGAGACTTAACTTCCTCTTCTTCAGGGAGCGGAGCTCTGCAGCTGGACACCCGGGCCCCACAAACTTGAAAGATACAAGCCCGCCCCCTAGCGGTCACATGTCAGAACTGCAGCCTAACTACGCAGTCTGCAAGCTGTGCCAGGTGGCGCCCTGCAGCCCGGATCTCTCGGAAGGCTTCAGGTGCCCTGGTGAAAGACAGGTGCCAGTTCCACACGAGCAAAGCAGCATCGAAGTGCCACATACATGCACAAATGCAGACAAACCTCCACCTTTTATTCTGGTTTTAGAAATATGGATACATGTTCAGTGAGATCAAATAACCCACTCAAGGCCAAGCTTGTGTCAGTCCTGGGGCAAGTCACATCAACCTGATGCTAGGTTTTCACCTATTAACTGCACATCAGTGACCCAAGCTGCTTTAAAAATATATATCCGTGCCCCTGACCCAGATCTACTGAATCCGAATCCCTGAGCAAAGGGTGGGAATGTGTCTTCAGCATGTCTCCCCAGCAAGATGAAGTGTGCCTCCATATGAAAGCAAGGAACCAGAGAACAGGATTGTTACCTCCGGGAGGCCAGAGATGTGTTTCAGTCATTCTGGAATGCCCTCGTCCTGGCCCATAAAAAGTGGTCAATATTATTTGTGAAATGAATGAATGAACAAATGAGTGGATGAACAAATGACTGAGGCCCCCTGAGGCTCTGACAGTCTACGCGCGCAGTGCTCCACACACACACACGCATGCACACACACCCCTACACAGGCACATAGACCCGCATAGGCACAGATGCGCCCGGGGGGGGGGGACACCCAGCCTGGCCCCCTGCAGGTGGCTCCAGCTGCGCACATCTGCCTGACCCTCCCTTCCTGACACATTTGTGCACACCTCCTTCTTCACTGGCCTTCATGTATTGTGTACCCACTGGGTACCCGGCCCGGCCCTGAGCCCTGGCCAGACACCCCTTGTGGTCCCCAAGGGCCAGCCCCACTTGGTGGCGTTCCAGACCCCAGGGCTGGCTTCCAGCACAGATGGGAGGAGAGGGGCCCTGGCAGGAAGGCTGGAGAGCAGTGCGTCAGCCAGCAGGCTGCAGACAGGCAGCAGCGGCCCTCTTGGCGGGCAGCCTGCTCGCACACTTGGCTGAACAGAGACAATGGTGGCTGCTTCGCCAACCCAGCCTCCTTCCCACAGGCAGAGCCTGAGGTCCGTGAGTGTCCGGAACCTCCCCCAGAGCCCAGCTGGGAGGCAGCCAGAGGGCAGCACAGGGGGACTGCCCAGGAAGGGCAGCAAAGCCCCCTGAGAGCTGGTGGGGAGGAAGGGGGGTCTGGAAGGTGCCCTGGTGCCCCTCCTTGGGAATGCAACTTTATGGGATGGGGTGTGTGGGAGGGAGCCAGCCTTCTACCTGGCTCTCCCAGGTCTCAGACCAGCTCCTTCCAAGAGAGACCTCAGGGGATGTATCACGGCCTCTCGCCTCTCGGCCTCTCCCAGGGGTCCGAACCTGGAGGACCTCCTTCCCTGCTCTGGGGAAACAAAGGCCCCTTGTTCCCAGGGCTCTCCATGGAGCTCTGGAGGCCCCAACCCCTTCTGGCCCTCACTGACCACCAAGGGCTCTGCTCTGAGGATTAGCAATTGGGTGTGTGAGGTGGGGCCTCTCTCATCTGCCCTGGGTGCGTGGATGATTGTAGGGAGAAAGGACACAAAGGCCCAGGGCCCCAGAGTCAGCCTCACCAAGTTTATCCTCGAAGCCCCCCCCCCCCAAGGCCTACCTGTCAGGGGGCGGGGTCGAGCCACCCCGCTCTCTCAGTCACCTGAGGCTGGCTGGGGTCTCCCAGGACCTCTCACTGCAGGTCACCTGACTCCCAGAGCAAAACCATCCTCAGGGCTGTGGCTCCCCTGGCTTGACTGCCCAGAGGCTTCCATTGCCCCAGCCTCCCTTCTGGAAGCTCAGGGCCCGCGGGTGCTCGGATTCTCAAATAAGCGCCGAGCTGCCCCCAGGCCCAAGAAATGTGGCCACTCTGGATTGTGGAAGGGGGGAGGGTGACATGGGAGTGCAGCCAAACCCTTGACCTCTGTCCTCCCTTGGGAGTGAGCAGGGACTGGGGCAGCTGGGGCTGCCGTGGGGGTCGGCACAGCAGTATTAGGAAAGCTCCAGTGAGGACTGCAGAGAAACAGGGCCTGTCCTTCAGCGGGAAAGGGGAGGGCCTCATCCCCCAACACGGACCCTGAAACAAGGCTCCTCCATGGGGTCTCATCTCAGGTCCCCCCCCTCCGAACACAGGGCCAGAGTCCATGTGGTGGTGCCAGCTTCAGAGCTGATTGCGGTTCCTCTTGGGTATGATCTTCCGGTAAGTTCTGCGCTCTGAGATGTTGCGCTTCACCTTGGCTGTGGTGGGGGCCTCTTCCTGGTGCAGGGAGGGGCTGGAGTGGGACTTCTTCAGGCTGGGCTTGGGCTCCTGAGTGCCTCCGGCTTCCCTCTGCAGCTGCTCTTCCCACAGGTCCAGGTCATCCGAGGGGCAGTGCAGACGGGCCACCAGCAGCTGCACGTAGGTCTCGTAGCGGCTTTTCTGCAACACACGGGCCCCACCCCTTAGCGCCACCCCAGCTCCAGGGCGGGAGGAGGCCGGAATCACGAGGGGCAGACTGCTCCCATGTGTACAAAGCTCTGGTGGTAAAGATTTCTGCAGAAAGAGGACTGGACCAACAGCCAACGTCTGTACTGAGCCTGAGCCAGCTGACTGTGCAGAACACGGGAGCCACATCGGTGCCCGACCCCTGCAGTTATCTGGACAGTATTATAAGCAGCCCAGCCCTGTTCTAACAGCCACCACCCTGTAGTGCTGTAACTAACGTCTCCAGAACATGTTACATCCCTGAGACACTAAGAGATCCATAACCCACTAGGCCTGATCTGTGCGGCACTGCACACAAACAGCTCACATCTGTACTGAAGCCTAATTGAGTCTGAATAGCATTTTAACAATTGGCATCTGGAGAGCGGGATGCTAACCACCTTCATCTGTTTAACACTCCAAAGGCCTCCGTAACTAGCAGCCTTCGGATACGGGTCCCAGTGTATTAAGTGCATGCTCATCCTCCACCCCACCAGATTCTCATCCCAGCCCGGGTGGCTGGGTGGCCCAGGAATCACTGTCTCCACTTTATAAGGAGGGGAATGGGGTCTAGGGAGGGGCAGGGGCTTGCTACAGGTTGCAGCTGCGCATGGGCAGGAAGAGGCTAGAATTCTGCAGGCAGAGCTGGGTCCTGTCACCCCAGGGCCCCTGCGAAGCAGTGTACCGACGGCTGAGGATGCACCTAACAAGCCAAGGGATGGGCCACAAAGGCAGGGAGGGGGCAGCACGAGGCCCCGCAAACACAGCCCGGGGATGACACGGACGCTCCCTTCTCTGGTCTCCACCTCTGGATGGCTCTGACCCCCTCTGTTCTCATACTGCCCCTCACCTACCCCTCCTGCTTCAGGTCCCAGAACATGCGCACTGACCAGAGGCGTAAGATGTAAGGGGGTGGGGGGTCAGCGGGGGGGGGGCGGTCAGGGGATAAAACAGTGCGGCATCGATCAGAGGGCTAAAAAGGTCCTTAGTTAAGACTATAAATGAGGCACGGCCCTGACTGGAGTAGGATATGAATTCATCAGGTTTGGACAAGTTGTTTAATATCTCCTTGCCTGTTTCCTCATCTGTAAAGTGGGGATAACGGTCCCTACCCCAGAGTTGTTAGACAACTAAACAAGATAATACAGGCAAGTAAGACAAACTCCATAAATACTGCCTATTAGTACTAGGTAGGTATTAGGGTAAATAATTCAACTAAAATACCGTTTCTACCTGCAATTTAGGTAAAGCCAAATACAGTATACTCTTAGGTGAAAGTGACAAAACGTCCCCTGTGAGTGTTTCCAGACAAGCACCTTCTAGGTACCCCAGGACAAGAAGTGAAGGGGTCTGAGTGCTCACGGACACGCACACTTTGTGCAAGCCACTGCACGGGAGAGCGCACACAGGGCCTCCCGCAGCCCTGAGCGGCCCCAGGAACGAAGGCTGCAAGGCCGGATGCGGCCACGAGAGGGCGGCAGAGGGCCCGGCCGAGGGGGCGGGAGAGAGCAGGGAGGGCGGAGACTCCGGAGCCTGACCTCATACTCCAGGTACTCCTTCCTCAAGCGGTACTCCTCCAGCTCCCGGCTGCGGCCCCGCCGTTCCGGTAAGTTCCTCTGCAGATCCAGCAGGTCGTCGGAGGCAGCGTCCAGGCAGTTCTCGTGGGATCGATGCTGCTCCTCCTGGGAGCGGGAGGCGGAGGGGGAAGCTGTCCCACCGCACCCCGCTCCGTTCCCGGCCCCAGGTGTGCAGCCCACCACAAACCCCTCTTGGTTCCTGCACCGAGGTGTGCAGCCCACACATCCTCCCTTCGTTCCCAGGCCCAGGTGCGCACCGCACCCCTCTCCCGGTTCCTAGGCCAGGTGCGCAGCCATCTCCCACCTCCCATCTCCCACCTCGTCCCCCGGGCCCGGGCAGTCCCCTTCCCCTTACCAGGGAGCTCTGGGCCGGGCCCACAGGCAGGATGGGCCGGACGAATCTGCGCTGGGAGCCCACCGCGGCGGGGAAGGGCGGCGCTGAGTGCGTGGCGGCCGCCAGGTTGATGCGCGCAATCCAGGAACTCATCTCCTTCGCAGTGCTGAGGGCAGAGGAGGCCGTCAGACCCCAAGGTGACTGAGCCGGCCCTGCCCCTCTCCCCACAACCTCCTGTGGTCTGCACAGCCTTCCAGACTCTCAGTACCCAGCGCCTCAAAAAGCCAGAAGCCCGGCCACCAGTCGAGGTGGTTGACCTCTGCCGGTGGTTTTTATCATCCGTCAAAGAGGAAAATCTAGGAAGGCAACAGATTTTAGATCTAAGGCAAAAAATAAATAAATAAATTAATTAAATTAAATTAAAAAAATAAAAATCAATTGCTAGAGGCTTCCTGGAATCCTAGGTTAGGAAGTAGGAGGGTGGATGGCGGGGGTGGGGGGGGTGCCCCTCCACCAGGGAAGAGGCGCTGCAGTGGCAAAGTGGGTGGGGTCAGGGGAGCAGGTGCAGGACGCCTAGGACCCCTGCCAGCCGCAGCATTCTCCTGCTCCCACCAGGGCCCCGGCCAGCAGCCATCAGAGAGTGGTGAGCAAGGGACCAGGGACAAGAGAGCCAGAGCCTTGCTGCTGGTCTGTCCCCCCCGGGGACTTACGGAGCCTGGAAGAGATAGAGGCGCCAGTCGGCAGTCCGCAACTGGAAGACGTGTGGCTTCTTGGTGTAATGGGTGGCCGGCGTGGCCAGCGAGTGGTGCACCCCCACGGGCTCGTCCACCATCTGTCCCACCAAACTCTCCCCTGCAGGGGGGCAGTGGTCCTCTCCCTGCCACAGGGCACAGGGGCTCAGAAAAGAGGTGATCACAGGGGCCTGCCCTCCAAACCATTCTGGGCCTTTCCCTGTTCCCCACCCTGCCTGTCAGGGCTGTGCACCCCCTTCCTACCTTCAGGAAGTAGAGGACCATCCCTCGAAGCAAGGTGTGGAACATCTTCCAGCCGCGCTTGCCCCACGGCGCTGCCCCAGGAGCAGAACACACAGAGGTGGTGGCACCCCAACCAGACTCAGACACACGTGGTCCCCTCTCCCCACCAACTCAGTCCCTCCCCAGGTGCATGTAAACACGCAGCGGCATACCAACACCACAAAACAATCAGGAACAAGCAGGTGCCATGCCTCACACCCAGGCAGTCGTGCGCAGACCCCACAAACAACAACAAAAGCAGATGTCCATACCAACTGTCCCCTTTCCAAACACTCCCACACCGAAGCACGGTGCCACCAGACGTCTTTCTGGTCCCGTCCAGAGAGGCACAGGGGCTTAGGTCCTCTTGCAGAAGAAGGCTGGCTTCCCTGGAGTCACCTTCCAGCCTTGCTCAGGCCCTGTGGCTTCTGGCGGCCAAGTGCTAGTTCCCTGGCCGGTCGCTGAACCCTGTCCTCTCCAGCCAGGGTCCCATTACTGCTCCGGTCCTGGCGCTGCCCTGCTCTAAAGTCTCCACCTGTCTGCGGAGCGAGGCCAAACGCACCTCCTGCCGTCCCGTCACCCACCCCCTGTTCCCCGCCGACTCCGCCTGCTCCTTTGTCTGAGAGGGATGCCCTCTGGCCTCTTGTCTTCCAAGGTTCAGCTCAGATACCATCATTTCCCAGAAGGCTCACCCATCCCTGTCCCCCACATCTCACCCCCCAAACCAAACCAAAACCTAGCCCTCCTCCACAGCCCCGTACTTGATCTCACCCTCCCTACACCCCTCAGCCATTTCCACCTTTTATCCCAGACACTGATGTGCTCATCTAACCTCCCCCTTACCATGGGGGGCTGGGGGGCAGGGAGTACCTAGGTCTGTCTTGTCTCTGCACCCCCACTCCCTGGCGTTCTAGCCGGCGCCCAGCACATGGTCACCATCAAGGAAGGAACACAGGCTGCCAGTCCTTGACCCGTGCCATCTTTCTGCACGCCGGCGCACACGTCAGCCCGCGGCCCTGTGCCGAGCCACTCTGCACGCCCGCACGCACGTCCACACGCGGGTTCGGCGGCGAACACAAGCTCCCCACACAGCAGGGCAGCAGACACTCACTCTTCTTGCCATCCGCATCGTGATGCATCTTCCGAGCCAGGATGCCCTGCTTGTAGGTGGGCGCCGTGGGGCTCTGGGCCAGCCGGAGGAAGGGGTTGCTCATCTTGCCAGTGGGGGGAGACACCTGGGCCTTCTCTGCTCGGCCTGCGTCTTCTTCATCCCTGGACATCAGAGAATCAGGCTGGGGGGTACTGACTGGGCAAAGGCTACTAGGAGGAGCCCACGGCCTCAGCGCCCTCCACCCTCTCTCTCTCTTGCTGGGGAGCCATACCCCAGGACCCCCTAAAAGGAGTCCTTCAAAGCCAGCCCATCCATTCCTGTCATCCCCACCCCCCACAGCCCCTGGCTTCTCCAGGTGTTGCCTGGACTCCTCTACCCTCTTGGAGACTCACCCAGGGTCCGGCCTCTGGCTGCATCCCACTCAGAGGGGAGCACTGTCCAGGCCCCCCTGCCTCCCCCGGGCTCCTCTGACTCTCAGGTGGGCGGGTGGAGGGAGGACAGGCCCAGAGACAGGGGAGGGGAGCGGGGAGTGGAGGGAAGGGAGACTCTCACTTACACGGCCCATTCAAGCTTCTCACTTCGGATAGACCAGTAGAGGGCCTAGAACAGAAGCACACAGTGGGCAGGGAGCCTCGGCCCCGTGGGGCCCGGACTCTGCCCGGCAGAGGCAGGACAGGGGCAAGCTGCGGTCTGCCTCTTCCACCCCCAGCACAGCTGCCCTTCCTCCTCGAGCAGGAAGCAGCGCACGCGTGCATCCATGTGCCCGTGCGTGCGACCGTTTACGGAGCGCTCACCACGTGCCAGGCACCATGCCCGACGCTACAGACAGGATGAGCAAAGCAATCCTAGTCCCGACCCAAGCTTAGGGAGGGAGGCCCGAGCTAGTTCTCCTGGA
Source organism: Callorhinus ursinus (assembly GCF_003265705.2). NCBI lineage: Eukaryota > Metazoa > Chordata > Mammalia > Carnivora > Otariidae > Callorhinus > Callorhinus ursinus. The sequence goes on along the minus strand of NW_027397072.1, from coordinate 38,335,835 downwards.
AAGTACATGAATCATCCAGTACCATCCCGCCCAGAGGGATCTGAGCGCAGGGACAGGGGACAAACAGGGGCAACAAATGGATGGTGAAGGAATGAGTAAGCGAGGTGCTGGGACTCTGAAAGGACCTAACAAAGGGTATTCATGGCCGTGCACCTCGCTTGCCTTCATAGTCCTGGCAGTGCCTCGCGGGGTGCCGGGCACACAGCAAGAGTTCCAGAAATGTTCCCCACACAGACAAAAGAACCAGGGCATCACTGCGTGTGAAAAGCCTGCTGTGTGCCCCGCGCCATGCTAGGCCCCTGGCAACCTTTATTTCATTGTGAGCGCCACACTGTAAAGTGGGTGCTACCCCAGGAGGAACTCGAGCAAGCTGCCCAAGACGAGAATTCAAACCCCAGAACATCCGGCTCCTCAGTCTTAGACTTACTGCCACTTAAAGCCCTGCCCTTTGTTCGTTCCGAGAACCCAAAACCCCAGTGCGTCTCAGATTCCCCATGCCTCAGAATCACCTGGAAACTCCAGAGAACATTTTAGGGGGTCCCAGCCCCAGAGATTCTAATTCAGTAGGGTCCAAGGCAGGGGGCCTACGAATTCACACAAGCCAACAAGTTCCATGGTGCTGCTGCTGGCGAGGACGCACACTCTAGTACCTTCCACGAACAGGCCGTGGCCTACCAAGGGCACGGCAGCAGAGCCAGGCCCGGGCTGAGCATCGCCCGCCCCCCCCCCCCCGGGGGACAAGGAGCTACAGAGGTAGCCCCGGCATCACGAGCCCAGGGGGCAGCCCCCTGTGCCTTACCTTCAGCAGCTCCTTCGGGAAGTTCCCGCCGTCCCGCAGGCCGTTCAGGTTGGTTATGAATTCCTGGTAGCTCATGCTCTTCCCAATGTTCTGTGGCCATTGGGAGAGGTGGGGCAGCAGGCACACACTCCCCACCCGTAGAAAATAACCCCCCTGTTGGCCACTCTGAGACCTGCTCCAGTCCTCCAGCCCTACCTCCCCCGGAGCCCTTCTGTGACCCTATCCCAGGCCCCTGGCCTCAAGCTCCCCCGCCCCCTCACCTGTCCGTGCAGGTCCGTGTTGAGGAGCATGATGGCACAGGTCAAGGTGTGAACGGAATCTGCCCCGGCGGGAGGCGAGTACAGAGAAAGCTCGTTAGACCCGGGATTCCTGCCTTTCCACTGGCCACGCTGGGCAGGGTGACCCCAGAGGCTTCTGGTCCTCCACAGTCCCCCGAACACACCCAGGAGCCGCTACGCAGAGCCCCCCCCCCCCCCCCGGGTGGCACTCCAGTGCCATCCCTCTCCCAGGCACCCCAGCGCGCCCTGCCCTGCCCTCGGGGCCCAGCCCTCCCTACCTGCGGAGGAGAAGGCCCCGGGATTGCAGTCATGGAAGCGTTTGGAGAACTGGTAGAGGATTCGCTCTCGCTCCTGAGTCTCCCCGCTGAGCACCAAGGCCTGGAGGAAGACCCTGGAAGGAAGGCCAGAGTCCAGGCCAGAGCCCGGGCTGGGGCAGCCAGCAGGCTCCAGAGCCGGGGGCCAATCAGATTCTGGCCTCACCGGGGCTACCACCTCCCAGCCATCCCTCCTCCCCAGAGAGGGCCTGGAGGCCTTACCGGAGGGCTTGATCCAGGCTCTGGCCTCCAAACTGGAAGAAAGACAAATACTCCTCAGCCACGGCCCTACTGAAGTCATTGCTGCGGAAAAGAACCAGGAATGAAGGCCGCATGGGGGCGGGGGGGGGGGGGAGGGGGTCTGGGCTGGAGCCGCGATGCCAGGGGGCCCCAGGGCCTGTGCACATCCCCAGAGGGTGAGAGGGTAAGGGGGCGGCCCAGGTCTGGTCTGCCACGGGCCCCCGTCTACTGCTGAGTGGGGAGGACACGTGGAGTTGGGTGGGGGAGACGAGGTGGCCAGGTCCGGTGGCTCTAGGCAGGGCTCCAGAGTGTGGAGAAGGGGTGACAAGTGGGACTAAGAGGGAGAGGCAGGCGCCACAAGGAGACCGGGGGGGGGGGGGGGGGATGGATTCGGACGGGAACGATGGGATGAAGGTCAGGGATGCGGCGGCCCGTGGACGGAAGTCCGTGGACCACTCTTCCCTCTCCTGACGCAACCTCCAGCCTTGCTCAGGCTCCAAGCCCCTTACTTCTTCTGCAGGTAGGCAGCCACTTCAGACTTGCGGAAGCCTTCCAGGTGATAGAGGCGAGAGGCCAAGTTCCAGGCCACCTTGTCGGTGCTGTTACCATTAGCCAGCTTGTCTCCAGTCTGTGGCCTTTGGCCTTCCTCCAGGGACTGCGCTTGGGGCATGGGGCTCTCGGGAAGCCTGCGAAGGTCCAACAGTGTCCTCAGACTACCACGTGGGATGGACAGGAGGGGTACTGGGTCAGGCGTCCCTCCAGGTCAGTGACAGAAAGGGGGGCTCACAGTCCACACCCAAAACTCAGCAGGGGAGCTGGAGTGCCGGGGTGGTCCCTGACCCGGCCTGGCCTGGCCTGGGCACCGGGAGGATCCAGAGAGGTGGCGCACCTGCCAGGCCAAGCTCAGCGCCCAGCACCTTTGCAGGTAAACCACGAGGACATTCTGAGCCTAGTTCACCTCAGGTGGCAGGTGCAGCCCTTTGAAGACGCCAGTGGTATTGAATCCATCCCCAGGAGGGATGGCATTCGTCCCCCTGAGCCCCACCAGCCACCTGTCTCCCTCACCTGTCCTCCCCTGCTCGTGATGCCCCCTTGCCCCTCCCGGCCCCGGCCCCGGCCCCGGCCCCAGGCTTCCCTCCTAGAGCTGGAGCCAAGGAAGGTGCAAGGGTGAGGGAAGAAGAAGCAGCCAGACTGGCTTCAGGCATGGCCACAGCTGGGGGCTGGGGGGGGGGGTGTCAGAGGTGGCTTCCGACCTCTCCCTTCTCACACCGGCAGCCCTGTGGGGAAGCAAGCCCTCACCTCAGGAGCCCACATGGCGACCAGTTCTTACTATGAACATACACAGGACCAGGCCGCCCCGACACCCAAGGGGAACACTCAGCATGTGATGCTCGGAACTTTGGAAGTCACCAAGCCCAGTCTCTGCCGGACTCTTCCATTTCCCCCGCAACACGACAACCGGGGCTAGGGGATCCTCCTTATCGGAACACTCCAGATCCCAGTGACCACAGTTAGGGCGATGTACAGGTAAGCCACGTCAGCAGAACCTGCAAATGTTCACGGATAGACTGACCACTTATCAAATGAGGCTGCGCTCGACAGCCCCTCTCTCCTAACACGGACCTCCATCTCTGCCCTCGACTGGGCCGTGTCTTCTCCGCTCGTTTCTCCCTGAGGCTCCTGCACACCCAGCGGGGCCGGCACAACAGAGCCCCACTGAAAAGTGACCTACAAATCTCATCCCCCAAAAACATAGGGCTTCATGAAGTCCGTGTCAGTGAGGCCAGAAGATCCCAGGAATCGCAGAAAAGCCAGGGACAAACAAGGGACTGAAGGAGTTAAGTCCAGTGGACAGTTGGAGAGGAGAAAACTAACGACCCGCATGTCACATCTGAAGAGAACTATTGGATCATCAGCTGCGCAAGCCCTAAAATGCTTTTACAGAAATGACCTAGTCGACTAGTGTTGTTTCTAAAATAATATCTAGATGGGGAGTTACTTCTGGGGAAAAAAGTAATGCAGATATCAACTGTCATGGGACTGTGTACTTTAAATGGGTGAACTGTATGGTATGCGAATTATTTCTTCAATGAAGCTGTTATTAAATTAATTGAGCCGTGGGGCCTGCTTGGGATTCTCTCTCTCTCTCCCTCTCTCGGCCTCTCCCCGCTCCAAACAAACAAAAAATAAAAAATTAATTAATTGCAATGAAATGAAATAAAATGAAAAAATAAAATGTGATAAAAATAACCTCTGTGACCTCACTGTGATAGTCAAGCACAAACGAAACATCCCGTTGGACCAGCAAACTCGGGCCAGGAAAATTAATCCAATATTGTGCTGAAAATAAGATTAAACTTATTTATTTATGTAATATTTAGCATCACAGCAAGAAAAGCCCCAATCGAGCCTTTTTTCATTACTTACTATGAACATATGGTTCTCATTTCAGGTGGATTTACTTACTTTTATTTTGGGTTGAATTGACTTTACTTTTGGTATGACGAGCCCTCTCTTCTCAGATCCTGAAAGACTCCCCTGATTCCCAAGCCTCCCAACACCTCCAGAGGCTGTATAGTTTTCCAGATGCATGAGAGACACACACTGCCTGAGGTTCTGTCCCCATCACCCAGTGACACTGACATGGGGGGGGCGACCCTCAAGTTAGTGCAACCCAAACCATCACTGGTTCCTCCCGGCCTCTTTAGGATGTCCCCTCCTCGGCCAGCCAGAGAACAAAACCCCTTTCCTGGGTGGAGGCCCCAGGCACTGACAGCCCCCTGCAGCTTCTGGAGGCAGGCAGACATCTAGGCTGGTTTCCCAGTGGTCCTATTCCTGCCTCTGGCCACAGTTCTGGGGTTATTCGATCCTGCCATGGGCCCCAAGATCCACTTCCTTGGTTCCAGCCAAACTTCCCCTTGGGGTTCTGGCTTCCCCTGAGATCTGAGCCATACCCTTGGCCTAAGGCTCACCAATGGATTTCTCCCAGGCACCTCCTCAAGTTCAAAGCAATGTGTCATCCCCACATCACAAGCTCTGACCTTCCCACTCCCCACCCTGCCTAGCACGATTCCCGTTGTTCCGGGCACATGGCCCTGGTCAGGTCCGCTGAACACCTCCCACCCCTCTCCTGGTGTCCAGGCTCTTGGGGCATGGCCTCAGCACGTGCAAATCCTGCCCCACGTGTCTGTCTGCTTTTGGGTTTCGCGTGCTTTCAGACCCTCCAGTATTGCTCAAAACTGCTGACACCCAGTCATAGAATCCTGGCTTAACAGGTGTTAATATGTTAAATCCCAATGGGCATTTCTCATGCTCCATCCAGACCAGGGTATTCGTAAATGTATCCAAAATTAGAAGCCAGAGAGCTGGTTAGTCGGACACTTACCCTCCTGCAGAGGTCAAGCAAGCGCCAGGCTGGACGGCTCCCGCCTCTGGAGTCCTGGCTGGGCCTTCACTCCAGGCCTCTCCTGCCTCCTCTTTCTCCAGCAAACGTGGCTCTGCCCTATCTGTCTCCAAGAGTGAAGGGTGTGAAGCATCTAGCGTCGGCTCAGGAAGACTGCTGTCCCAGTGGGGACCCCGGGGCTTTGGGCTGCCTTCCCGGGAGAACACGGGGCTGGGCCTGGGGCCAGGGCCTCTGTTCTCAGACTCGGGGCTACTAGGCTCCGGTGATGAGGCTGGGCTCCCCCAGGGGCCAGGAGCCAAGGTGCGCAGAGCAGACTCCTGGAGACACTCAGCATCACTGTCACCTGAGGAAGAGCATGGAGGGAAGCTGACATGGGGCGAGCGGCAGGCTGAGGGCCAAGGGGAAAACCGCCTGGGCTGCCACCTCCACAGGCTCCCTCCCTGGGGCTCCTCCCCCTGGAGCCGGGCAGCGCCGGTCTGTCCCTCCTCTGGCAGGCAGCGGTGGGGACCTCCCACATGCAGAGGCGGCAGGCAGAGGGCTCCCAGAACTCCGGTCTCCAGGCAACCCTGGGGCTCAGGACTTCCTAAACCCCTAAGACCCAGGCATCAGAAATGCTGGGTCTTTGGCACATTTCTTCATTAATTCTATGAAATGAGCATTTTCAAAACCATTGTATGAATGTAGTCACAGGAGAAGCAGGATTTCACCCCTGCTCTGGTTTCAACCTGATACAATGGGACTTCTTAATGATATCTATGGATCCAAGGAGATCTTTGTCCCCACCCAGATCCAAAGCTTCCCACACTCAACTTCCCAGAGCCCATAACAGGTCTCACCTCGGTCCTGGGAGATCAGAGGCACCTGGGGCCAGGAAGGACCCTCTTCTGTCTGCCAGCCTTCCGGGCTGGGCAGGGCCTGTTGAGAGAGGCACAGTATCTCCATGAGCCCTGGAGGCACCGAGAGGGGGAGGGGGACGGGAGAATGACTTTGAGTATCCAGGGCCCCTCCCTCCCTGCTCTCTTCCCACCCAGACAGCAGGGCCCCAGATCAGAGGAGGAATCCTGGATGAGAGAAGACCTGCATCCTAGGGGTGCTGGTGCCCACCCCGAGAATCAAGAAGCACCGGGGCTCACGTTCCTCCATACAGTTGGGGAAGGGGAGGCCGAGAGAGGGTAAGTGACTTGCCCAAGGTTGCACAGGCTGTATGGCAGAGCTGGGATCAGATCCGACTTGTCCCGTTTCCCAGGTCAATGCTTTGTCCACACAGGATGCTGCAAGTGGGACGGGGTCAGGACTGTCTGCCAGAGAAGTCTTAGAGAGAAGGAGGGGCAAGAGGTTTGACCCGAGGGAAACTGTTCTTAGGGCCTTTAATGCACCCCACGAGGCCTCCAGAGTCCCTCATCCATGCCCACTGACTTCTAGTCTTCCCTGCCCCCACCCTCCTCCCTCTGTGGTCCGCAGCACCAGCCCAAGGACGGGCTGTATTATAGGGAGGGTGACAGCGCCCAGGCACTGGGATGGAAGCAGATGCCACTTGCTGTGAGGATGGGGCTCCCAGGCTTCCCTCTGAGGACCCCAAGGGTCCTAGAGCAACAAGGTCGCGAGAATGCACTCTCACGGGACAGAGCCACAATGCCCCGCACTGGACGCCCCAGCCTTCCGGTCAGGGATCTCCAACAGTACCTAGCCGCTCCTGTGACCTTGGGGTCAGGTGGGAGAGCTGTCTAGTTAATGGCTCTTCTGCATTGTTCTTTGGGACCAGAGAGATTAGAAACTTACAGCCCTGCTCTGACATCTTGAGTTTCCTTATCTCTTGAGCAGAGGCCTCCCCTGGGAAAACTATGCGCCCTACCGTCTCCTGTCACTTGTCCCCCGAGCTGGTCCTAGTTGCTATCAAGGACCTCTGCCATTGTCATGCGGCCGGATCTATCGACCCTGGGGAGGGAGGTGCCTGGGTGGGAATGAAAGGGTGAACTCAAAGTAACCAAATGCTGAAATCTCTCAAGAGACCAGACTCTTAAAACAGATACCTCCCTGCTTGGGGCAGAGGTTGCCCTGTTACGGTTGGGAATGTCCCGGAGGTGGGAGGGGTAGAGTCTAAGAATGGCCTGGAACACACTGAAATTGGAGGAGCTGTTTGTTCTCCAAATGTGTCCAGACACAGCCCTCTGGAGCTGGTGAGATAGGGACGTCTGTGGACTCAATGGCCATCATGTTCTGTTGACATCATGGCATTTGTACAATGTCCTGTAATTCTGAAGGCCACACTGGGCCTGCCTTTCTGCTATACTACTTCAGGATTCCGAAAGGCCCTAGCATCTAAAGAGTGTTCTGGGCCCAGGGACCACGGAGAAAGGCCTTTCCAGGGCTTGGCTTACCTCACCCTCCCCCCAGTCAGGAGGTGCTTCAGGGGTCCACTTGGTGGCCTCACCCTCCACAGTCCACGAGAAGGAGTGAGGTTTGTAGGTGGGCACAGGGAATGAAGGCGTGGTGTGTCCGCTGTCATCAGCTGCGCCATCCCCTAAGCCTGGCTCACTGTCCAGTTCCCACAGCACTCCCCCTCCTGGGAGTGGAGGCTCTGGGATCTGGCGACACTGGGGCTCAGGTCTCACATCCGTGCGGGAGTCTGAGAACCCCCAGGAAAAACGAGCTCCAGAAGCACTGGTGTCCGAGCAAGGGCTCTCCAAAAAGAGGGGATTGTCGAAGAATATGCTCTCCTCCTCAGCACCCCACTCCGGGGAGGAGTCTGTCCCTCCCTCCCTTGGCCACACAGAGTGCTGGTTCTCCCCCTCAGGGCCACTGCTGTCTCCCCCTGGGGCCACCTCCACCGGTAACCTGGGGTGGAGGCCTGAGCTCCGGGGGCCTGCGGGGCTGGAGGGGAAAGGGGGGAGCTCCACAGGGGCCGCAGGGAGGCAGCACCTCAGCTCAGCCCTGAGCCCCTCTGTCTTCTCCAGCTCCTCCTCCAGGTCCAGGACACACATTTGGGCCTGCAGGATGCCTGCCCAGAATACCACCTGGGTGGACGTGCTCTGGCTCTGCCTCGGGCTCCCCAGAGGATGGCTGTTCCTGGGTGACCCGGGGGTTGCCGATTTGTGCCTGGGCTCCCCCTGGGATGAGGGCAGAGCATCCGGCCTCTGAGGAGGCTCAGAGGCCCAGGTCTGTTCCCCACGAGGTTCGGGAGGGTCAGGAAGGCTGCACGTTTCCCTCAGGTGTGCTTCTGGGCTGGGCTGCAGGTTGTCTCCCAAATAGAGGTTGAGAAATTCCATGGGCTTGGGGTGTTCAGAGAGTCTGTCGTCACCCATCCTCCAGAGTGCAAGCTGCTCCGGTGCCCCCAGAAGTGTCTGCCTTCACAGTCCCATTGTGTGGATCCGGGGGAGCGCTGGCCCGGGGGAGGGTGGGGGGCAGCGGGGAATCCACGCCTACCCTGCAAGTGCCCAAAGCAAATGTGGGTTAGCGAAGGGCACCCAGCCCCTGGAGGCCCACGTCTTGTGTATCAGACAGGTTTCCGGCCCCGGCTGAGGGGCACGAGCCCTCCACAGCCCTGCCAGGGGTGAGGGGGGCACCATGGATGCTGTCCGCCCCACAACCCCAACTGCTCGCACCACGGCGGCACCTGCTCCAAAGACACCCATCTGTTGGCTGAAGGTGGCCAAGTGGCCTCGCTGAGAGAGATAAACGGGACACACTGGATCTTTCTCTTGGGCATTTGGAACGGAGAATGGAGACCCTGAAGTGGTTGGCGGCAGGAGCGGAAGGTGGACGTTCCTCAGAACAGCACGAAAGCAGTGGCAAGCCGAAAACACACATCAGGCAACGTACGTGGGAGCCAAATAGATACAGACTGGAGGCAAGGAGCCCTGGGGGGCCTCATCCTTCGCTGAGCTATACACTCAGCCGGCGGCCCCCAAGGGCAGGACCCTCAGCCCCTGGGCCTACCCCGCTACACGGGGAGGAGAGGGAGTGGCCGAGCCCACGGGGGCGGCACCACACCTGCTCATACTGCCCAGTGCATGGGCCGCACCAGCACCACATGGATGCGGCCAAGGAATCTTGAAGGGTATTTTCCAGGAGCGCACGTGTCCATCCTCTGCATGTAGACAAGTCACATGGCTCTCTGGGTGGCCCTGAGAACAAGGGCTTGTTTTGAGCCCACGGACACTATGCAACTCCTGACCCGACCCGTTCCCCAATTGGTAGTGGATCCCAGGCCGCTCAGGGTTAAGTGCACGGGCCCTCCCAGCGCAGGTACCCAGTACTGGGTAATGCACCCCTGTGTCCATCACATCTTCTCTGGTTTTCCCTTTGGCCCACTTCCTTCACTCATGTGTTTCCACCCTGAAGTCTTGTGTGTGCTTGTGTGCTGTATTAAACTATTTGGGGGAACAAAGGTATAAAGAAACACACACCTGCTCCCAACTTGTAACCGCCTGCTGCCTACTTATTGGCCTACCATGAGACTCTCGATAAATGGGAACCCCCAGAGCTGCAAAACCGGGGTCAGGTGGGGGGCCTACTGTCCAAACCTATTGCTTAAGGTCACCTGGAAAACATAGCTTGGCACCGTGCCCTCTTTCAGGAGGGCGCCTGACAGAAATGACACAGGACCACCACGAATTTCAGTTTCTTGTTCCTCCTGAGGGCCTCTTCCTAAAAGTCCCTCAGAAATAGAACCCCTTTCTGGACTTTTCCCTCTCTGTCCCAACACCCCCAGTCCACCCTTGGAGCAAGAATCTGTCATTGCTGAACTCGGGCCTCACAATCCCTGGGGAAGGCCCCTGGCCAGCCTTCAGGGCCGCCAAGTTCCTGCAGTGACGGTGGAGAACATACTTTCCCCAAACGTGGGGCTGTTCCTTATTTTTAATCTTGTATTCGGTGCTCTGAATCAAATCGGTGTGCCCTGGTCTCGCCCTTGGCTCTTCTCGGCTAGGTCTCCTAGTTCGGCCTTTGCTCCTTCTTGGTTCTCTGTCTCCACCCCACACCCCAGCCCCCAGTTATAGGCTGAGGATGCACATGCTTTGCTCCCTCAGTCCTCGGCTGGCCCAAGGGGCAATCCCAGAACACCTTCCTCCCCCTAAGCAGCGGTCCGTTTTCTACTCTCCGACCTCTCTGCGTAAGAGAGCTGCCATCATCCTATTTCCCAGGGGGAAGGAGGAGTGAGTCTCGCAACCCACTTGGGCAGTCTGTACTTGGGCAGCCCCTCTGGATCCACACTTCCCTCTCCAGGCCAGTGTGAGAAAGGAAGTGAGATCCCCCCGCTGCAGCCTTCTCGAGCAAGCAGCCCACAGGGTACAGGGAACACTGGGAAGGCAGTTCCACTAGGAGACAGAGGTGGAGGGAAGCACCTTGTTTACAGCTCACTTCCAGACCCCAAGGCCGATGTCCCTTGACCCTCCCCCTCCCTGCCAAGACCTGGTCTATTTGTGCTTAGCTGGCTCCCCTCCCCACACCCCTGCTCTGGTGCTCCTTCCTCCACAGGTCCACACATTGTGAGTGTGTGCCATCCTTAGGAGCACGTCCCTGTGGCCATGAGAGCACTTGGCCTGGATGACATCCGTCCCCCTACCCTCATTAGTGAACTCACTTGATAGGAAAAGTTCAAACGCCAATAAATGGGATGGGAAATGCTAGCTTCGGCCCATGGAAAGGCCATCCTGAAATTTGTATGAGACAAGAGTCCCACGCATTCCTCTTTGCAAATATGTACTTCTAAATAACTCTGTATATGAATTAAGCCCTACCCGTAGGGCTACGGGTAGATGTTCATGACTCTGCTAGGCATCAAAGATCACTGGATGTGCCTTCCCAGAAGAAGCCGGGCATTCCTCAATGGGCTCCAGGGGAAAAAAATCAGAAGCTGTAGCAGTTTTCCAGAGACCAAAAAGGAGAGAGCCGATTTCTGGGGCCTGAGGAGTCTCAAGGGTCCGAGGGAGGTGGGGTGGGGACTGGGGGATGGAGGGAGGAAGCAGACACACAGACAGACCGACTGAGCATTGGGTGGGGGAAGAGGTGTGCGGTTTGGCTAGGCCATGACTCTGAATCAAACTCGACCTGGCTACACCCCACCCCTCACTCTCCGTCTCAGAGCATTTATCCCAGGGTGTGACTGCGGGTGCTTTACCCACATGGTCCTCGTCTGCATCCCCTTCCCAGAACGTGAGCACCAAGAAGAGAGGTTCTTTGTGCTTCTGTTCACCTGTCTCAGTATGGACGTGCTTAAGGACTGTATCAGTTGAGTACGTGTGTTTTACCCACTCCACCTACAAAGTTCAGGGTGGGGTGCGTGTCCTTACACTTTAGTTCAAGTGCATTAGAAAGTTAAAGGTTAGTGTTGCCTTGAGAAGTTCGGGACCGCCCGTGGGACACCTGGAGAGTTAGAGCCCTCCGGAGGTGTTCCTGGCTCTAGGCTGGCAGTTCCAAATGGGCAGCACACAGCTCCACAGTGGAGTTGCCACCTTTAGCAAATATACATATAGGATGCCCAAAATTTGGGACATACTGATACTAAGAACTTACTCTGTTTAACTGAAATTCACATTTAACTGGGCATTCTGTATTTTAGCTGGCCACCCTACCCCCTGGGGGAGGTGAAAAGAATGTACCGAGCCCCCGCAACACACCCGTCACCCAGCTCGGTGCTTTACAGCTATGAGCTCATCTGTGGGTCTTGACAGCCACCCCATGAATGAGACAAGTGGTAACATTTCTTTCCTACTAATAAGGAAGCTAAGGCTCAGAGACTGTCAGAAATGGACCCAGGGAGCTCAGCTAGTAAGTAGGGGAGCTGGGGTCTGTATCCAGGTCTGTGGCTCTCTTAAGTATCACTCTCTCTCCCCACCCATAAATCAGTTCCCTTGGGCCTTCATGAATTAAACGAAGCATGAATTACTTGTGAGGCAGGGTCTCTTGAGTTCATCTGTTTTCCCACAGCCCAGTGCAATGCCTGCTTTACTCAGAAGTGGTACTCCAAAAATGTTTGTGGAAATGAGAAGATGGATGGATGGATGGATGCAAGGGAGGGGTAAAGGGGGGGACAGATGGATGGATGGATGGATGGATGGATGGATGGATGGAAAGATGGATGGATGGATGATGGATGGATGGATGGATGGATGGATGATGGATGGACAGATGGATAAAAGGGAAGGATGGACGGATGGGTGGATGGATGATGGACGGATGAGTGGGTGGGAGGGGTGGATCCTCAGAAAGCCCCTCTTCAATAACCTTACTAGAGGACTCGGGAGACTGAGGCTTGCAGGAGATTTAGCATCATTTTGGCCTCACAACTTCCTCCCAAGGGCAGTCTGCCCATGAACCAATCACATCTTCCTTCCTCCCAGGAAGCCCAGTGCCCTTGGGGTAGAGCTTTCCCAGAGGTAGGGTCCTGCCAGGCCAGCAGCCAAAATGGTCGTATGGGTCCTGGCTCCCAGGCAGCAGCTGGATAGAGAGGAGGAGACGGGAGGAAGACCCATCAATCATCTTGTTTGTGCTCTCGGCCTGTGCAAGGCCATTGTCACGGAGAGTTTAAGAAGCGTCTCCCCTCCCCTGCCCCCTTTCTTCCTCTCTTTCTCTTCCCCTTCTCCTCTCCCTCTTTCTCTCCTCCTTTTTTTAATTGCTCCTCCCTGAATGAAGGGGTAGGATGAACTGAGGGGTGACGTCACTTCCTATGACCATCAAGGCAGTCCCACTAGTCACCTGGGTGGGGGCAGCCTGACACAGCAAGGGCCAAGGGTGGAGCAAGGGCTTTCCTTTCCTGGGGGTAGGATGGCACCTCTCAGGCAGAGGTGGGCCAGGAACTGGGGACCAGAAGCCCAGGTCTCCCACACCGAGAACTTTCTTGGTTTACTTTCTCAGCCCTGACGTTCAGTGAAATCTCTGTTGAAATGGCTTCTCTCAGGTATCCTAACCAGAACAAAGGAGGAAGAAAGTCTGCCACGTGCCTCATAAGGTGGGTTTTGTTCACCTCCAAAATAAAGCGGCCCTCCGTTGGTTTGGGGAGCGGAAGGATAAGTTCCGGGAGAAGTGGAATGACTCTATGGCATCCAACAAAATGCTTTGAGCTCCAGAGATAGTGAGAGGAAGGAATGGGAAAGAGCAGAGGCTAGAGGGGGGGAGGAGGCTGGGGAGGTGCCCCCTCTTGACCCTAGTGGGGAACGCTGCAGGGGCTGAGCGGGGCCTGGCTGATGGGAGTGCAGGACGCAGAACCTGATTGCTGGGGGATTAAGGGGCCTAAGTCCCTCCACCCCTACCCGACCTTGCCCTGGGCTTCAGTGCGACTTTGTCTTGATCTTGAGGGCAAGGAGACCAGTTGGCTCCTGGACTGTACTTTTTGAGAGTGGGTTTGCTTTTCACCCCCCTGCTTGCTGCTTGGGCACACAGCCTGTACTCTGAAGTGCAGGGAGGCCACAGGAGGCTGGGGGAGAGCCTGCCCCGAGAGGGGAGGTGGCAGCCTTGAATGTCTGCAGCCCCCCTACGTCTGGAGGCTCACAGATGAGACTGAAGTCCTACCTACAACTGACAAGCTCTGTGACTCTGATCAAAAACTTCATTATCTGTAAAATAAGGAAATAAGATGGACTAAAGCTGTTCTGTAGATTTGTGATAAAGCAGGACGGGCCTGAGAGCTGCCGCTGGCCTGGCCCCCGGTAGGTGCTCAGCAATAGCATGTCCTGCTCAGTTCAACTTTGCTCCTTTGCTGGTCATTTAGAAAAGCCAAAAACAATAAGCCCACAAACAACCCTCCCAGGGGGCTCCCTCAACGCTCAGCCTCGCCCCCCCTCTCCCCGGGAGCGACCTGTCTCTGTCCCTCACTCCCTTTAAGCTTCCAGACTCAGCAGACATTCTTCCCTTTTGCCCTGGAAATTTTTCCTTCCTATGGAAAAAGCAGAGGCTCCTGGCCCGTCCAGGGATTTAGGAGATGGCCTGTCCCCACACAGCCCTCGGAGGAGCCAGGTTAGGGATATCATCCGGAGGGCAGAGGAAAAGTTCCTTATCTGGAGTTGCAGGACATGCTCCTGCCTGAACCTGGGCCAGAGCACCGTGAGAGACAGGACTAGGGGCAGCCCCACATCCTGCCCACGCGGAAGAAGCCTTCATGCGAGTGTGCGGTGGGGGGGGGGGGGCAGTGGGGGGGAGGGGGCCCGGGGGGGGGGGGGGGGGGGTCAGCTGGGGCTCAGGCAGAAAGGGAGAACAGAGAGGGAGGAGAGAACGGCGGGGCAGAGAGGGTGGGGGAAGAGAATGGGGGGCAGAGATGAGGGGCAGAGATGTTGGGGTACAGAGAGAATGGGGCAGCGCACTGCCGTGTCCCCAGAGCAGCTGTCCCCTGGGAAGGACAAGGACCCCCGAGGAGGGCTCAGGGCCAGGCTGGACCACCCTCACCCCCCCTTCTTGGGTCTCCCCTTCCTTCCCCTGAGAGCCCAGCAGCCCAGGTTCTAAGCCCTGTGCTGGGTGGTTCCTTATCTGTAGAAAGCAGCAGCTCTGGGATGTTCTGAAGGCCCAGGAGGCTGGGGAGACAGGCCCATCTGAGGCACATTCCTTCCAACCTGGCTGAGCTTCAACAGGCCGGAGGGGTATTTATTATCTGCCGACGACAGGTCACCCTCCCCTGTCTGTTTTTAGCAGAGGAGTGACACCAACCCTAGGATCTTAGGCCCCAAAAGGCCCTTCCCTCCGTGAGACTCCATCTACCATGAGGATGACAGCGATGAGCAGAAGGCCTCAGTGTCCCAAACGGGAAGGCTTCTCTGCGAGTAAAACAATGGCCGTCACGCATCAGGTCAGTGGGTCCAAGCCTAGGCTGCCCCGGCAAGCCAGCTACTGGGGTCCCTAGCACTGACCTGTCCTCTCAGGGTGCGGCCCGGAAGGCGAGGTAGAGCCGGGGGCCCCCTAATGGTGGATTCTGCATCTGAGCCCCTGCAGCACCTGCACCCAAAGCTCACCCCGCCCCAAAGCCCAGGCCTGCCTGGCTTCCTTCTCTCCAGCCTCTCCAAGGCTCACTGGGGGCCTCTGGCCACAAAAGCCCTCGCTGGGTGCCCCGCCACAGTCATCACTAGGGACCCAGGGAGGCCCACAAGGGGTTCAGGAAGGAGCCCCTTCCTCTGCCCCGTCCCCCTTCGTAATTGCAGACCCCCAGCGGCTCTGGAGAGGCCAGGGTAAGTGGGGGCCAGATTGGGAGGGGTAGGTTGAGGGAGGAGGGGGACAGAGAGAAGGAAGACGAAGGTGAGGGCGGTAGCCCTGCCAGGCTCCCAGAAGGTGTGGACGCCGTGGGCCCACAGGGGCCTCCTTCCTGTCCACCTGCCCCAGCAGCTACCACAAGGGCCCACATCGGGACCCTCCGCATCCCCTGCTCCCCCCAGCTCCCTCCCGGGCGGGCGCCACCCCCAGCAGGCCCACCTTGCTCACCTCCAAAGGCCCCAGCAAAGGGCAAGCGGGCCCTCCCGATGCAAGGGCCGTCCACCCGTGAATGGAGAATGCGCCTGCCGTGCTTCCGACTTCCGCTCCCCTCACCAACACACGCTCACCCCTCCCAGCCTGCGGCCTCCCCAGGGCTCCCGAGCTGCTCACCACCTCACACTTCCTGCCCACAAGGCAAGCGCCTCCATTCCCAGGCCCACTGCCTCTGGCCCCTTTCCCCAGGCCCCCCTCTGCCGGGAGGCCCCTACCCTGCACGAGGCCCGGAGAGAAGTGCCGACACCCTTCTCCTCAGTCAAGGGCCCTGGGGAGAGAAAGGGGAAGGTGCTGCGCCCTGGGCTGGGGACAGGCCCCTCCCCCTTCCTCCCTGTGGTTCTGTCACCAGGTTCTCATCTCTGCCCCAGCTGGCAGTCCCTTGTCGCCAGGCACCTGGGGGACAGAGGAGGGCCCTGGGCCTAGCAGCTTTCCTTTTTCTGTTTCTCATAAATGACACTGGGAACGCGGCGTGGCTTCTTCTCATGTAGGTAACCGCGGTGTGGCTACAACTATCTTTTTTACAAAGTGTCCCCCAGTGGCACCTCAGCCGCCCCTCTCAGCTCCTTTATGGAGCATTGCTATATCCATTACAGAATGGAGGCAGGCCCAGAGAGGTTATGCCACTGCCTAGGGTTGCACAGAAGAGGTTAGAACTCAAGAGTGTCTGACCACGAGAACCAACTGTCATGCATTCCCACGGCTGAATTCCCATCATGTGTCTGCAGGACGCAGGTCGCAGGTGTCCACGAGTGTGAGACAGAGGCTGGTGGGGAGCCACGCTCACTCACCAGTCTCTTCTCTCTCTGCACAATCGACGTCTCCAGCCCCAACCGCTACCACTTTCCCTGCTGAGGCTCCAAAACCCCTGCACCCCGCCCCCCCACCCACAAGCTCCAGTCCGCACCATTACAAGTGTCCAGGAGACCCTGCCACCGGCTCCCAGAAGCAGAGTGCCTTCTGACCCAGGCCACCCCGGCCCATAGTTTAGAGGGCCTAGCTCCAGCTCTACCCTTCCTCCAGCTGCGTCCCTCCCTCACAAGGCCAGGTCCACCAGGCCCACTGGGCCCACCAGGCCCTTCTCCACCACCCTCAGAGCATCCAGGAGCCTGGAAGTCTCAGCTTCCCGGCCCATGTGCCATCTGCCTGCCATGAGGAACTGCATCACCGCTCTGTGCGGCCCTAGAGACGGGGAGGGCATGGACAGGGCTTGCACCTGTAGGCAGGTTGCCCCCCACCCCAGCGTGCACACTTGGTACAGGGTAGAGAAGCAGGAGGGGAGGTGGGCAGTGGCAGGGGCTGGAGGTTGGAAGTGGGCTCGGCTGCAGTAGCCACATTTGCGGGAGGCCGAGAATCTCAATTCAAGCCTGGACCCCCTGGTCACTATTAAGATGGGAGGTAGGATGATAGGACCCACTTTATAGAAAGAACACTTTGTCGGCTGCAGTTGTAACTTTTACATATTCGAACAATCCAATGGGGCCCTCCACTGTTCACTCTCTGGGGCTGGCAAATGGGAGGGCAGGCTTATCTCACCAGTGCCTCAGACTCACTGCAATGCTGACCCGGTTCCTCACCTCCCCCCGGCTGCCCCTCCTTCTGTATTCGGGATTTTAGAGAACTGTGCCCAGCTATGTACGCCAGGAACCCAAAGTCACCTCAGCCTGAATGCAAACCCTCCCCCGAGGCCTCGGGCCTCCCAGGGCCTCTCTGGAACATGGCCCCTGGTGGCCAGCACCCAATCCTCCTGCGGTCCCTATGTGAGAAGCTGCTGACCCCTCAGGAATAAAACACAGGACGTCTGTCCCCAGGGAGCGTCCAATCTAGTGACGGGGGCAGAAAATAAACAAGTGGCCTAAGCAATCAACATCTGATTGTAAACTGTGAGGGATGCTGAGGAAGGAAGGGGCGGGGAGCATGGAGGGCCGGCAGCAGGGACGGAGGCAGGGGACCAGCAATGCTTGTGGGGACCTTTATACCCTGATGAAGGGGAGCCAGCATGTCTAGTTCCTTGCCTGAGACTGGAAAGTTCTTCATGCATTAAGGGGACAGAAAGCGAAGCCAGTATGGCCGGCCAGCTGGCTCAGGGGACAGTGGGAGAAGACAAGGCGGGATGGGCAGGACCAGATGCCAGGGGGTCCCCAGTGGTCAGCCAGCGTGCACGCTGAGCGGGGGAATGGCAGGTCAGGGAGCCCTGCCATGTTGGTTTATAAGACCATCTGCTGCTGTACGGACAACAGCCAGTCAAGGGCTCACTGAGCGCAGGGAGACCCATTGGGGGCTCCGCAGTCCAGGGGAGGCGGGCTTGGAGGGGTGCAGAAAGAGCAGAACAGGGGAGGCGGAGGACTTGGGACACACACTGGGCTGAGTGGGCAGACCAGCTGTTTAAGCAGAAGTGAGCGTGGGTGAGCAGCATGAAGGGGCTACGCCGCGGGCTGATGGAGACTACTTGGGACAAGTCTGCAAAGGAGAGTGAGAAAGGGCTGTCAAGGAGGGGACAGAGTGTGGCATCACAGAAGACAAGAGGAGGAGATAACTTTAGAAGGAGGAAGTGGTCAGCTATGTCAAATGCTGCTAGAAAGGCTAGGGAGGTAAGGCGCAAAGTGGCCATCGAATGTGGCCACACGGAGGTCATGGACAAGCAGGGGTTGGGGGAGCAGGGGGCATGAGGGGATCCGAAGCCAAGCGGCCATGAGGTGAGGACTGATGAGGAGGGGAGAACCTGGGGTCGACCTCCCAGACCCCGACCCCGGGTCTGCCCCCCGCCGTGCGCAGCCGTGATCCTGGCACCAGCAGCTCCCGTGACTGCCCTGCGGCTGGTCAGGCGGGGCCCAGTGCTCCACCTCCTCCGTGTGTTTCGGAGTCCGCACGCTCCCTGCCACGTGACCTTCTCAAGGGCAAGGCCCGGTGTTCACCTGCGGAGCACGGAGGCTGTGGGGCAGAGGCCTGGCTCATAAGTGCCCACTGCCACTTGAGGAATGAATGAGCGAAAACCACTCATCGTCTCCTCCTGGATCGCTCCGGGACAATGCCATGGGCGATGGAATGCGCCCCCCACCCCCGCCTTCCTCCCAGGCGGTGGGGCTCCTCTGCAGGCGAATGGGGCACGTATCTAGGGGTGTGGGGCGTTCCTGCTCACAGCAATCTCCAAAAGCAGACTCCCCGACTGGTGCTGCCCCTGGCTCCCTTCCATCTCCGAGCTTTCATCTCCTTCCCAAGGTTGCCAGGACTGAAACTCTGGAGGGGGGAATCCCTGGATACAGGCAAGGAGGGCACCAACTCAGTGGCTGTGGGGCTTGGAGGAGGGCAGGAGGAAGGAAACGGGCTCTTGCCCCAGAGCCCTGCCAGCTCGAGCTTTGATCGGCCACCCCTCCCCGTGCCTGGCCCACCATCCCCTCCCCAGGGCCCAGAGGACACCCAGCCTCCTCTCCTGACCACAGCCCCTGGGCACGCAGCCTTGCCAGGCAGCCCCTTCCTGCCTCCTTCGAGGTAAGAGACTTCCTGTTTGCCCACAGAGGAAGCGGCTCAGCACGGGTGGGGGGGGGCAGCTGATAAGCTGAGCACAGAAGAGGGCATGGGGCCCGCCTTCCAGGAGACGGGCTCTGGGGATTCCAGCACCCAGTCTGCCCTCCTGCGGCAGGGAAGGGAGGTGCACCTGACTTGCCCCTGCCGGCCATGTGCTGACATTCACCAGGCCCTTCACAAGCAGCATCTCCAGTGCGCATGAAGCTGGGGTGGGAATGGGGTGTTATTACCCCCATGCTGCCGAACAGATGAGGAGACGGAGGGTCTGAGCAGTTACTCTGGCCGCATTTGAACCCAGGACTGCCAAACCCAAGCGAATCCACTTTCTGCTCTACCCCGCTGCCACCCGCATTCTGCTGATGGGAAGGAGCAGGCCTTCTCTCCAAGCGAGCAGCACTAATGGCAGCATCTCTCCCAATTCGAAGCTTCTAGAAGCTCACTACCGTCCTTTCGGGGGCACCAGTGGTTGGGCAGCGTGAGAGCCAAAGCCAGAAGTACTCAGTGCCCTCCTGGGTGCCTAAAGGACAAACTTCTGTCCTTTAGGGAGGCCTGGGGGGGAAGGCGGCCACATGCTCCTTCCTCCAGCAAAGGCCCTATTCCCTCCCAGCTCTCCAGCCTCCACATGCCTGGGGCCTCAGGCAGGACAGTCCGGAGGACACCCGCCTCCCTAAACATTCCTCTGCCAGGTTAGATGGTTATAGTTGCACTGGCCCACGTGACTCTGGGCCCCCTGGGGATCTGAGCCCAGAGCTGGGGGCTGGGAGGGGTGTGGGAGTGGTGGTGAGGGCTTCCCTCCCTAATGCCTATAGTCCTAGAATGGGAGGGAGAAGTCTCTCAGAGGCAGGGCCACGAGGAAAGGGACCCAGTCCGGCGGCAATACCACCACCAACCACCCAACACCTATGCGGGCCCCATTGCGGCCCCTGGTTTCCTGGAGCGGGGCAGGAAGTATGACAACAGTGAGTGACAAGCTTCTACCTCTTGGACTTGGTTGCCCAATTCCGTGGGCACAGATGCCCAGGCCACGGCTCCCTGGACCCCAGACTCCGTCTGCCAAGGCTCCCTTTCTCTGCTCCCTCCCAACTCGGCGCGTCTGCAGACGGGCACCTTCCCTACAGCCCCCCCCCCGTCCTGGGTCTGCCCTCCTTAGGGAAGCAGCGGGTAGGATTCCAGCCATTCACCTCAGTCTCCAAACCCCCTTGGCACCCAACAGATGCTCACCAGCATCTGCTGAAGTCCGGGAGCATGCAGTTGTTCTAGTGGCAAAAATGCTCACAACCTTAGCACCCACAACTGGGAATTGGATAATAGATTATGGTAGAGGCTATAGCCATATGGTAAGCCTCAGCCACCTTTAAGTAGCTCAGTTTTAGAAAGTATTTAATGCAGTGGAAAGACGCTCATGGCATATTATTAAGAATACCAATTACATATTCATTATGATCTTGATTTTTTAAAAACCTTGTTTGTGTATTTAGGCAACAAAATACCAAAGCATCGGTTGATAGTGGCTATCTGTGTGTGGCAACAGTACACGTGATTGAAAGTTCTTTATACTTTTTTTGGTATGTATCTAATTTTAAAAAATAAATATGTATTATGTTTATCATCAGCAAAAATAAGAAAGGTATTAGGAAATTAAACATGCTGAATTAAATAATGACTATTTCTCCTCAAAGACTGCGATGTTCTTTGCCAACCTCGTTCCTCCTTTCCAGTGGAGGCGGGGCGCTAGCAAGCCGCAGGGAGGGCCTTCACCGTTTTCGACCCCTCACTGTCACCACCCCTCAAGGGACTGCCAGGTGGCCTCTCTGCTGGTGGAGTGGGGACCTGCTTGGAACCCCAGAGTTACTATGAAGATTATTTTAAGGTGAAGACTTTTGAGATTTGACAGATGCAAGAAGAAGGCTTCTCAGTGCTTCCCTCATCTGACTAATAGCAGCAACTTCTGGAAAATAAGGGTACCATAAATTCCTTCTTCAGGGTGGAGCTACTCCCAGAAGACCATATAAAAACCATCCCAAATCCCTTCTCTAAGAAGGATGATGGCCCTGAGGGACACTCAAAGGCCACCCATACCATAGAGACAAACGTTACCACAAACTTTCTCATCTCTCGTTTGTTCTAAAAACCCATTTGTCTTTCCTAAAGAAACCTACTGGTTCTTCCCATAGAAGCCTTTTTCTCCCTGCCCCCATTCCCCTACGAAGTTAGGTATATAGGCTTTTCACCATTTCACAAGCCAGCTACTTCTTGGCTGGCTCTCAGGGGCATGCCAATATACCTCTTTCTACTGTTAACCTGTCTTTCGTCAGTTTAATTTGCCTGTCTCAGTGACTGAATCTAAGAGGGTAGAGGAAGAGTTTTTTTTTCCCTCTCCTTCATGGCAAAGATGACCTCCTCCAGGACGCCATGAATCTGAGGCTGTGTTTGCCTAAGCAGGTACGGGGTACACATAATGAACATTTTTAATAGTTGAGGATTTATTTGAATACACATTTAAAAAATACCCGCGCTTCCACAGATGTTATTTCTTAGGACCACATGGAAGTAAACAGTGGCTACTTTATTTTCAACATTGTGTGTCGTCAAGGAAAAGTATGAAATAAAATCGTACAGGTGGAAAACTCTTCTGTCAAAAATCATGACAAGATACTTAGTAAATGAGTAGACACTGTGTACGGCTGACTCAAACCTTTTGAGCATTTACTTTGAAGAAAGAACTGGGAGTTATATATGATAATGCTAATTAGCTCTGATCAGTCATTAACTGCTGAACAGGACAACAAGCAGGAATGGAAGGCTCCGCTGTTACAGAAAAGAGAGAACAGGTATGCTCTGACCTGGCGAAGGAGGAAGACAACACTTAGAGCAAGGCATTTCCTGGGGCCACCTGAAAGGCCCCGCACTTCCCCGGGGGTGCCCGGGCTTAACCCTGCCCAGCGCAGCAACGCCCTGGGCTTCTTAGTGCCCTGTCCGTGCCAGCAGGAGCTGATCTGTGCTCTGTCCACAGTCGCCCGCAGGGACAGAGGGGCGGCCTGGAGTGGCAGCTTCCAGTGGGAACGGCACTGGGGCCTCAGAGCTCACCCCTGGGAAGAGAGCCCACACACCTGCGCCGCCCGAGGCCCTCTCCCTCCTGTCTCTGCACGTCTATGCTGCCTCCTCTGAGGCAGCACCGGGAGACACCAGGAAGGCAGGGCCCACTCCCCCCCCCACCCCTGCCCAGGCTCCCATGCTGAGAGGAGGCTTCCCTGAGGTCACGGAACCAGCAAAGGGAGAGTTCCAGAGTGCACCCAGCCTCCTTGGCCAGCTCAGCCAGTCCATCCACTTCTCCTCCCCTGCCCGCTGCAGTCTCTGCTCTGCCTGGGCCGCTCTTGCCTACACTCTCTCCCGGGATGACCTCCCTCACCCCACAGGTTCATCTCCCACCTGCTCACTGATGCCCGGGTCCTAACTGCCGGCAGGAATCCTCTAGCCGGATGAGCAGGTCTTAGATTTAGTAGCATGCCCCACAGTATGCCCATGTCCCACGAACACGCCTTCCCATTCCCGTGCCCAGGCCCGCCCCTCCTGGGTCCTGTCTGCGGCGTCACATCCGCCCCGGTCTCCAAGGTTAACAGCCCCGACACCAGGCCAGACTCTTCCTGACCCCGGTGCCCCGTCCTGCGGCTTCGCCCTCCCCGGCAGGTGCCACTGCTCCACCCTCACCCCAGAGCCCCCACCCCCTCACCAGGAGAGCGGCAGGGACCTCCTGCCCCTTCATGAGGGCAGAAGTCCCCAGTTCTCCAGGGGATCACTCCTGCCCCTGAAAATTCTTCCTGCTGACTCCCACCCCCTCCGTCACCCATGTTGCCATCAGGGAAGGCCCAACACTGGCATGGAAGACCCCCTAGCCTCTCCCAGGACCACGCATCCACACCCTGGAGCATGACCCTGAAGTCTAGGGGAGTCTAGGGGCCTCAATGCTCCCAGGACTTTGGCGCACTGGGTCATCTCTGTTCCTGTCCCCACTCTCCAATGCATCTCTCAAATCCTCCTCGTCCTCCGAGCCTCTCCCCATAATGCCATCTCTCCAGACAGTCTTTGTAGACCAAGCCACGTAGCCAATGAGGTTTATGCAAGGCGCGATTCTTGCTAATTGAAAAGAATCAACTGTTAGAGGAATTCCGTAACGCCAGCTAGGGAGCGCGGGGCAGAATCGGGAGTGACGAACCGAGGGCTCAACACAGCAGTCAGATCCATCTTTTTTAAAAAAACAGCCTCGGGTTTAAAAAGCAAGAAGAGCATGATTTGTAGCACAATACAATTTATGTAGGTTTAAAATACATGCATACATAGATCAACATCATCTGTTTCTCTAGAATACATCCCGGTCCCAGGAAAAACCTACCAGAAATATATCCGTGGAGCTGAGGCTCACAAGCAGGGCAGGGGGAGATGGGGAGGGGCAGTCGACGCGACAAGATTTGAGGGGTGAAGAAGAAATCCTAATAAGACCCCAGATAATTCAATCACAACAACAACAACAAGACGAAAATCCAATTTAAACCGAGACAAAGAGCTAAAAACACACATGAGGTTCCTAACAGCACTCACTAGAAATACATATGAAAACTACAATGTGGTGCCAGGGGTTTCTATCTGTCACGCTGCAGAGCAAGAGCTCCAAGTCACACCAAGGCTCTGGAAGGCCGGCTGGCAGCAGCAACCACCACCTAAAATCCTCGGGGCGTTTAAATCAGTCATCCTGCGTTCATGAACTTCTCCTGCTGAAATAGTCACAGAAGTGAGCAGGTATGTAGGCACAAGTGTGCTTAACGCACTACTGTCAATCACATCAAACCCACACACAAAAATGGGGAGAACCATCTCGAAGCCCATGGAGGACTGACTAGATGAACATGGTGCCTCCACTCAGGGAGACGTTACAATTTAAAATGGATCAAGTATTTCCAGAGGTCCTGAATCAGGTTAAGTATCTTCAGTAAAACAATAAGAAGAAGTACAGAACTGAGTATTATTACTGTTTGTGTAGAAAACGAGAAGTTACACATACTTGTATGCTCCTTTACAAACAGAACCTATCTGTCTGGAAATATTCTCTAGAAATCGCCTCTGAAGAGGGGAACTGAGAGCACAGGAGGGGGAGGGAGATTTTTCACTGTGCACCCTAAGGGCTGTTTCAATGAACATTTATAAAAAGATTTTTAACACATACAAGTGATACCTTTAAAAATACTTTCTAAAGAATTTTTAACCCATGCAAATGTTATCTTAAAAAGAACAAAAGAAGTGGAATGGGCTCCCAATCCCTACTGTCTTCTCTAACCACCCCCTGCTGTTAGGCGCTAGGATCCCTTTCCATTGTGGACAAACATCCCTTCAGCCAAAACCTCCCCCACCCCGTCTCTGTCTCTCAGCACTTGACTGTACCACTTGACTGTAAATCCTGATTCTTCACTTGCTAGCTGTGTAAAAGTGGGCAACTTTCCTACTCTCTGGGTCTCAGTTTTCTTATCTGTGAAATGGGACAGTACCACTTCGCACAGACTTGCTGTGAGGATCTGTGTTTGCGCATAAGGTGCTCAAAGGAGAGCCTGGCATACAGTACGTGTTCAATAAATGTAAATTATTATATACTCTTCTGTTTTCCTTTTAAGACTACTACTGAGAAAACCTAATTAAAGAATGAAAGATTATTGGAATCTTCCAAGAAGGCGAGTTTTTCTCCCCATATCCAGTTTCCAGAGTTTTTACCTCTTTTTAAAAACTTGGGATCGGCCTCCCACTTTAGCTCTCTTTTTTGTGGGCCCATGATGGTGTTCTTGACAGATTCTGGGTGTAAGGAAAGCAAGTGATGCCTCTCCCACCAAGACACATACTCTCTATCTCTAGTGATCATCTATTCCCCTGCTCAGTGTAAACCACCAGGCTTGACCCTGGGTTTGCCAGGGAGCATATGAATCTTCCTGCCACAGCACCTGGGAGCATCACCTGCTCTCCTGGATGCCTCTGGTCATCAGGCTGAGGCCCCGTCCAAGGAGAGCCTCTGAAATGCCTGCTCGCCTCCCCATCACACTGACCTCCTTCCTGTTCCTCCGGCATGTTCAGATGCCCAACACGCTCAAGCCTTATTTATGCCTCAGGGCCTCTGCACTTGCTATTCCCGCTGCCTCGAATGTTCTTCTCTCAGAGAGTCACATGCCTCTGTCTTATCTACATTCAGGTCTCCATTCAAATTTCATCTCCTCAGCACAGCCAGTCCTGACCACTCTATGAACACAATAGCCCATCACCTTCTAACCCCTTAAGCTACTTTCTTTCTCTTCGTAGCATTTATCAGATAGGACCTTAAAATCACTGTTGTTGTTGTCTATTATTCGTTTCTCCACACCAGAAAATAAGCTCTGTGAGGGGGCAAGACGGTATTGTTCACTGATGTATCCTTAACACCTGGAATAGTGCCTGGAAGGTACAGGCCCTCAGTAAGCATCTGTTGAATGAACAAATGAGCGAGTGAGCCCACAGAGCCTGTCTTCCGGGAAAGCTTAGAGTTCCGCCTTGATGTAAGCCCCCCAAGTGTACTCTGAGGACTCCAGAGAGGAGCTACTCACCACTCACCCATTGCTCACTCACCCCTCATGGGCAGCTCTGAAGTCCCTGCTCATGGAAACAGAGGACATCCTATTCTTAGCCCCCAGAGTTTTAGGGCCTGAAAATCGTACATCCTCCCACCTCATTTACAAAGCTTGTCCCTTGTCTAGCTAAGGGCTAATTTCTCTTGTCTCACCACCATGCCCATCACCAGCCAGTGTCTTTTGTTTTTACAGCATTTATCACTCTCCGAAATAATGTGATTCACCCCCTTACTTGTTTCCCTCTCATACAATTCATACCTAAACAAGAGCAGTTGTATTTCCGATGCCTACCTGCCTGATTAGTAGTTAGCACTCAGTAAATATCTGAGTTGAATGAATGAATAAACGAATGGCTCTTCTTCACAGGCCCCACAGAGAGAAAATACCATGTCTGAAGAACCAATCACTCAGCACTATCGGCTGTCTAACCTTGACCTTGGTGTACTTCTTAAGCAGAGGGGCTCACAGACATCCAATTAGTTGCTAATTACATTCAATCAGCGCTGGGCTGGGGAAAGGGCTGGGCTGGGGAAAGGGCTGGGCTAATGAGGTTCAAGGGCAGGTGGAGCCCCAAGCTGCCCAGGCCCTCATTTTGATGCTGGCCTCCTGACCTAGCATGCAGGCCACAGCCACAGGGGTCTGGACGCCTGCACTGACCAGAGCAGCAAAATCCATCTTGCAGCATGGAAGAAACCAGCAAAGAACGCACATCCCTGGCTCCACCGTCCTACTGAAAGGACAAGCCAGACTCCATTCTAGGACCAGAAAGGAACCTAGAGGGGATGTGAGTTTGTTAGCTGAGCAGACACTGTCTACCTTCCCGGGAATCTCTGATGTCTTCTGGCCAGACACCCAGAGGGGCCAAGGAGAGGGGCCAACATCCAAGAGGGCAGGGAGGAGGTCAGGGGCCACTGCGGCACAGGGCGACGGACACTAGCAGCGAAGCTCTCGCTGTCACCCAGATCCAGCCGGCCCAGCTGGAGAAGCCTGTGGAGCCACCGCAGCCCAGGCCCCGGGCTGACTCTCCCAGTGGGGCACTGTCGCCACCGTGTGCCGTCCCTGTCACCAGATTAGGTTGGACTCTGAGGGCCCCCTCCCCCGCTCGCTCTCCACCCTCCCGCGGCCTCTTCCCGCTCTCCCCGTCCGCGGGCCCCCTCGACCTCGGCGCGAGGCCCCGCAGCCCAGCGCAGGTGCTCCCCGGCTCGGCGCGCCCCGCGCCCGGCACGCAGTCACTGTCGAGGGCGGAGGGGGCGCCCCGGGCCCGGCCTCCCCGCGTGCCCTTACCCACTTCCCGCCGGGCTCCTGCTCCGGCCTCCCGCCGGCCCGGCTGCCCCATGGCCCGGCGCCCGGGCGCGGGCCGGGAGCGCGAGGGCTGCGGGCGGCGGCTGCGCGGGGGCCGCGCGCGTCCTGCTCGGGCGCCGGCGGGAGGGACTGGGTTTCCGGGAGGGAGGGCGGCGGCGCGGGCGGGGAGGGGCGGGCTGGGGGCGAAGCCGTCCGACTGGTCTGACGGCCGCGGCGCGGGCTGGCCCGCCGGCCTGCGTTCTCCCGGGCCCGAGCCGTCCACGGCCGGGGCCCTCTGCTTCGTCTCTCTCGGCCCAGAAACCGGAAACTGAGGCCAGACCCCGATGTGTGCACGCCTCGAGCCGCGCGCTGCTCCGGGTCCCCGCAAGCCCTTTGCTTGTATTTCGTGGGCGCGAGGAAAACTGCGTGATTGCAGAGCCCAGAACCTCAGCTGTCTGTGCGTGTGCACTTACGGCGCTAGCTAGCTGCTGGCTGCGTCGGGAATTGATGGCGTGATGGCGAGTCGTTGGGTTTTGAAACGAGCCTGTTTTAGCAAACATATCCTCAGACATTGGTTGACATTGGCAAGAAGCTTTTTTCAGGATTCCAGGATTCCACTTAATGGCACTATCTAGTTTCTACTTCTGTAGTTGTGTAAGGCACGGTGTGTGAAAATCCGAGTTAAGTGATTCCCTACTTCCAGCATAGCCAGGGATAGATATGTAGCTCTCTCCTAGAGACTGGCAACCTGGAGAAGCCCATCTCCTTACCTGATGCTGCCTGAAATGGTGCTGACCAGGCTCTCTACGAGGAACAACAGCTAATGTTTATTCTGTTAACGAGGTGCCAGGCAATAGCTCTCTACCTGTCCTAACACATGGAATCCTCGCAACTACCCAATGAGGTCGGAAGCTTTTCACGTAATGAAGAAACTGGGACACAGAGAGGTTGAGTAACCTGACCAAGATCACACAGTCAGAAGGACCTACAGTCCACGCTCTGCATTACCACGCAGGGTCGATGCTTTGTCTTTCTTAGAGGGGGCCCCGATGCTGGGTCCGCAATCCTATAACTTATTAATGAGTCAAAGAAGACATCGCAGGGAAAAAGGAAACACTTCAAACCAAATGGCATAGACAGAGAAGCAGATCAATGTCGCAGAATCAGACTGTTCAAATATAGATCCATACACATATGAGCAATTGGCACCCTTTCAAGTGTCAAGGTAATTCAGTGGAGAAAGAAAAGTCTTTCCAGAAATTGTTCTGGAACACCTAGAAATCCACATGGTAAAATGTGAACCTTGGGACTTGTATCTAGAGTAAATAAAGAAATCTTTCAATTCAATAACAAAAAAAAACAAATAGCCCAACTAAAAGATGGGCAAAGGATGTGAATAAACATTTCTCCAAAAAAAGATACACAAATGGCTCATAAGCACACACACAAAAAGATGTTCAACATCATTAGCCATCAGAGAAATGCAAATCAAAACCACCATGAGATACTCCTTCACACACTGGGCTGACTACAATAAAAAAGAGAGTTAATCTCTCTGTTGAGAAACTGGAACCCAATATACTGCTGGTGGGATTATAAAATCATAAAATGATCTAGCAACTTTGGAAAACAGTTTGACAGTTCCTCAAAGTTTAAACATAGAAGTACCATATGACCTAGCAATTACACTTTTTGGTATATATATACCCAAGAGAGATGAAAATATATCCCCCCACAAAAATTTGTACAGGAATGTTTATAGCAGCCAATATTCATAGTAGCCAAAAGGAGAGCAACCCAAATGTCAATCAACTGATGAATGAATAAACAAAATTTAGCGTACGCATACAGTGGAATATTATTCGTCCTATCTGATACATGATTCGACAATATGGATTTAATTTTTTTTTTTAAAGATTTCATTTATTAGAGAGAGCACGAGTTGAGGGGAGGGAGCAGAGGGAGATGGAGAAGCAGACTCGCCCACTGAGCAGGGAACCCAGTGCAGGGCTGGATCCCAGGACCCTGAGATGGGGACCTGAGCCCAAGGCAGACGCTTAGCTGATGGAACCACCCAGGTGCCCCTGGATTTAATTTCAAAAACATTTTACTAAGTGAAAGAACAGTCACAAAAGACCACATATTGCATGATTCCATTTGTATAAAACATTCAGAATAGGCAAATCTAAAGGGACAGAAAGTAGATTCGTGGTTGCCAGGACTAGGAAAAAGGGCAAATGGGCAGTGGCTGCTAAAAATATGGGGTGTGTGTTTGGGGTGATGAAAAGGATGAAATTGATTGTGGCAATAGTTGTACAACACTCCATAAATGCTAGCGTCCGAGTTCTCCAGAGAACTAGAACCGACAGGGTATAGAGAGAGATTTCTACAAAACAGGAGATTTATTATGGGAATGAGCTCCCAATCTGCCGTCTACAGGCTGGAGAGCCAGAACACTGGTGATGTAAGTCCCAGTCTGAGCCCAAAGGCCAGGGGAGCTGAGGTTCCAGAGCAGGAGAAGAAGGATGCCCCGACTCAAGCAAAGAGAGCAAATTCACCCTTCCTCTGCCATTATGTGCTTTTCAATGAATTGGATGATGTCCACCAGCGTCGGTGAGTGCCACCTTCTTAGTCTACTGATTTAATGCTAACATCTTCCAGAAACACCCTCACAGACACACCCCAAAATAATGTTTTAACAGCTACCTGGGTATCTCTCAGCTCCACCAACACATAAAATTAATCATGACAGTACCAAAAACCATTGGATTGTACACTTTAAATGGTTGAACTGTGTGGCATGTGAATGATGAAAACTAACCAAGCAGTTACAAAAGAAAAAAAAAATAACCTTGTGTCTCACCTCCCATGACACATAAAAATTAACTCAAAATGGATCATAGAAAACTATAAAACTGAAGCTATAAAATATCCAGAAGAAAATAAGGAGACAATTTTTGCAACTTTGTAAGAGGCCAAGATTTCATAACATAATAATTAGATTTAAAAATTTTTTAATTCTGTTCATCAAAATACCCTGTTAGGGAAATGAACAAGCAAGCTCCAGACTGGGAGAAAATATTCACAAAACATATATCTGACAGAAGAATTATATCCAGGTTATAGTCGACTGCTGCAAATCAGTAGTAAAAATACAAACCACTCAATTAAAATAAAGCCCAATAGACTTGAACAGACACTTTACACTGAAAGATAAATTGCCAATAAGCACATAAAATGATGCTCACTATCACTTGTGCAAAATAAAACTACAATGAGATACCACATCACCCCTCCAAGAATGGCTAAAATTTGAATACTAATAATACCAAATATTGGTGAGGAAGTAGAACCGTTACTTTGTTGATGTAAAAAAAGGTGCAGCCTTTTTGGAAAGCAATTTGTGAATTTCTTATGAAATGAAACACACATCTGCCACCCAACTCAGACACACCACTCCTAGCAATTTACCCAAGAGAATGAAAACTAAATGTCCGTGAGAAGACTTGTACAAAGGAATATTCACAACCGCTTCATTTATCAAATACGAAAACTGGAAACGACCCCCAAAGCCCATGAGTAAACAGTTGTGATCTATTCATAAGTTGGAATATGCTCAGCAACTAGAAAGAAACAATCTATTGATTGTCCACAACACGTGGCTGAATCTCAAAAGCATTATGTTGAATGAGAAATTGTTATTTCGAAGCAGCAAACAATTTTGTCAGGGGAAAAAATGAACACTTGGAAAGGCATTTGGGGCAGGTGGGTCCTTCGTTCTGGGTGAAGAATGGGGCCATTCGATTAGGCATTTGCCAAGCAGAAACTATCCTCCAAAGAGGGGGTCTTAGAGCCTTGCTCTGTGGACAGTGGGAGCAGGAGAGGAGGGGACGGCGGCCCTGTACACTGGGTCCTTACGTTTCCTTCCCAAATCCGGAGCCGACTTCGCTGTGCCTGCAAAATGTTGCTGTTGCTTCTGGGGAACGTGATGAAACAACTTGTTCGTTAATGAAACAAACGATCACAGGCCAAGTGTTTCATTGGGAACGGAAAGGCCTCACTGAGCAATTTTGGGGGCGACAAGTGCCACCTAGTGGTACAAAAGCTGGAGAAATAAATGTTCTTTCCTTTTCTCGGAACCCACTTGGACACTTTTGAGAACTGGACGCTCCGGGATCATCTGGAGAGGTTGCCCTTGGTGCAGACGCTGTTGCATTAAGGACAGGAGGGAAGTAAGTGGTGGAAGGTTTGGGGCTCAGGTTCTGACAGACACGAGTGCAGGCCCCTTACTGGGTCATCCCAGCAGTCCTGTCGGGGGCAGCCAGGGGCTTCAGGGGAAGCCGGTTGGGGACCCGGACACTCGGACTGTGTGATTTGCTTTGTTTCCACAACCTGGAGACATCTGGAGACGCTTGGGTTATACCATTATGAAACCGGGTTTTACAGAGAGCTTTGATACAGAGTACTTTTACGTATGTTATTTAATCATCAAAACAACTCTGCGAAGTTATGATCTTGGTTTTCCAAATGAATCAAAAGAGCTTCAGGAAGCTTCGGTAGCCTGCTCAGAATCCTCCAGCTATGATATGATGGAGCTGGACCTTCTTCCTGAGCCTTCTGACTTCAAGTCTGGCTTCCTGTTGCTAGGCGACCCTCTCCAGGGGAAAGTGGCCCGCCTGGAGCCAGCCCCTTGTGCAGCCGCCCTGGCCCCTCTGCTGACTGCAGCGCCCAGCCTCCTGACTGAGGGCCTCTGGAGGGGTTGGAGACGTGGACGGTCCCCAGGCCCTTTGCTCTGGTCTGAAAGCACTGGAAGCTCTGCCCAAGAATTTGATGTTAAAGACAACCGTAAATTGAAAGCTCTGCCCCTCCTGGAGCACAATGGCCCGGTGCTTAGCGGAGCTCTTCGGTCTGTTTGGAAACGCAAAGTCAGCCCTGGACCCACTTGTGGTGGAAGGAGGTCAGGAGATATAGGCTCCTTTGCAGAAATGTGAGCCTTGGGGGCCGGCAGCTAGAGAGTGATGGGGAAGGGTCTTTACAGAAAGAGAGGGGCTGAGAACAAAGCGCTCAGATGGGCTTTGGGATCCTGCCCTGTGGGGTGGGGAGGCCGGTGAATGTTTAGGACAGTGGGGTCTCCCACTCAGTTCCCATTGTGGCTCATGCTGTCTTGGCTGTGACCCTTCATTCACATTCCAAACCTTTCTTTTTCTCCTCAGATCATTCCATCACACCCCTGAGATTTCTGTGGCTCTCAGAACAAGGACATAGAGATGCCCCGTTAGTACCCTTGGGCCTCCATATCTACCCCAGGAGAAGGAATTGTTGTTTCACGCCACACCACACGAGAAAGGAGAGGAAAACTGGAATACAAGTTTTAACCGTGTAAAAATACTACCCATTGCTAGTATATATTTGAACAGGTTTCTATGCCTGGCCAAGCTTGCTAGGGGGCACTTTGGGTATTGTCTCTAGCACCAGGAACTGACATCGAGCAGGTGCTTGATGAAGAAGACTGTTGAATTACTAATCAGGCACTGGTGTGGGGAAATGTTCCTGCCTTAATGAAGCTTAAAATGTAGTAGGGCAATAGATTTAAATGAGCAAACAAGCAAATATATAACATGTCAGAAGGTAATCATTGCCAGAAAGAAAAACAAAGCAAGGTACAGGGACAGCAAGTAAGGGAGATGCAGGTGGATTTGGGAGGCAAGGGGTAGAATGCTATTTTAGATAGGGGGACCAGAAAAGACCTGATAAGGTGCCAAGTATGCAGAGGCCTCAGGGAAGAAGAGGAAACCCTCCCCGGGGATCTCTGGGGTAGAGCACTCTAAGAAGAGGAAAGAGTAAATGGGAAGTGCATGGGAAATGAATATACTTCGGAATTTGTTTGCAATGAGTTTTCATCAGTTTCAGGGAAGTGGCCCAGTGCTCTGGAGGTTGCAAAATGCAAAATGCTTCGTCCCCACCTTCAGGCATTCAGGGGACAGTTAAAACATGCACATTTGGAAAGGTCTCATCAGTACTGTGCAAATCAGGGGTCTGAGCCACAGGTCCTGGTGGAGGTGTCAAGAGAGTGGTGTACCGAGGGCTGGCACAGATGGTCCTCGGCGGCTTCACAGAAACCGTGGCCCAGGAGCCTGCACATGAAGGTTGACTAGGAATTCGGTGGTGCTGAGGAGGAGAGTGTGCACCCCAAAATGGGACCTGGGGTGCTGACACGGTAAGTTTCAGAGTTTCCAAGTCCTGTTCAGGCCTCAGGATAGAGACTATGATCCAGACCGTCACCAGCCAGGCCCGGCGCGATCTAGCCCCTGCCTACCTCTCCCCTGTGCCTGTGCTTCAGCCGCAGGCCTTCGATGGAAGGAAAGAAAACTTCCATGACTAATCAGGAATACTGCCAAGGAGAAAGAAGAAGATGCCAGATGATTCCATCAAGGTCCAAGGAAGAGTATGCCTTGACTTTAAGAATTGGCCGTTCCCATCCCTTGGCGGGGAGACCCCCCTGAATAGAGGTGGATAACAAGGTGTGGCAGCTTGCGGTCCCTGGTCACTAGGATCAGTGACCTCCACTCTGACTCCGAGTCAGCTGACTGTGTGTAGGCTTTCCCCGGGGAGAGGATAGAGGCCAGTTTATTCCCTCCCTGGACCTGGATCCAGTCCTCATCGTAGTAAGTGTCCAGGCCTTTTTGTTTATGTCTTTTGTGAGCTCCATTAACCCCTTTCCAGCACACAAAAAAGTGCCCGTGTCCCTTGCAGGCATGCCCACTGGGGCTCCTGTGTTGATTCCTGGCAAGGCGGTGCACATTCTCCCTGGGGGGTCGGGGGAGAGGGGTGGTGGTAATTCCATGCATCAATCAATCATCCAGCTACCGGGTCCTCAGCTGGAAACAGAACCACAGGATGTCGATTTTCAAGCAAATACAAGAAGACCTGGTGAACTTCCTGAATCTCACCGTATGGAAAAGAGACATCAGTAAGAGACACCGTTGGTTGGAAACTTCTCAGGGCTCATGTACTTCATGAGGCAAATAGCTCAAATTAGGACCACAGCCTGATTGAGAGGTTGCATGAGAATATACTTCCCTTGGCATGAAAACCCAGCTGTTTCTCAGAGAGTTTTTTTTAAAAACTGAACCTAGTTATTTCATATAGGATTCTCTTCAGCAAAATGCTGACCTCTGGTGGACATTTCTTAAACTGTTTTTTGTTTTTTTGGTTTGGGGTTTTTTTGTTGTTGTTCTTTTTAAACCCCACATACTTGATGCAGCAGGAGACCCAGAGGCAAAACATTCTTTTGAAAGCTGAACGTCCCTCTCTTTAGGCTTCGTCAGGTTTGAGGATAAGAACCCAAAAACACATACTTCGCTATCTTTCCAAACTTTTCTGAGAGTTGGGTTTAATATCAAGCATGTTAAGACTTGCTGTTATGATTAGGGATCTCATGATTTTATGAAGAGAAAACACAACATTATTTGGTTTCCCTAAGATTTGCAAGAATTTTACACCAATTTAACATCTACTATTATAGCATAATTTATGCCAAAAAAACAATGAAGCTCAAAATGTGTCTTAACCAGACTAAGAAAGTAGAAAACCTTCTTCTACCTTCAACTCAAGTTAAAATATAGTCAAAATATACCACTGACTTGGTACAAGAGCTTCTCTCTGAAGGTAAGGACCATTTCCCTCCTTTGCATTTCCAGATGCCACCGGATGGGGCTCACTCTGAGGGAGCAGCTGGGAGGACTTGAACACAGGAGCCTTCCGGTCCAGGGGGTCTTGACCTGGGTGTGCCCAGACCAGCCCCGAACCAGTCTCTGGGGGTGGCGTCAGGCACCGCCATCAGTCTTTGTAAAGCTCCACAGGTGAGCTGAATGAGAACCACGGGCCTAGTCTCACCCCCTCCTTGTGTAAGTGAGAACACCACGGCCCAGAGAGGAGATGGCGCTTGGCCAAGGTCACCCAGCTAGTTAGCAGGGAAATTCTGACTAGACTGTGAAAGCCTGAAAGACTGGAGCCCTGTACTTTCAGTTTCGAAGTTTCAAATGAGCTCTTCCATGATCCTGTGGTCTGACAGCACAGTCAGGCCTCCAAGTGACAGAAAAGGCCACATTCCTCTCCGAAGTTTGCTCATCGTCCCTCCCTGAGCTTCGCTCTCCCAGCTGAGCCTCCCACCTCCCAGTCACCCTCACTGCCCCCTATTCGCACAAAATTGTCACTTTCACGTGCTGCCCAGGCCTGCCTGTCCTGAGCCATCCCCCAGCCTTGTGTTACCTAAATGAGCCAAAGGTGGCCCCTGCATACCGGGCCCTCGGCGGTTGATTTGTTCACAGCAGACTGAGAGGGGCTAGCTCCAAAGCCCACCTGAGGCCAAACTCAAATGTCTCCATAGCCAATTGCTTTAAACATCACCCAAATAAGCAGATTTTTAGCCATTTAGAGCCGGCCTGCTTTGCATACCCCACGAAATTGTTCCCAACATCTGATAGCCATGGATAAGCCCCAGGCCATAAAGGCCCCAAGCTGCCGCTGTGCTTTGGAGCTCTCTGACCCAGAAATTCCCCACTGTGCGGCTGAGTGACATCACCTAGACACATGAGTCCCCTCTCCCCCAAGTCCCCATGCCCCACCTCTCCTCCTAAGTAGCAACTCCCTACTGAGTCACCTCTGGACAAACTTCTGATGTGAAGGAAGGGAACCTGTCAAGGCGCGGCCCAGTAAAGCGTGGGTGCGTTACTGCCACCTTGTGGCCGTTGCTTTTTCCTTGATGAGCTCCAAAATCTCTGCGACATGCAGCGCCCTGGGCTTCTGGGCCCCTTTCAAAACTTCCCTGGCCTAAGTTCCCTGTCTTCCCAAATTTTCTGACCCATGTAATACATTAGTGCCTACTGATACATCAATGGCCAATTCACTTCTTCATCCAATTTTGATTGACCACCCTGTACATTCCAGGTGTTGATCTAGGTACTTGGGATACATCATAGAACAAAACAGATCAAAATCCCTGCGTGTGTGGAGCTGATGATGTTCTAGCAGGATGGAAAAGGCTTAGAGCTTTTCTTCTCTCTCTCTCTCTTTAAGATTTTATTTACTTATGAGAGAGACAGAGCAGAGGGAGAGGGACAAGCGGACTCCCCGCTGATCGTAGAGCCCGCCACAGGGCTCGATCTCAGGACCCTGAGATCATGACCTGAGCAGAAGCCAAGAGGCAGACTCAACCAACTGAGCCACTCAGGGGCCCCTAAAGCTTTTCCTCTCTTAAAGAACACTTTACCAGACTGAGGAGGTCTTAAGAGGGGAGTTTGGGGTATCGTCAGTGAGCTAGTGGGAGTACTGTTGAGGACATGGGTTTGGTTTGTAATTATGAGGGTCAGTTTAACAAATATGCCCGAGTTTATACACCGCATGAGCACTGCACTTTGAAGCAGACCTTTATCTTAAACTTGAACCTGCATTGAATCACCTGGAGACCTGCTTAAGATGAAGATCCTAAGTTAGGAAGTCTGGCACAAGGCCTGGGACTCTGCCTTCTAACTCCCAAATGCTGCCACTGCCACTGCTGCTCTGGGTACCGCACTTTGAGCAGCAAGGCTTTAAAGCAGATTCCCTTGAGCACTGACTCTTCCAAAACAAATACCAGTATGACTTACTACCACAGTAATATTGCAAAGCTCGAGTAAATAAGCCCTGTGCACTAGCTATTACCTGCATTTAGAGTTGACTAAACGGAGCCTGCAAGATATTAACTCATTGTCCGTGAGTGCACTTTGCAAGCAGGAGAGCCAGAACATTCTAGGGCTCCTGTGCATGACTGTCTGCTCCCTCACCTGTTACTTACCTACACCCGGCTGCGTGATCTAATCACATGAAGGGTCTGAGCCTCAGGTTTCTTTTTTGTCAGAGGAGGCAGGATGGCTGAAGAGCCAGCCCCACAAGCGTTGTTGCTGTTATTACCATTAAGCCTTGAAGGGTTTTCGGCCCTGAACTTCCCCCTTTACCAGGACTAAAAGTCTATCAGCCAGGACTAAAAATCTATCAGCCACATGCACCCTTCCCTGACACACAACACGGTGCCCATACCGGCTCATTTTATCCCCAGCCCGTCCCCAGGGAGCAAGTGTGACAACTTCCATCTTCCATACGAGGAAGAGAAACCTGACCCGAGGGTGGCCTCCTCTGGAGCCGAGATCTAGAGATCTTAAAGATTTTCTCCAATCGGTTATCCTTTAACCTGTTGAACTTAGTTTTTAGCGATGAAATCTCCTCTTCCAGCAAGGCGGTGCGTGAAGTCTAGTTTGTGAAGTGGAGAGGAGCAAAAGGCCCGGCCAGAGCCAGGTTCGAGATGTGCAGCCCAGCCTTGCGGCCTAGCTTTGTTAGGTTCTGTTTCCCGGGCCTTGGAGACAAGTGCCAAGAGCGCTATTTGCAAACCCCGTCTCAGCTCCCGCTGGGAACAAGTGACCAGCAGGCCCCAAGGAGGGAGGCCATCCTTGGGCTCAACTCGAGGGCTCCAGAGACCAAGGGCAGAAGTCAGCAGAAGCCGGGCAGGAGTTCTGAGTGGTAGCCAAGCTGTGTCTGAGGATGGTCTTGCACTCCCATCTCACGGGGCCAAATTCAATATTCCAACTGGTGATCTCATTATTTCCCAGTGCCCCCTTTGCTCACACCCCAGGGGGCAAGGCTTTTCATTTTTTTTAGACTTCGAAATTGTGAAATATGACATACACCCAGCAAACCGCCTAACCACATCCATGCCAAGAATTATGGTGTGTCCTGGATCCTAAAAGCCTCCGGGGGCTCCCGCCTGACCCTCTGTCTCCCAGGAGTCAGCCAGCAGCCCCACTCTCAGACACAGCCCGTCCCTGCTTCTCCGTGTGTTTGCACCCCCTGTCTACACATCCCTCCCCACAACGGCTCGGGTTTGCCTGTTTCAGCTTTTTGTGCATGGACTCACGCTCTGTGCGGCCTTCTGTCGATCTTGTTCCCCACATCATGTGGGTAAGATGCATCTGTTTTGTGGAGAGCAGCCGACTGCAGTCCATCCGCTCTCTTTGCTGTCAACCGTTGTGTTGTATGCACACACCTGATGTCTGTATTCGTTCCTCTGTGATGCATGTTTGGATTGTTTGCTACTGGCGGCTAGTGTGGACAGTGGTGCTACCCACCTTCTTGGCAGGAAGATTCACTCTCGTGGACCAGAGACAGTGAGGCCCAAGGAGGAAAGGACTCTCAGAAGATCAGAAGAGAGGCAGCCAGGCCCAGTCCCCGGGGTGAGAAAGGCCCGCTGGCCTCCCCATTTCCCAAGCTCTCTATGCACCAAGCCTGGCGAGGCCAGAGACACAACCAGCAAAGTAGATGAGTTTTCAAGATTTTATTGTAAAACAGCTTCAGTCACAGGAAGCAGGAAACTTTCCACTCAACACACAGAACACACGTTTATGGAGCACGTGCTGAGGGTCCGAAACACACACGGGTCATCACGCTCCCTGCTCTCAGGAGCTCATAGTCTGCGGCGGGACACAGACGGAGGCACAACCGTCTTCCAAGCAAGTCTCAGAGTGTCTGAAGGGCTAAAATGGTCCAAGAGCCATTCCTCCCTCCCAGGAGACCTGGAAGGAGCCCCAGGGGAGCCGCGGTTGTGCTGCCCTGGGAGCTGGGAGCTTTTGATGGGTGGGCTGGGGGAGAAAAAGCGCGGTGGGCGGCTGTACGAGGTCTGGGGTGGAAATGGTGCCCGGCCTGAGCAGTGGGGGCCAGACTTTAGGAACGTCACAGAAAGAAAAAAACACTAGGGACCAACATAACACACTAACTTCGCAGTTTTGCAGGGTAGGGCATTACAAAAAGAAGACAGGGAAATCAAAAGGGAGAGCTCCTTCCACCCTCCCCTGCCCCCTTTCCAGAAAGGACACAGTCTCTAAAGAAAGGACTCGCCTTCAAATTGGATGAAGCTGGCTTAAAAGAAAAAGGAAATCCTTCTCTTCCACCGTGGCATAGGCTCTAAAAGTTTTCCCCACAGAACAGCATCAGTTGGCAAAACAAGGTTTGGGAGGCCAGCGAGGGGCATGAGGGATCCGGGACGTGGCCACGGTGCGAGGGAGGAGGCCAAGGAGTCAGGGAGGGGAGAGCAGAGGGGGCCCAGGCTGGCCGAGCGGCCTGGCTTTCGACCGGGAGGCACAGGCAGTGCTGAAAGGCCTGGGGCAGTGCGGTGGCTTGAGCTGCACGATAGAAAGACCACCGTGGAGGCAGCATGGAGGTTGCTTAGCTGAGGAGGCTGGCGACAGAGTCCTGTTACCGGGGCTCTCATCCATCCTTCCGAGGGTCCACCCCACCAAGGCTGCTCCTCTGAGCCCCAACGACAGCCCAGGGGCCCCGGGGCAGGGTGGAGAGGCGTCTCCGGGGTCATCGGTGTGCTGGGCGTGGGGGACGTGCGGCATGGACCCACCACTAGTCCTTCTGGAAGTAGAACTTGGTGACCATCATGGCCTCTTCGGGCGTGTTGGTGAGGCTGACGGGCCGGTCGGCCTCGAGTGCTGTGCAGAGGAACCAGCCGGGGCAGGCCGCAGACTCGAAGCTGGTGGTGGGCCCGCTGTCTGAGAGGATGAAGGTGAAGCGCTTGTCTTGATCCTTGTTCTTACTCAAGTCAGTGATGTTAACTGCCTGGAAGCCAAGACATGAGCAGTGAGGGCTGGGAAGCCCATAGGTCCCGTGCTGCCTCCCTCTCCCAACCAGGACTTGGCCTCCGGCCGGCCCACAACAAGCACTGGGGAAACTCTGACCGGGGACCCCTGCAGCAGGCCACACGTCCCGGCTCTCCTAGGACAACAGTGACACAAAGAGGCCATCCCACGGTCACACCTTGACTTTGGGAAATCTGGCCCCTCTAGCCATGGGCCAGTAGGTTTGGTAAACACATGGCATCAGCCGCAGAGGTCAACGCTCATGGAGGCTGGTACTCTGTCGGGGCCTGTGCCTCTCTCTGGCAAGGAGGCGCGGCGGAGAATGGGGGGCAGAGATCACTGCAGTGCATTCGACACGGTACACACAACGTCCTGGTCATCCCCACTCCACGGAGTAGTCACCCTCCCAAAGAATGGCCCTGTCCACGGCTGGGGGTAAGGGACGGAGCCCCGGTCACAGCCACTCACACTGGGTTAAGATCCTGACCAACAAGCCCCTGAGACAAAGCCATCTCCTCCCAGGGCTGGCAGCCTGTTCATGCTGCAGGGATCAAGGAGTACAGGGCCCTGGATAGGATGCTAACTCGTGGGTTTGAGCAGATAAGGATTAGAAGAGAAAAGTCCTAAAGCTTGGCTTCCCTGGAGGAGGGCGAGTCTAAGAAGGTCGGAGCCGGCGGGCCCGAGAGTGGCACACAGAGAATGAAGTCCTCGAAGGAACCGTCCTTCCCGGCCCTGCCCTTCTCGAGACTAGACTTGGCCACACGGCTGGCTGCGGCCCATGGGACGTGAGCTGTACGACGTCAGTGGGGGTTTGATATGCCCACGGAGGCTTGCCTTTGTGGCATAATCTGTCTCGGAAGGCAGCACCCACGCTGGCAGGAGTCCCACGCTGGCCGCGGAGCTCTGAGAGAGCACGTGGAGCGGGCGGGGTGGTGGCGAGAAGTCACTGTGCCCCCCCCCCCAGCAGAGCTCCCCACTGCTGCCGCTGCCGGAGGAACGGGAGCTACGCCGAGCGGAACACAACTGCCCAGCTGTGCCTGCCTCAACGACCCACAGGGCCCCGGGAAGGAACCGACTGCGGTTGTCCCAGCCGCCAGCTTTGGGGCGGCTGTCATCGGAGGCGGGTCCTTACCTCCAGCTGGAGCTTGGTCTCATCACCAGACTTGACGCAGGCCAGGCACAGCTTCCCCCCACGGATCCCCAGGAACACAGCATGGGGCTCAATGGGCACCACGTCTAACTTCTCTGGGGAAGAGCAGAAGGCAGGGTCAGGTTGTAGAGAGAGGGGGAGGCAGCCCGGACTCTCGCAGGAGAGTTCTCCGTCTCCCCACCCCATCCCGACCCGACGTAAAACCCGAAGGCCGGAAGGGCAGGGAGGTCCCATCTTCCTGGCCTGCACTCAAATGGAAGATCACACCAAGCAGTTATCGAGTTACCCCTCAAGGACCGTGTCCCCTAGATTCTGCTCTGCGTGGTCCCTGTCCTCCCTTCTCCGCAGGACACCTGCGCTCCAGGGCCCCGGGGGTGCCGCCCACGGGCAGGGAAATAGCACACAGGGGGCCCCGGGGCTTGGTCTACAGGCACCTGGGTGACTCTGACCCTGCCCCTTGGTCATCTCGGAGCCCTCATGTGACAGTGAAAAGCTCAGCCTTTCGGCACTTCGGCTTGTTCGTTTGCGGAATTCATAGAAGGACAGGAAAGGCCGGTCTCACACTCTTTCGGGGCAAGGCAGGGGCTGAGAACAAGGTGGGAAGATGGAGATCGTGCCATCCCGTAGGACCAGTCAGGCAACAGGGACGTGGAAACATCCCAGGAAGCTCACGCTGAAAGACTCTCCCAGACTGCCATGAGGCAGGCCTCGGTTCGCTGAAGGAAAAACTGAGCGATGGAGTGGGGGAAGCCTGCCCAAGGTCATGCAGCTTGTTTAGAGCAAGGACCAGACCACGGCTGAATGTGGTGTCCATGAATAAGGGGCATAACCCAGCCTTAGATGTGGTGTATTCGTTTTGGGTGGTAGTTAGGGTTTGAACAACACAGGAACACGGAAGGCTTCAAGGTCACAGGAGGGAAAGGGAGCGCCTTGCCTTCTGTGCCCTCTCCCTGCCAGTGCTGGCCCCGGGACACGGTGCCAGCAGGTGGGGGCTCCAGACCTAGGCTCTAACCCTCTTACCCTCTTGAGGCTGCCTTCACGTGTGGCCAGGCCTCCCCCAGCTTCCAACTCAACCACAAAGACCCGGTGGGGATTAGGACTTTGAACCTAAGCTTTCCAAGGGCAAGCTGGAGACGCCAGGGCAAAGTGACCCGGTACCCACACAGCATCTGCTTTCCTGGCAACCACTCACCTTCCAATTTGGTATTTGATCCTTGCAGGTATCCAGCGACGAGTTGGTTATTCCTCAGGTAGAAGGTCTTCTGGTTAATATCCCAGATTCTGAAATGTGAAAGGCCCCAGCTATGGTGAACAACCTCCGTGTGCCCAGCCCTGTGCTCCCCCCGTTCCTGTGTCCCCCAGAGTTCACTGAATGTGCATTCAACTTTCTGCCGGGGCTGTGGTGCTGTAGCCCAGCCTTGGCATGGAGGAGAGACTGAGGTCGAGGCCGGCCCAGCTCCCACAGCTGGAAAGCAGTGCACCCACATTCTACCCCTCTCCTCACCTTGCTCCTCACCCTCAGATTCCCAGAGCAGGCACCTTCTACTTCAGCAAAACATCATAGAATAGCATCATCCAATAAAACTTGCTGGGGGCAGGAGTGTTCTCTCTCGGCACCGTCCGGTACGGTAGCCACCAGCCACATGTGGTGAAGGGCTGAGAGCAGGGCTTGCAGAGCCCCAGCCAGGACGTGGGCCCTCTGTGCCCCGCTGCCCACCCATGTGACCTTGGACCTGCGCCTCATCTCTTCACAAGTGAAGTGTGGCTACCAAGGCCCGTGGCATCAGGTGACTTTGGGGGAGCTCGTGAGCTCAGTGAGGGATGGTTGGACAAACTGTAAAGGTCTTTGCACACGTTGAGCATTTGACCTTTCGAGATTCTTCTGCATTCCTGGATAAGTCTCCTACTCAAGACCTCCAGGTGCATCTCCTGGAGCCCCCAGCCAGTAGGAAGAAGCAGAGGCAAAGCTCGTGAAGCAGTTCCCGTGTCTGGAAAGGGGAATGACTTGCCCAGGATGCACTCACACGCATACACACACACGCACAGAATCCCGAACTGCAGCCCCAAGCCGGGGAAACCCGGTTTGACGGTGAAGTCACCCTGACGTCGCTCAGGCCTGCAATGTCCCAGGACAGAGGGCCCATGGGGACAGCATCACAGCCTCTCGATTTTACAACAGGGTTGGTGACATCTCTCTCACAAAACTCCTGGCCCAATTTTTAAAAAAAATCACAGTAGTGTTCAAGCACTGTTTGATTTTCACAACAACCCAGTAAGGCAAGCAGGGGGTTATCCTTAACCCCATGTCACAGATGGGGAAACTGAGGCCGCAAAGGAATGGGGTCCTCCACCATGTCCACACGGACCTGCAATGCTGACCAGCAGTCTTGGCCTCTGGGCTGTGCGCTGCCCACGCGGCCCAGCAAAGAGCCCCGGCCTGGCTCCACGGCACCTGTCTGTCACTCACTGAGTTGCCAGAGTCTCCGGGAGAATAAGCCAGGCCTTTAGCCAAGTTCTGCCCATCTGAGATATTCTGAAACACAAGCCCTGAAGACCACGGATGTGGCTCCCCTTTTCTGAATAACGGACCTCCCTTTCCAGCCCAAACTCAGTCCGCAGGCGCTGCGGAGGCCAGCGGGCCCCCCCACCAGCCGCGGTGGATCCATTTACCTATCTATCCACCCCGCCTCCTCAGGGGTGGCCTTACCTGAAGGCTTGCATCCTGCAAGGTCTCTTCCCCAAGGGATGGCAGGCTGTCTCTGAATGGAACAGGAAAAGGAGGAAAGAGATCAGGTAACTGAGGGGACACCTGCAGGTTTCCATTCTGTGGCCGCAGCGAGGCAACACGACACTGCCATTTCGGGCCCCGAGTTGCCGCTTATAAAGAAAATAGTCACTCACCCAAGCCGCCCTGTCCTACTCTGAGAAACGGAAATGCCCTCACATTTCCAAAATGAGAAACCCTTGCTGTTGTCACTTTCAACTGTGCTG
The DNA here is from genome assembly GCF_003265705.2 of Callorhinus ursinus. Classification (NCBI taxonomy): domain Eukaryota; kingdom Metazoa; phylum Chordata; class Mammalia; order Carnivora; family Otariidae; genus Callorhinus; species Callorhinus ursinus. The sequence continues at coordinate 38,292,102 of NW_027397072.1, read as the reverse complement.
AGTGTCGCAATGGGGTGTTGTAACTGATTCCCTCCCCTTTTCCCCTGTGCAATTTCCCCAAAATTAAGATTTCTATTTCCCCTTCACTGAGTTCCTGGGAAGAGCACAATGAAAACTGAACTCCCTCATCGGCCTGACAGGTATCCTGAGACTGTTTGTTGGCCTTTTTAAAAATAGATTTAAGAAGAGAAGTCCTCCTTCCTAACAAGCCAAGTGGCAGGGCTCTTCAGCACACGGGACAGTCGCGTGTCACTTTGTATTCTTTGAAGGATGGACAGCCATGCTGGACTCTGGACCAGGGACTAACAAACATTCTGTAAAGGACCAGATAGTAAATATTTTAGGGTTTGTCTCTGTCATGATTTCTCAACTCAGCTATTGTAGCTTAAACAGTAGTAGGTGATCTGTAAATGACAAGCCCGCTTTGTTCCAATACAACTTTATTTACAAAAAGAGGTGGTGGTTGCGTTTGGCTTGAAGTTTGCTGACCCCTGCCATAGAGTAAATTTCCTGAGAGGTTCTCTGAAGCCAGCTCTCTTCCGCTAAGACACTATCCACGTCTTTAAAGTTATGGTCTTGGGATAATGGGGCCAACGCAGCCCTTGGACAGAAACGGATCCAGATTTCACGTCTGCCACTTGCCATTTGCTACCCATGTGACCTGGAACATGTTGCTTCACTTCTCTGGGCCTCTACCTCTGTCCCCTCTGCCTCAGGGCCCAGAGTGGGATTGATCATGTCTTCCTCATGGGTGGAAAGAGGGAGGGAGGAAGGAAGGAAGAAAGGAAGGAAGGGAGGGAGGGAGGGAGGGAAGGAAGGAAGGGGAAATTCTAGCCTGCAGTGAGCACTCATAAGCATTAACTTTTTTCCTTCCTACATTCTGGAAGTTAGGAAAAAGGTAGGCATACTCCTATTTATGGATAGGGCGTCCCATGATCAGAGCGCCCAGTACTAACGCAGAAGCACAGACTATACCGTTGGAGAACTGGATGGGAGCTCGGCCTATCCCACCCTATCATTACCTTGAAGAACACTCAGAAAGACCCAGGGAGGGAAAGAGGCCTGCCCAAGGCCACACCGCTCATTAATGGCAGAGGTATGCCTAGGAATCCAGGTCTTCAGACTCCCATCCAGTGGTCATCCTGTTACAACAGCTGATCTTGATGAGTCTGACTTTATTTTTAACCAAAAAATCAGGGTCCGTGACCAAATGAGGGTAAAATCCTTCAAAGAGGAAGTCTACACTGTATAGTTGAAAGTTGCTAAGACAGTAGACGGTAAAAGTTGTCATTACAAGAAAAAAGATACATTTATAACTATGTATATAAAACAGGTAATGGGTGAATCACTATGTTGTATACCTCTAATGTTATGATGTCAATTACACCTCAATTAAATATAATTTAATGTTATATGGCAATGATACCTCAATTTATTTATTTATTTTAAATTTTTATTGTTATGTTAATCACCATACATTACATCATTAGTTTCTGATGTAGTGTTCCATGATTCATTGTTTGTGCATAACACCCAGTGCTCCACGCAGAACGTGCCCTCCTTAATACCCATCACCAGGCTAACCACCCCCCTCCCCTCTAGAACCCTCAGTTTGTTTTTCAGAGTCCATCGTCTCTCATGGTTCATCTCCCACTCCGATTTCACCCCTTCATTCTTCCCCTCCTGCTTTCTTCTTCTTCTTCTTTTTTTTTTTCTTAACATATATTGCATTATTTGTTTCAGAGGTACAGATCTGTGATTCAACAGTCTTGCACAATTCACAGCGCTCACCATAGCACATACCCTCCCCACTGTCTATCACCCAGCCACCCCATCCCTCCCACCCCACCCCCACTCCAGCAACCCTCAGTTTATTTCCTGAGATTAAGAATTCCTCATATCAGTGAGGTCATATGACACATGTCTTTCTCTGATTGACTTATTTTGCTCAGCATAACACCCTCCAGTTCCATCCACGTCATTGCAAATGGCAAGATCTCATTCCTTTTGATGGCTGCATAATATTCCACTGTATATGTATACCACATTTTCTTTATCCATTCAATGATACCTCAATTTAAACAGATTTAATATAATGTTATATGTCAATTATACTGCAATTAAAAATTTTTTTATAAAGGTTACAAATGAATTTCTCAAATCTTTAAAGAGCTCTTCTTTCAGAGCAAATGGAACATTTCTGCAAAAATTGTATCACTTCCCTGGGTGATTACTTTGAGGGACAAAGTGACTTGTATGTATCTCCCTCTGTTCTCACAAGGTGAGTGACCTTGAAGGAGACATTCACCTTTGAAACACATGCAAGAAAGAATATATCTACCTTTGAAGGCCAAGGGGGAGTTCTATTTGTTTGGGGGAGGGCTGGCTGGAGGACGTGATGTATAAGAACCTGCTTGATTATTTACCATCGGCAGCATTTGCTGAATTGGGGGTATAATTTCTGGAACATCTACGAGTCATCAGGGACTTGAACTGGTCACCACCGTGTTGCTATGGAAGGCAGCTAGCCCCCACTGTGATAAGTTCTCTCCTACTTGTCTTTCAGTGCCTCTTGTGAAGCCCTCCTCAATGTTACTTCAGTACCCCTTGAAAAATGTCCTTGGAGACTGAAGAGGAGGAATGACTTGCTCAGGGGAGGCCGAGGGGCTCCTTCCTGCCGGCCTGCCCTCAAGACAGCATTCCAAGTCAAGGTACCACCCACACTGTGGCTCCTGGGTAAATGCTCCCCTGTTCCCAGCCCAAATTCAGAGAGACAGATTTCTCCCAGAGGGCAGATCCCTGGGTTCTCCACCTTTGCCAGGTCTGTGCCCAAGAAGTGGCTTGGCAGGCCTTTCCCGATAGAGAGGAGGGAGTCCCTAGGGCTGGCCTGAGACGTCAGGCTGACCTAGCGCCGCGCTCTCCCAGGTCACCTAGGAGCTGGCCACCCAGGCCCTTGGTCTCAGTTTCATTATCCATTATACGGGCTAATAATTGAAGCCTTATCACGGGTTCTGTGAGGACTGAGATGTCGCACACAGTGTACATAACCCTGACCCTGGCACGTAGGAAATACACAATAGAAAGCTATCGCATCTGCTTCTTCACCCCACGTAAAGTGAGGGAGGTCAGTCACAATGCCCCTAACCCCATCCACCCTGCCCGGCACACCGGGGTGGACTCCAGAGGGGGTCTGGGCTGGGGGAGGAAAGGAGCCGGGGTCCAGAGGCTCCTCCCTTCCCCTCCCCTCACGCTTCTGGCCACAATTCCATTCTTGGTTCCGTCTTATCAAAAACAGTTGGTGTCCCTATGATTTCTGCCCACAGGAAATCTCTGACGAAACTTATTCTTGGTTCCGGGTGCTCAGCCCCTCACTCCAGTTCCCAAATTCAGTTTAATGACCACACCACGTCGTGGACCCTGCCTTCCCGGTCAGCACCTTGCACTTTCCCTGCGAGCTGCAGGCATCAAACTGCATCTAGTGCCTTCTACATGCTGAGCCCTGCCCTGCCCTGGTGACAGCAGAAATGATAAGGCCCACTCAGAGGGAAATAGGACAACCATGTCCTTGGACTGATGCTCGACAGGCTCTACTGAGACCAAGCCCTGGGCCCCTGTTGGTGCCTCTAGAGCGCCATCCACATAGGAGGTGTTCAAAAAATGCTAGCTCTTTCTCAATTTCAGCTAATTGCTTCTTTCGATTCTAGGATTTCCATCTGCTTCCTTTTTTTTTTTTTTTTTGGCATGGTGTCTGCCAAAAGTTTCCGTCGTGTCTTTTAAAATCCTTGGACGCGGTATTCATGGTTCTTGTAAAGGCTGCACCTGCTCACTTTATTATCTGAATCCCCTCTGGGTGTCTTTCTGGAGTCTGCTTTTGTCTGGTGCACGGGTTGTCTTGCCTGTGCCTGGCTACTTTCTATCAACTGCTGGGCATGGTAGCACATCGAAAATGGTAGAGGTCATTTGAGGCTCTGGACAATGTTGTACTTATCTAGAGGTGATTCCCTTTTGCTTCTGCTGGGCGGGGAGGCCGGGGGCGCTGCAGCTGCAGGTGACCCTCCCCCCAGCGGGCTTGAGATGATCACGACGGGGCACCAGTAGCCAGGCAGGCTACTCCATTTCTGTGCAGTCCCAGTCCTTTCGGTCCTAGCCCAGACCTGGGGGGTTTATCAGGGCCCGTTCTCCTCAGTGGGAGATAAAATACAAATTTTATCCTCTCCCATCCCCTGTCCAACCCCATAAGTTTGTCCAAAACTCGGCTGGGGCTTTTGAAACCAGCAAATGCTTCCCGGGGCAAAAGGCCCCAATGCTGACCTCCACCTGCCGGGGCCTCTGCAGTTCTTCAAAGCCCCGGTCATTCTTTGATCCCATGCGATTGTTTAGAAATACATTTTGCTAGCTTTGCTGGTTATCACAGCAGGAAGTTTGGTCCTAGGCCAGATGTGGAACACGATGTCTATTTTTGAGTCATATCATTCGGGATGGCAGAGTTGGAACAGCATTTCGGGGGTAGGGGCAGAAGTGACTAAAAAGTTGGGCAGGAGTCAGAGGAGGAAGGGCCTCTAATGACACAACAAGGGGCAGGGAATTTATCTTAAAGAACATGGTATCAGAGGGTGACACCGTCAGGGTTGTTTTATTAAGATCATCCTGGGGCCAGTGGACAGATAGATGAGACTTGGTGTGTGGTTTGGGGTCACCAAGCCTGAAGGCAGGGCCGTGGTGTGCTGCTAAATGTTGACAGCTAGATCTCCAAAAGAGTTCTCATCAGTAGCATTTGCTGGTTTCTCTGGTGTAAATACTCCCACCATGGATGACCTCAAGCCACCAGCAAGACAACACTGAATGCAGAGCTGGGAAGAGATGCTCAAGCGTATCTTGCTGGCTCCAGTGCCTCATGGAGGTGGGGAGATTTGGCAGCTCTCTGTCTGTCTCATCTAGAGAAATAGCATTCTATTTCCCAACTCCAGTCTCTCCCCACCTCAGCCCAGGGGCTTACCCCCAGGTCCTGTCCCCATTACAGAAAGCAATCCCTCCCAACAAATCCAGTGTATCAGGACACTACCCTGGATCTTGGTGCAAACATTTTCAACTGTGCCTATTGGCCTGCATGCATGTCATGCAAACACCATTTGTAAAATTGTCAGCAGCTGGCTTTGGGGGGACAGGTGTGCACCTTAAGTTGTAATGGCTCAATCTCATGTTTAGATCCTTCAGCGTACGTGAGCGTCACAGGACACAAATAATGGCTTGCAATTCAGATCCATATCAAACCCAGAAATTGCCGGCAGTGCTGTTGCCCAAACTTTGGAAATTTTTACTAAGATAATGGTACAAAGTCTCTGGTTACTCTTTCCAAGAGATGGGTAAATATATCAGTACAAACAGGCGGAGGAAGGGCAAATACCATGTCTTCTCTTTGTCAGCTTCCACCTACGCAGCCCTGCCTGGTAACCAAGTCAATTTTAACCAAATCCAGCAGCTTATGAGAAGCTCCCTATAGCAGTGGGCCAGGTTTGGAGACAGAGGTTCTCCTGGGCGTCTTGGCCAACCTGAATGCCCTCCTGGTCCGTGTACAGTGGTTGGGAGATTGTATGTAAAGTCAACTGTCCTCAATCACTGCTTCACAAAAGCGTGCCCTCCTCCTAGGTCTTAACAGTCAACTGCCGGTGAATCTTTTATAAGTTTCAAGTCTTTCAAGATGGTTTTTGCTCCAGCAATTTCTGGGTTCGATATGGATCTGAATTGCAAGCCATTATTTATCCGGTTATCTCGTCCTACTAGAGGTCCATGTTCGCTCTTGCCCTCTTGGCTTTGGTGACTAGCTTTATAAGGCAGCCAGCTTCTCCACAGGTGGACAGAGAGGGAGAGGGGCAGGAACCGGGGGACGGCACAGTTATAATTCTTACCTGCTGTGCGTCAGGCTCAGGCTATGGTGTTTTATTCTTTCACATGGATCTCACTTAGTCCTAATAATAGCTGTGCAAGGTGGGTATATTTACACCCACTTTCAAGATGGGTATATACTTATACTCACCTCGCAAAATAAGAAATCAAGGCTCAGAAAGATTAAATCGCTTACCCCAGATTGTGGCTGAGGCAGGATTTGAACCCAGCTCTTGTATTCCTTCCCACACGGCAGTCCTGCCAAAAAGGCAGCTGACTTCTTTCCTCGCTTCATTGCACAATGAACAGAAGCAAGAATTTTATTTGTTCTTACGGAGTTCCTTCCGATTTGAACTCACATCGTATAGAGTGACAGTTTGTTCCCACAGTTGTTTGGAAATTTTAGGAGTTTGTCTGTTTTTTGGTAGTAAGGAAAGGATGATTCTAAAACCTTACAGAGGTTAACGAGAAAGCTCTTTACCTGGTTTTGGACTAAGGTGTCCATTTGCCCCGGTCTTTCCAGGACTTTCCAAGTGTTAGTACTGAAAGTCCTGCGTCTCTGGAAAGCTGAGATGATTGGTCACCCTATAATATGAATCCTTAAAAGGTGCTCATACCATCTGGTGGCTAGTACTGCAAATTGCAGGCACGATTAGCTGCCCATCATTGTGTCTTGCCCAGCAGAGATGGGGTCCATTTTATTAGATAGATGATAGATAGATAGATAGATAGATAGATGATAGATAAAACACATAAGAACCAAAAGCCTTAGCCTTCCACTCAGGAAAAGAGACCACAGCAGATGCAGTATTGGCCAATCACTCCCCTTCTGATCAAGTTAATTTTTTAATTTAGCCATTCACATTTCCTCCAACTGTGTAAATCAAGATAGGTCAACCTCTAGTAGCTTAACATTGGTTTCAAACTTAGGCCGTAAAAAGGAGTTTCTCTTTCATTATCAATGTCTGCACCTTCACACCCTCTTCCTTCTGCTTCACCTTCTTCACACACATTAGCTGTGAGGTCAGTGGTGTTAGAGAGGAGGCAGAGGGCCAGCAAGGTAAGTGCCGTGTCCCAGATACATGCCCACCTTCGTCTGTCCTCAAGCTCCCAGTTCTTGAGGCAAACCCCAAATCTCTCCATGGTCTCCATGGTCTCCCTTCTCTGAGCCCTGCTCCTGGCCTCCCAGAAAACACGGTGTCTTCACTGGGCTCCCATGCCCTCGCCTCCTGAACTCAAACTTACTCAGCACCTACCATGTGCCAGTTTAAAATATTTTGGAGTGGACTGTTTTTAAGTATAAATGTTCCCTCACGTTCTATCACCGTCTGGTTCTGGGAGTGGCATCCTCTTTACACATTTGAAAGATGCGTAAGACCATGGACTGACATTTTAACACATCCCACTGGAGCCTGCCTCACCTACTGGGGGAAAGGGGAGGATTTGCTGCCCCTGGAAAAACTGCTGGTGGTTTACAGAGTACTTCTTTCTCCATGACCTCACTCAGTCTCCACACCCCCAGAGCACAATGCAGTGGTTTGGAACAGACTGTCTGCAGTGGAGCCCGGCTCCTCCCCTTAGAGTGGCTGTCTGGTCTTGGACAAATTACTTAACCTGTGTCCAAGTTCCCACTTCTGAAACAGTGAATAACAGTGCTTCCTCATAGGGCTGTTGTGAGGATTAGAAGAGACAGGCCATGTTAATTGCTCAGCAGAGTGCCTGGTCCATAAGCTTATGGAAGAATTGGCTATTACCGAGCCCGTGAGACCCTAAGAGTTGGCCAGCCTCCTCTTGACACTGAGAAGAGTGAGCCCCAGAAAGGAGGAATAGTTCACCCATTCGAGGTCAAACATAGAATTAGAAACTGGGTCTTCAGACCCCCCAGTTTAAAGCTCTTTTCTCTGCCCCCCACAGATCTTAACCAGAGATTACAAACCTGTAGCCCACAGGTTGAATATTTTCTTTGCTCACTTTGTTGTTTTATTTAATCAAAATACTACATAAGGAAATCAGAATATCTGACAGTTCTTGAAAAATGAGAAGTTCTGGCCACCTGGGCCTGCATCCTCATGAGACAACCATCTGCTGGGACAAATCAGTAGTAGCCAGGGATTCCAGGTCCCTACCCTTTCATATGACCCTTCAGATTTTGGGACCTGGTGCCTAATTCTGTCCGTATTTCTCATTGAGCTCACACGGTTCTTTCTCCCATTCGACAGGAATATGTCCCCACTTTCCACCTCTCTCTCACCAGTGGAAAATGACCAATAGACTCTAAGAGCTCCAGGATTTTTCTCACAGCAGACGTGCTTCCTCTGTCCCCTGCGGGCCCTGCAGGCATTGGGCAGGTGGCCCCAGCCCCAGTGCATTCTCATGGCCTGTTGCTGCCTCCCCTGGGCCAGGTCTCCCAGACGGGCCTGGAGCTACCTGCCTTTGACATTTCTCTGGAAGCTTGCTATTCAGAGTCTGAGAGCATTTGGTAAGAACTAATGGTGGCTCTTTTCCTCCCCATCTTTCAGATGGAAAGGTAGGAGTCAAAGGAGCTTACCTGCAGCCATGGGAAGGGCCTGGTAGATTCCACGGTCTTCTGAGGACTTCCAGCCTCTGGCTCCAGACCAAGCTGCTGCGCAGAAAGGAGAAGCACCGGGCAGTACCTGTGCTACTAGCACCTCCCAGGGTGGAGCTGCTCCTTGCTTCCTGATTACCTGGGGAAAGGAAGAGAAAGGGCCAGAGCCTGCCTTCCACACACCCATGCAGGGCTCGCCAGGCCCAGCTTCCAAAAGGGTGACTCAGCCTAACAGAAGCCCAACAGATGCTTATCTCTGTAAAGCCAGAGGTCTTGCATGAGGAACTGAGCTGGCTTAGTGAGGCTGGACCTTTGTGCCCACCCCACTTTACTCTCAACCCGACTGCCACCGGTTCATGTACGCATGTGCTTATTCATCCCGACCATGTGGGTTGACTTAATCCTGTGGCCAGGCACTCTTCCAGGCTTTGGGGGAACACCAGATAAGGTCCCTGATAATCTAATGGAGGAAGGCAGACAAGAAACTAGTAAACAAATAAACTAACTTCGTATGACAGTATGTGCTCCAGGGGAATTCAAAAGCCTGATCTGTTTTTGAGGGACCTAGGGGTGGGTGCATGTTTTATGTGAAGTGGCAGGGAAGGCCGATCTGAGAAGGTGACTTATGAGCTGAGACCCGGGTGACGTCAAAGAAGTGGAAGAGTGTCCCAGGGGAGAGGACAGCAAGTGCAAAGGCCCTTGGGTAGGGATCTTCTTGGTTTATTTGGGAACCATGTGGAGGCTTATATAGTTGGGACGTGGCTTATGGAGCAGCAGGGTGTCCATCCCTTCTTCCAGTTCCCCTCAGGCTCCCCACCCCAGCTGTTGGCAATGACACTGTCCACAAGGCCTAATACTCTCCCCACCTTTTCTCTAAGACCCTATGTCCTAAACTTTCTCCTCTTTGCCGTTCTGAACTTACTCTCTAGCTTCATGCCCCTGGATCCCACCATCAAGGAGCAGACAACTCAGGAATCCTTAAGACCATCTGGGTTGATGCATGGAGAGCCGTGGCAAGGGCTCCCTTGGCAAGCTAGAAGTCCCAGGTCTTGTCCCCAGGCCTGCAACTAACCAGCTGTATGACTTTGGAAGTGTCCCTTAGAGTAGGGGCAGGCTAGAGGAAGAAATGGCATGCAGACTATAAAATGCTTTACAAGTTGTGTGCATTGAAACAGGGCTTTGCTCTAGACAGGGCCTTAGGGCACAGGGCAAGGGAGAGTGAAGGAGCAGGCCAGCCTCCTGGCCACCTTCAAGCCTGTCTCTTCTGTTGGAGAAGGAAAGACCATGCTTATTTGCAGAAGGGGTCTCAAGAGGGGTCTAGTGGAGGGCTTCGCTTTCCCCTAACCTTGTCTCTGGGATCTGGGCTCGTTCCCAGGGTCTCTCCACTCAGCGCACAGGGCCTGAAGTTGGCTGGGAGGTGCGGAGAGCCAGAGGCGGGCAGGGTGCTCTTTCCTGGGGACCCCTGACCACAGGGACTTCCCACAAGGCCTTCACTTCCTGTTCTCAGCAGCCTTGGCTCATCAGCTAGAATGCCAAGGCCTCTGAGTTTGGGCTGGGAATTTCTGAAGCAATTTTTGTAGAGAAATGCCCATTTGCAAACAAATCAGGAACTAAATTTTGTAAACTTGGAAAGTTGGGCATTAGGGCAGTCAGGGAACCTGCCTGCGCATGCCGTCTTGTCATGGTGGCCTGCATGTCTTTTATTACATCAGGACGACCACTCTGTGAGGCAGGTTCTGGTGTCTGGGGTCTCAGGTCCTGGCCTCACACATTACATCTGTGTGATCTTGGAAACATCTGTAAACTGAGTGCAAGACTGCTACCCAGCTTGTGGGGTGGCTGTGAGGACTGAGCTAACAAGCCATAGGTGCTTAGAACACAGGAAGCATTATCTAAGCATTAGCTATTATTCCTGCAGATCATGGGTCTGATTTCTCCCTGGGGAGCTAGGGCCTGGCCAGTCTTTGGGCAGTAAGGAGTTGATAAACTAAGCTGCCAGTCAGGGCTGGAGATGGCATGCTGGTCAGCGCACAAGGCGGGCATTCCCTGGCCAGGCCTGACTCTGGCCACATCCAGAATGTGGGCATCTTCAACTCCCTAGCCTGGCCCATTCCAGAAGTCTCCTCTCCAGGCTTGCCACCTCTCCTCCAAAGCTGCAAAGATCTAAGGGACCAGTGGCCTGGCCTGGCTCACTCGGGGCCAAAAGCCCGGGGCCAAAAATGTCCCGGAGATGGGAAAGACTGCATTTGTGGAAAGGGCTGGCATTTGAGACCTCGGGAATTCCTGGGGGCTGGGCACCCTTGGAGGTGGAGGGGGGCTGCTTCTGAACAACACGGAGCTACTCCACCTCCAGCAACAGTGACTGAGCACTCACTCTAGCACTGACCTGCCTGGGGCCAGCCTGTTGAACAAGGAAGAAGGGGATAGGGGACAGAGAGAAGACAGGGTGGAGGCAGGAGGTGACAAGGAGAGCAGGCATCAGGAGGGATGAGATACTGAGGTTCGATGTTATTTAGAACCCGTGTCTCAGACTGAGACAGCTGCAGGTGAGGTTACCTGGCAGGAGAGATGCCAAGGCCCCAAGGGGAAGCCATACTCTGGGCTCAATGGCAGGTTCCCTGTGCACCGTGGGAAGACTAGGAGCATCAGAGAAGCCCCTCATCGCAGCCAGGGGAAAGAGGCACTGAGGGGGCATCCTGCTTCCTGCAAGTTTAGGTGCATGAGGCAGAGGAGTGGAGCGGAGTTGTGAAAAGAGCCAGCATTGAGCTGTTTCCCATGATCTTAGATAAATGCTAGTCCTTGCAGGATCTGTGAGAGTCTACAAAACCCAGCTCCAGGCTCCGCTTGCAAAACAACCCCCTTATTCCCTGAACTTTAGCGACACAGGCCTCTTGATTTCTCAATATCACCTCTTCCTCCTGCCTCGGGGCTTTGACAAAGGCTTGTCCTCGGCTCTGCACGGAACACCCTTCCCTGCCCCATTCCACTGTCTTGCAGACTACCCTCACCCTTAAGACCTTAGCTCAGACATATCATTCACATGATCTTCTGTGTGACACCTACCTCCCTGGCAGGTCACAGCAAGGAGTGTGTCTGTTCTATGCACCATGATATCCCTGACTCTTCACACAGAACCTGCCACGTGGACAAATGAGTAAAGGAATAGATGGGAAGCTGCCACTCATGTACCTGGTGCCTCTCTCTCTCCCTCTCTCTCATATACACACACACCATTCACACATCTGTATAAAAGAATAAGTCTCCCAGCATGACATTCATAAGTGGTCACACACTGAAACACACAAGTTCACATCAGGCAAGGTCAAGATATGCAGACTCCACTTAACCCCATGATCCACTCTTCTGGGAACTACCCCCATCACCGCGCCACAACCCTCGGGGCCAGTCACGGATAAATGTGCCTGACGTGGTCCCCAGGCCTCGGCTGACTGGACCTGTGGTGGGCAGCTGCAGGAGGGAGGGACTAGAATGCAGAGAGGCCAGGCCACACGGACACGCTCTCACACCGAGGACTTCAAAATCCACAGGCTTTAGAGCAGCTACTTGCTGCAGGTACACAGAGAGGCAGAGAAAGCCGCTCTGCGGGGAGGGAAGAACACAGCAGACAGACGTGGCAGTGGGATGGTAGAGGCCTTCGCCTGACAGATAATTATGGCTGGCTTCACATCTCATAACCTCCCTGTCCCCGGGTAGAGTCTCTCATGAGGTCTGACTGCACTGCCTACCACGGTGTCCTGTCTCACACGTTCCCCATTATGGCGGACGCTAGCTCAAGCACGTCTGCCTCCTGCAACCAAAGCCTTCAATTATACAATCCTATAAAAGCCAACAAGCAACACAGAAGGGAGCTGAGGAGTCGATCAAAATGAAAATGCAGGGATCAGACTCCAGCAAAGCACCGGCTAACAAATGGGAAGTCATTCCCCACATATGCCAGGGACACTGCAGTTCACAAAGCTCCTCCACGGGAGTCCGCAGCTCCGTAGCGCCTGAGGTTTTGCCTGCCAGGTTCCCCGCCTCATGATGCTAAGCTGGCCCTGCTCTTCCCAGCCCAGCCACCTTACCACATCCTCAGCCACAGTGCCTGGGACGTGGGACTCCTCCTGGTATTGTTCAAGCTGAACCTCAGGAAGAGAAGCAGTTCCTCTGGCTCTCACAGCAGCCAAATGGTAGAAGCTGCCAGCAAGTTCAAGGTGGGGTTTGGTCCCTTGTGACAACAACTAACAATCCTAACAAAACCTAATGTGCATCCGTTCCACGAAGACTTCCCGCCTCCCCCCGCCCCGGCCCCAGCACCACTGCCAGGTGTGATGTTAGATCCTGGCGGGGCAGAGGTAAGCGGGGCAGGTTTTTCCTTGTCCTCGCGGACTTAGCGTTCACACCCCCGGAAAACTACATCACAGGGTGATATGTGTGTGGATAAAGGAAGCACAGCGTTTTGTGGGAGTGCAGAGCAGGGACACCCTACTCAGGCTTAGGGGAGCGGCCAGGGGAGCCAGATGGGACAGGTAGAGAAGGAGGAAGGAAGAGGAGCTCCACCATAGTTAAAGGGGGTTTAGGCAAAGCAGAGCTGAAGTGTAGTGTTCGCGGGGAAGAACAGTGGGAGCAGCCTACAGAGTCACAGAGCCCCTGGGCTCCAGGCCCTCACCCATCGATGTCATCAAGGGCTCTAGATTTGGGGCAGCATTAGGGGCTCCAGAACTGACAGGGGAGACTTGGGGTGGCAGTCTGGTTGGAAGTGGGAAAAAGGCCGGCAAGTGTTCCATTTGCATTTTCCCTCTTGCTCTGTATGCTTACCTGGGGGAGGGGAAGTTGGGGAGCTGATGGTAATTATGGGGTCCTATTCTCCCCCCCTCAAATAACTTGAGCGGAAGTCGATCTCTGCTGGTTGTTTCATGTAACAGGGTGACTGGGTCCTGGGAAGACCTACTCACATGTTAGTCACCTGAGAAATCTTCCTTTTCTGAGGCCAGGGGCTTTTATGAGGAAAGAAGCATTCCAACCACAGGGTCTTGCGGTGCGTCAGAATTCCTGGAGAGACTGAGCCGCAAGCCTCTCTGTGCTTGGTAACAGGAACACGACTGACCTGTGGTCTGTTGCAAAGGGTTGCATCACTGGGGAAAGAAGTCTGTGCCCAGGAACAGAACAGCCCAGAGTCTGGGGTTGCCCAGACCTGGAGGTTTCCCCAGCTGTCTGGTCCCAGGGCTGGGGGCCAGGGTCATGGACTTAGAACCTAGGAGAGCCTGCCCATCCTAGTCTGTTGCAAGGACACGGAGTACACAACTAACCCAGGCCAGCATCTCTGCTACCCTGGGCTTTGTGTGCATGGTTCCATGCAAACCCACTCCCTGAGCATGACATGGAGACTAGCGCACAGGGCACTTACTGGGGAGTTAGCTCAGGCTCCGCCCCCGCGTGGTGTGAAGAAAGAAGGACGGAGCAGAAGGAGCTGAAGTACAGTGCAGTCATAACACTGGCCTCGGCCCATTATTCCCTGGGACGTCATTGCTATGGTGGGCCTGGCAAGAGAGCCGGACCTCCACACCCCATACTGACTGGTCATTGGATGTGGGCTTCCCTTGGAGAGCAGACATGACTTGTTCAGGTGCAGACTGTTTTCCTGGGGCAGGGGCCGGTCTGGGCAGCACCCACCAGCGTCTACGGCAGCAGTGCCCAATGCCAGTCGCAGTGCTACCATAGGGACTAGCTTCCTGAATTTTCACAACAGCTTCAGCCTGTTTTACTATTATCTTCACTTTACAGATGAGGAAACTGAGGCCCAGAGTTGTCTGACTCAGAGCCTGCTTCACCATAACATCTCCTTCCCAAGCAAAGCACTGGATGGGTAGTCAGGAAACCTCAGCACAGAAGGCCTTCACTTCCCATCTAGCTGCTGACTGTTTCCCAGAGAGGTCTTTCTTCCTCTCTGGGATTCAGTTTTCCCAGCTGTAAAAGGGGGATTATAATACTTGATCTACATTTTGCTGGATGTGCTTTGTGAATTGCTAACCCCTCTACAAACAGCAGATGGAATTCTTAATGCGCATGAAGAACAGTATGGGATCTAAGAAATGGCAGTATAAGACCACCCCCAATCTCTGAGGATGGCCAGAAACCTAAATCTTTCGGGTACTCCAACTGGCAGAAGGCCAAAGCAAACACCTCCATTTGGCAAATGGATGGATAGAAGTAAATGACAGGGAAGTCTCTAGACAGAACTGAGGCCAAGAATGAATTCCCAGAATCCATGTCCAACAGGGCCCTAGTATGGATCTGATGACACAATGGAAGCAAGAGCCAGTCCAGCCAAGAGGATATGGACTTCCCCAGAGGGGTTGGAAGGAGGCAACATTTGTGAAATGCCCACCTGTGCTGGGCATCATGCCAGGTGCTTTATATAGGTTATGTTTTCATCCCTTCAATAACCAGAGGCTTTTGACAACCGACAATCAGAGGTCCGGAGGTGGGGGCGGGTAACTTGGTAAGGACACAGAGCCAGGAAGGGACGGGATCTTGGCTTTCTCCAGCACACCTGACGGCCACCTACCAGGTGAGGAGCTTGCTCCAAAGCCACAGGAGTACTGGGGGCTTTATTGGCTGGCCAGCATATGAACCTGTTTCTGCCCAGAAGTGCAAACTGGGTAAGAGAGTGAAAACCTCAGCAAGTTGCTAACCAGCTGACCTTAGAATAGGGAGATTATTCTGGATTATCTGGGTGGGCTCAATGTAACCACAAGGGTCCTTCAAAGTAGAAGAAGGAGACAGAAGAGGAGTCAGAGTGATATGATGTGACAAGGACCCAACACCCATTACTGGCTTTGAAGATGGAGGAAGGGGCCTCCAGCCAAGGAACGCAGGAAGCTTCTAGAAGGTGGTGAAAGCAGAGAAGCAGGTGGTCTCCTAGAACCTCCAGCAGCCCTGTTGACTGACACCTTGGTTCTAACCCAATGAGACTTGGATCAGAATTCTGACCTGAAGAAATGAGAGATAATTTTGTATTGTTTTGAGCCACAGCATTAGTGGCAATTTGTCACAACAGCTAATAAAAAACTAATAAGCCTTCTGTCTGGAATAATTTTCCTTCTTTTTAAAACACCCTTTGTTCTTTCAGTGAAGGCTTGTTGGGGGTAAACTCATTTATTATTTACCTGTAAATATCCTTATTGTGTACTTTTTCTTGATAGTTTTAATAGGTATACAATTCTGTATTCACAGCTATTTTTCTCTCAGCACTTTGAAGAGAATGATGATTTCTTAAACACTCCAGTTTAGTTCTTTCTCCAAAATGCCAGGTCATTTGTTATTTTTCTCTCTTGCTCACATTTTGATTCAGTTTTGTTGTTGTTGTTTTGCTTTAAATATTTCAAACATAGTTATTTAAAATTTTGAATCTGATAAGTCTGAAGTCTTGGGGGCGTCAATCTGTCAGTTGTGTTTCAGACTCTGAGGTTCCCACATTCCTGGGATCATGTCATACCTGAAGTTGGAGGTCTGAGTCGTGAAGTCAAATTCCCTCTGGGACTCTGAAGTCTACCCAGTGATAGCCTCAAAACTCTGGGGGAAAAAAAAAAAAGAAGGAAAAGCAATACATTGACTTATTCATAACATTAGCCTTCTAACACAAAACAAAGCAATGTAGCTTTTTGTTAAGACAGGCAAAAATGAGCAGTAATCAAATGAACTTTTTAGTTAAAGCAGTTATTACAGAACAAAGGATCTTAACCTGAGAGGTGTCTGAGGAGAGGCCTGAGAAGGGCCATGAACTCATTTAAATTTTATGCAATAGGTCAGGTTCATTTAGGGGGTAAGGACTCATATCTCAAAAAGATGTATAATCTAAAAACAAGTTAAGAATCACTGCTCTGGGGGCGCGCCTGGGTGGCTCAGTCGATTAAGCATCTGACTCTTGGATTCAGCTCGGGTCACAATCTCAGGGTTGTGAGATGGAGCCCTGTGTCAAGCTCACACTGGGCATGTGGCCTGCTTAGGATTTTCTCTCGCCCTCTCTTTCTATACCCCGCCCCACTCGTCCATGTGTGCTTGTGAGCTCAAGCTCTCTAAAAAAAAAAAAAAAAGAATCACTATGCTGGAGGAACGTCAAAAACGAAAATAAACTCGAATTTATTATTTTGTATCTTCATTATCCCTTTGCTGTTCTAGTTCTTAGTCTATCCCTTTATTTCTGTAGATTCCTAAGGAGACCTTTGTTTATTTTCCCATGTGTGATTTTGGATTTGAGTTCCTTTACAAATTGAAAAGAAAAATATCAAAATTCTAGTAGACCAGCGAACAAAGGAAATTTTGCAAAAAGCTGAAATTGAATGGAAGACAGAAATATAGAAAATATTCGATTGACATCATTAACGAAGAAGCCATAGTTAAAATAAGGCATTTACACCTAATGAATTAATGAAAATCAGAAAAGCACACCTTCCCAACACTGAAGAGGTTGCACTGAAATTTGATGCCAGCAATGGGCTATTGTTCTAAACTTTTCAGAAGGTGATTGTGTAACATGTATCAAAAGCCATAAAAACATTATCCATCTTTGATTCATTAATCCCATTTTAGGGAATTGTTCAATAGAAAATCGTCCAAAGGATAAAAGCCCCATGGTTATTTCAGCATAGAAGAAAACAGTGAAACATGAGAAGAAACTTCAATGTGCAGAAAAGGAAAATTAATGAATAATGCCATATTTATGGAAAATGATGCAGCTCTTTGAAATGTTGTATTTTAAAGACCAAGTAGCAAACACGAAAAATGCTTATCGCACACTGGTAGTGTCATCTCACCCAACTGAGACTCAGAAAAAGCATGGAGATTTTTGGGGTGCACGGTTCTCAGAGGATATATTTCCCTCTGTTTTAAAGAAGTCTGGGGGCGGAGCAAGATGGCGGAGGAGTGGGAGACCTAGATTTTGTCTGGTCTCAGGAATTCAGCTGAATAGGGATCAAACCACTCTGAACACCTACGAACTCAACAGGAGATCGAAGAGGAGAGTAGCAACAACTCTCTGAACAGAGAAGCAACCACTTACTGGAAGTCGGGCCACTGCTCCTCCAGCAGGGACCCAAAAAGCGGCAGAGCCGGGGAGACTCCCCTTTCTCCCCTGGGAGGAGCGGCGCGGGAACGCACCGCAGGGATCTGCTGGGTTTGGAGACTCCACACGGGGTCGGGTGCCAGAGATAGCAACGCTCGGTCACAGTCCGGGTGAGCACGGAGTGCAGCCGGAGACCAGGGAGACGGGAGTGACTGCTTTTCTCTGGGGGCGCACTGAGGAGCAGGGACCTGAGTTCTCAGCTCCTCCAGGTAGAGATTGGGAGGCCACCATTTTCGCCCTGGTCCTCCAAAGATATACCGAGAGCTTGCAGGGAACAAAAGCTCCTAAAAGCAAACCTGAGTAGCTTGCTGAGCCCCGACCGACAAGGGCGGGGCAATTCAGCCTCCGGCAAAGACACTTGGAAACCACGGCAACAGGCCACTCCCCCAGAAGACCAGCACGAACAGCCAGCAAGCCAGGACCAAGTTTACCGATCAAGGAGAACGGGAGAACTCCAGCGCTAGGGAATACTGCACGTAGAATTCATGGCTTTTTTTTTTACCATAATTCATTAGTTCATCAAAGTTAATTTTTTAACTGTTTTTTTTTAATTTTCCTTTTTCCCTTTTTCAACCAACATCTTATCAATCACTTTTTAAAAAAAACATTTTTTTATTTTTCATTTTTAGAGTCATATTTTATCCCTTCATAGTAGTTACCCTTATTTTTGGCATATATATATATAAGTTGTTCTCTCTTTAAAATTTTGAGATACAGTTTCTTCTAACAGATCAAAATATACCCTAAATCACTAGTGTATGGCTTTGTTCTAGTCTCCTGCCTGATCACATTCTCTCCCTTTTTTCTTTTTTTTTTTAATCTTCTTTCTTTTTTCAAACAACTTATCTTATCAATTCCTTTTATAAAATCTTTTATAATTTTCATCTTTACAGTCATCTTCCATCCCTTCAGTGTATCAACCCTTATTTTGTACATAATTTGTGTCTTTCTTCCTTTAAAATTTTAGGAGGCACTTTTTTCTAACAGACCAAAATGCGCCCAAAATCTAGTGTGTGGCACTGATCTATGCACTAGCTTGATCATATTTGATCATATTCTGCTTTTTTTGTATTGTTCTGTTCTGTTTTTATCTCTTTTTTTCTTTTTTTTTCTCTTTCTTTTTTCTTTCTTTCCCTTTCTTTTCCCCTAGTTTCAGGTCTTTTCTGATTTGTACACAATATATTTGCTGGGGACGTTGTTAACCTGTTAGCATTTTGTTCTCTCATTCATCTATTCTCCTCTGGACAAAATGACAAAATGAAAAAAAATCACCTCAGCAAAAAGAACAAGAGGTAGTACCGTCAGCCAGGGACCTACTCAATACGGACATTAGTACGATGTCGGACCTAGAGTTCAGAATCATGACTTTAAAGATACTAGCTGGGCTTGAAAAAAGTGTGGAAGTTATTAGAGAAACGCTTTCTGGAGAAATAAAAGAACTGAAATCTAACCAAGTTGAAATCAAAAAGGCTATTGATGAGGTGCAATCAAAAATGGGGGCACTAACTGCTAGGATAAATGAGGCAGAAGAGAGAATCAGTGATATAGAAGACCAAATGATGGAAAATAAAGAGGCTGAGAAAAAGAGAGAGAAACAACTACAGGATCATGAGGGCAGAATTCGAGAGATAAGCGATACAATAAGACGAAACAACATTAGAATAATTGGGATCCCAGAAGAAGAAGAAAGAGAGAGAGGGGCAGAAGGTATATTGGAGCAAATAATAGCAGAGAACTTCCCTAATGTGGGGAAGGAAACAGGCATCAAAATCCAGGAGGCACAGAGAACCCCTCTCAAAATCAATAATAATAGGTCAACACCCCGACATCTAATAGTAAAACTTACGAGTCTCAGAGACAAAGAGAAAATCCTGAAAGCAGCTCGGGAGAAGAGATATGTAACCTACAATGGTAGAAACATTAGATTGGCAACAGACCTATCCACAGAGACCTGGCAGACCAGAAAGGACTGGCAAGATATCTTCAGAGCACTAAATGAGAAAAATATGCAGCCAAGACTACTATATCCAGCTAGGCTGTCATTGAACATAGAAGGAGAGATAAAAAGCTTCCAGGACAAACAAAAACTAAAGGAATTTGCAAACACGAAACCAGCCCTCCAAGAAATATTGAAAGGGGTCCTCTAAGCAAAGAGAGAGCCTAAAAGCAGCATAGATCAGAAAGGAACACAGACAATATACAGTAACAGTCACCTTACAGACAATACAATGGCACTAAATTCATACCTTTCACTAGTTACCCTGAATGTAAATGGGCTCAATGCCCCAATCAAAAGACACAGGCTATCAGATTGGATTAAAAAACAAGACCCATCAATACGCTGTCTGCAAGAGACTCATTTTAGGCCCAAAGACACCCCCAGACTGAAAGTGAGGGGGTGGAAAACCATTTACCATGCTAATGGACACCAAAAGAAAGCTGGGATGGCAATCCTTATCTCAGACAAATTAGATTTTAAACCAAAGACTGTAATAAGAAATGAGGAAGGACACTATATCCTACTTAAAGGGTCTATCCAACAAGAAGATCTAACAATTGTAAATATCTATGCCCCTAACATGGGAGCAGCCAATTATATAAGGCAATTAATAACAAAAGCGAAGAAACACATTGACAGCAATACAATAATAGTGGGGGACTTTAACAGCCCCCTGACTGAAATGGACAGATCATCGAAGAAAAAGATCAACAAGGAAATAAAGACTTTAAATGACACACTGGACCAAATGGACTTCACAGACATATTCAGAACATTCCATCCCAAGGCAACGGAATACACATTCTTCTATAGTGCCCATGGAACATTCTCCAGAATCCATCACATCCTAGGTCACAAATCAGGTCTCAACCGGTACCAAAAGATTGGGATTATTCCCTGCATATTTTCAGACCACAGTGCTTTGAAACTAGAACTCAATCACAAGAGGAAAGTTGGAAAGAACTCAAATACATGGAGGCTAAAGAGCATCCTACTAAAGAATGAATGGGTCAACCAGGAAATTAAAGAAGAATTAAAAAAATTCATGGAAACCAATGAAAATGAAAACACAACTGTTCACAATCTTTGGGATACAGCAAAGGCAGTCCTGAGAGGAAAGTATATAGCAATACAAGCCTTTCTCAAGAAACAAGAAAGGTCTCAAATACACAACCTAACCCTACACCTAAAGGAGCTGGAGAAAAAACAGCAAATAAAGCCTAAACCCAGCAGGAGAAGAGAAATAATAAAGATCAGAGCAGAAATCAATGAACTAGAAACCAAAAGAACAGTAGAACAGATCAACGAAACTAGGAGCTGGTTCTTTGAAAGAATTAACAAGATTGATAAACCCCTTGCCAGACTTATCAAAAAGAAAAGAGCAATGACCCAAATCAACAAAATCATGAATGAAAGAGGAGAGATCACAACCAACACCAAAGAAATACAAACAAGTATAAGAACATATTATGAGCAAGTCTATGCCAGCAAATTAGATAACCTGGAAGAAATGGGTGCTTTCCTAGAGATGTATCAACTACCAAAATTGAACCAGGAAGAAATAGAAAACCTGAACAGACCTATAGCCACTAAGGAAATTGAAGCAGTCATCAAAAATCTCCCAACAAACAAAAGCCCAGGGCCAGATGGCTTCCCAGGGGAATTCTATCAGACATTTAAAGAAGAATTAATACCTATTCTCCTGAAACTGTTCCAAAAAATAGAAATGGAAGGAAAACTTCCAAACTCATTTTAGGAGGCCAGCATTACCTTGATCCCAAAACCAGACAAAGACCCCATCAAAAAGGAGAATTACAGACCAATATCCTTGATGAACATGGATGCAAAAATTCTCACCAAAATACTAGCCAATAGGGTCCAACAGTACATTAAAAGGATTATTCACCACGACCAAGTGGGATTTATCCCTGGGCTGCAAGGCTGGTTCAACATCCGCAAATCAATCAACGTGATACAATACATTAACAAAAGAAAGAACAAGAATCATATGGTCCTCTCAATAGATGCAGAAAAAGCATTTGACAAAGTACAGCATCCTTTCTTGATCAAAACTCTTCAGAGTATAGGGATAGAGGCTACATACCTCAATATCATAAAAGCCATCTATGAAAAACCTACAGCCAATATCATTCTCAATGGGGAAAAGCTGCGATCTTTTCCCCTAAGGTCAGGAACGCGGCAGGGATGTCCACTCTCACCACTGCCATTCAACATAGTATTAGAAGTCCTAGCCACAGCAATCAGACAACAAAAAGAAATCAAAGGCATCCAAATCGGCAAAGAGGAAGTCAAACTCTCATTCTTTGCAGATGATATGATACTGTATGTGGAAAACCCAAAAGACTCCACCTCAAAACTGCTAGAACTCCTACAGGAATTCAGTAAAGCAGCAGGATAAAAATTCAATGCACAGAAATCAGTGGCATTCCTATACACCAACAACAAGACAGAAGAGAGACAAATCAAGGAGTCGATCCCATTTACAATCGCACCCAAAACCCTAAGATACCTAGGAATAAATTTAACCAAAGAGGCAAAGGATCTGTACTCAGAAAACTATAAAATACTCAGGAAAGAAATTGAAGAAGACACAAAGAAATGGAAAAATGTTCCATGCTTATGGATTGGGAGAACCAAAATTGTGAAGATGTCAATGCTGCCTAGAGCAATCTACACATTTAATGCAATCCCCATCAAAATACCATCCACTTTTTTCAAAGAAATGGAACAAATAATCCTAAAATTTGTATGGAACCAGAAGAGACCCCGAATAGCCAGAGGAATATTGAAAAAGAAAAGCAAAGCCGGCGGCATCACAATTCCGGACTTCCAGCTCTATTACAAAGCTGTCATCATCAAGACAGTGTGGTACTGGCACAAAAACAGACACGTAGATCAATGGAACAGAATCGAGAGCCCAGAAATGGACCCTCAACTCTATGGTCAACTCATCTTTGACAAAGCATCTTGGACAAAGAATGTCCAATGGAAAAAAGACAGTCTCTTCAACAAATGGTGTTGGGAAAATTGGACAGCCACATGCAGAAGAATGAAACTGGACCATTTCCTTACACCACACACAAAAATAGACTCCAAATGGTTGAAAGACCTAAACGTGAGACAGGAGTCCATCAAAATCCTAAAGGAGAACACAGGTAGCAACCTCTTCAACCTCAGCCGCAGCAACTTCTTCCTAGAAATATCACCAAAGGCAAGGGAAGCAAGGGCAAAAATGAACTATTGGGATTTCATCAAGATAAAAAGCTTCTGCACAGCAAAAGAAACAGTCCTCAAAACCAAAAGACAACCGACAGAATGGGAGAAAATATTTGCAAATGACATATCAGATAAAGGGCTAGTATCCAAAATCTATAAAGAACTTATCAAACTCAACAGCCAAAGAACAAATAATCCAATCAAGAAATGGGCAGAAGACATGAACAGACATTTTTCCAAAGAAGACATCCAAATGGCCAACAGACACATGAAAAAGTGCTCAACATCGCTCGGCATCAGGGAAATCCACATCAAAACCTCAATGAGATACCACCTCACACCCGTCAGAATGGCTAAAATTAACAAGTCAGGAAACAACAGATGTTAGCGGGGATGCGGAGAAAGGGGAACCGTCGTACACTGTTGGTGGGAATGCAAGCTGGTGCAGCCATTCTGGAAAACAGTATGGAGGTTCCTCAAACAGTTGAAAATAGAGTTCCCATACGATCCAGCAATTGCACTACTGGGTATTTACCCCAAAGATACAAATGTAGGGATCCGAAGGGGTACGTGCACCCCAATGTTTATAGCAGCAATGTCCACAATAGCCAAACTGTGGAAAGAGCCAAGATGTCCAT